>NW_015544175.1:1380759-1383372 GCF_001515605.1 Sinocyclocheilus anshuiensis
CAAAAATTTTGTTTATGTTTCCTACAACTAATATGCAGAATGATTTTTCATTATTATTATTATTAATAATAATATTAAAACGCATTTAATAATTTCAAATTATTGCTAATAATAATAACAACACTATAATATATTTAATAAAACAAAATAAAGAATACTAATAAATTAATTATTATTAAAATATAAAATAATTTTTCATTATTATAAAAAATAATTTATGAATAGATTGTTTTGCAAAATGATTGCATTGCAATGCTACTTGTGCCATTTATTAATAGACCCATTGTTTAAAAAACATAAGAACATTGCAAATATCAGTAAAAAAATATTAGTCAAGCCTATCTAAAATTCAGAAACACAGAAAATTGCAGTCTTCTTATCTGTTTTGCAGTGATAAATGTAACTCTACCAGATGAGAAGCAGAACTATGTTCATCGCATTGGAAGAGTTGGCAGAGCGGACAGGTGACAGCCAGCATTTATCTTTAGCTGAAGATAACTATCTGTCTGCGTTTACATTTTAATCATTCATTGATATTTGTGATGTCATTACAGGATGGGTTTGGCTATATCTCTGGTTGCTATGGAGAAAGAGAAGGTAAGTAGGAAGTAAAGCAGAACTGGCGGTGTAAAAATGTAATGTGTTAGTGTGTTAATTGTGTGTTTGTGTGGGGTTTCACACAGGTGTGGTACCATGTCTGTGCCAGCAGAGGAAAAAGCTGCTATAACACCAGACTCAAAGAGAATGGAGGATGTACTATTTGGTACAACGAGAAAGAGGTGAGAACTCGCTCAATACATTTACATGACATTTACAAGATTTGAACTTATTTTATACTTACTTTAATTGTTTTTCCATTTTAGTTGTTGGCAGAAATCGAGGAACATCTGAAATGCACCATTACTCAGTGTGAACCTGACATCAAAGTACCTGTGGATGAATTTGATGGCAAAGTGACTTACGGGCAGCGCAGGACTGCGGGGGGTGAGTGTATCTTTCAGGTGTCCTGTTTGTATGCTTCCATTTATTGTATCTGTTACTTATCTCTATATCTATTTCCTCTCACACACCCCAGGTGGTCTCTATAAGGGCCATGTGGATATACTGGCCCCGACCGTACAGGAACTAGCCAACCTGGAGAGAGAAGCACAAACGTCCTTCCTTCATCTCAGCTATCTACCCAACCAGCTCTTTAAAGCCTTCTAGAGCTCACTTGCATACACCACACTGAAATAACCACAAAGGAAGACGCAACAGTCACTAACTTTGCATAATATAAATATTTAATTTCTGGTTCATGAGGTTTGACATGCAAAGGAAATTAGCTTGTTCTGTTATTGATTTGTGGTGGTTTCCTTCATATTTTGAATTGAAGAAATTTAAAAAAAAAATGGTTTTGTTTTTCTAAAGCACTTAAGTTGTAATCATGCAAATTAACCGGAAATAAATTCAAACAGCATAATGCTTCTGTTTTCTTGAGTTATTGTGTTTACACCATGTAAGCAGAGCTCATCAGAGGTTTAAGCTCAATTAGACAAAATAGTCAAATAGTTTTTCTTATTTAGCTAAAAATACATTAAGTATTATTTTAATAAAATAAGAGCTAAATAATTTATTATAAATAAATTTAACTCTCTTTTTTCATGCAGTAATATAATTACATAGCCTATTCCAAAGACACACACTTACTGAAGTTATGCTATAGGCTGCTGTCCACACTTCAGTTTTCTTTGCTGAATGTTTAGCAGCTTGTGCAAATGCTCCAGTCCGTTTCAGTCCAAAAATAAATTAATTAGCAATTAATAAATGACAAACCCAAAAACAAAATTAAAATTTATCAGCTAACTGTAACAATAAATTTAAAATACTGAAATAATAAAATATGAAAGAAATGTTTTATTTCTAATTTATATTAAATGTATACGTTTATATGCCTAATAGCACTGCAACTATTGCATGCTCACGATGCTTCACTTACTCTGCAGTTCCTAATACTTACACTAGGTGGCGGACTTGTCCTAATGGAGAGGCTCCCACGCTCTCATTCCCCCTGAGACGTCCATTGTATGGTTCTTGCCATAAGCGCTGCACTTTTATTTATAGTAGAGTAGAGCAATGTCCAAAAGAGGGCAATGACGTTAAATCTCATTAATAATCCAAAACTGCATCACTATACTCTTAGTAACCCAGCACGCATATGTTATTACAGACTCCTGTTTAAACTCAAATCACACACACACTCAGGGGGACATCTCTCTGTAATTATACCCAAACTAACAGCAGTGCTCGTAAACAGCCCTGCATTTTAAACTAATCCACACAAGACCCCACACACACACCTCAACTTACATTCCTACCCTACATTTGATTATATAATACAGTTACTTATGGATTCATACAACAGATGGGACATCACGGAGCCTGCCGGTGCTGAAACACTCTGATCGAGTTCCTGTTCCTGACAGGAACCCATAATATTCGACCTCGATCCTGAACCATCAACCAAACTTATCAAAAGTTGTTTAAAAGTTTTGATTTATCTTTTTTGTCTGTTATTCACTTCTCCTTTAATGTTATGTAACTGCAGTAGCTCTGTCTGTGTGTGTGTGTGTG
>NW_015544175.1:1383512-1391954 GCF_001515605.1 Sinocyclocheilus anshuiensis
TGGGTGTGGGTGTGTGTGTGTGTGTGTGTGTGTGTGTGTGTGTGTGTTTCCACTCCTTAACATCTTTGGAAGCAAATGGTTTCCAGCTGCCAGAGCATGCGTCTTATTTCCAGTGGTGAAACAGTGACACTACATAGGTTTGTCCGCCTTTTGCACACTTCCTAAAAACCCTGCAGACTCAACTTAACCCATCCAGCATCCTGCTTCTCGATGGACTAATGACATTTCAGACACATAATATTGCATGTTTTCCAAGTCTGAAGGCGATTTTCTTCACATAAATGGTGCGGAAAGAACAAAGATTAGGTGACATAAAAATATAACTGGGGCCCACAGCAAGATTAAAAGCAGGTCCAGATGGAATATAGTTTTTGTTATTTTTTTTGCACTAAAAATCTATAAAATTGTTCTAAATGGGTTGAAATGTTTAAAAATTAGACCTACATTCTAATACTCAAATTAGCCTAAATATTTTACAAATGAACACACATAAAGGGCGGGGCTTGTGGAACTTTATGATTGACAGGCATTCAGTTTCAGGCCCGGTTAACTGTGTTGAGTCAAACAGCTACATAAATTCAATCACATTCCAGGAAGCTGTTACTTGTAAAGCCTCCACCTTCCTTTACACAGTTTTGAATGTTGTGAGGGATTTATGTTGGAGCACCGGATTATAGTTAAAAAATAAGGTACAGGAGGTCCTGCCCACCTAGCCCATAGGGCATTTCCGCTGCACCTGGTAATGAGAAATGTCCCTGTGGCAGGTAACCGAGATCAAATAAGTTCAGAATGAGAGCAAATACCACAAGTGAGTTCATTTTGCAGCATACCTGGTGTAAAGATGCTTCAAACACAAAGAAAACTGTATGTAGCCTGGATGAAGTCCAAAGTAAAAGGTTCAACCACAGTCCTCCTCCTCCTCCCTCATATTTGCTGTATCAAACACGTATGAGTGATGTTTTGGTTATTCAGAACCAAAAACCTGAGAAAATTAACTTGCCTTGATGATGCAAATGTTTCTGAGTCAGTAAGAGCAGATTTTCACAGCATAGAGAGACGGGAGCAGATAAAGGACACAGGGAGTGCTACAATCTAATGGGTATTATCATGATTTAGCTACTATAATCATGACTTACTACGACCCTCAACAGTTTTAATGGTGTTTTACTCCTGTATGGGTGTCTGAACTCTCAGACTCATCCCTGAGGCTAAAGGAAAGGTGCACTGAATCAATCTGACAGCATGAGTCACTGCTAAAGACACATACAGAGACCACATGAACTATTACCAAGAGCACAATCTCACAAACTCAAAGTTCAGCTAAATATTCTATTGTCCCTTCCACCTCAAATGTATTGTTAAATTACATTTTGATTACTGTACATCAGTAATGGTTATTTGCAATGTCATTAAATACATAATATACATAAATATATCAAACAAGCAGTCTTTGTTCTAGGAAGTTGAAGACGCAAGTATTAGAGTGTGTATTCTCATGCTTTATACTTGCATTACTTAAAATAGTGCTGATTTGACAGTCAGTGCAGGATATGATGTATGTGTGGGTGATAGATTCAACAGAAATGGTACATTGTTATGTAATATACACCATATAAATAAATACACTGATGTGTGTTTACTAAATACAACAACAAGACTCTAAAGAACAACCTTTCTTTTAATTTATCATCACTTGATGACAGAGAGAGGAGGAAGGAGGAGGAGAGGGGAGGAGAAAGGGGTGGGAATACTCATAAATGCCCAAGTCTTGAACTATGCCCACATTAAACGGAACGGTCGGAGTTTAGTTTATCACTAATGAATGGTTTATCTCATTTCTCTCGATCTCTCCCGCTCTCTTTTTCCATTTTCTATACCCATGGGTGACATTCACAAATGTGCTTTGATCTGCTGCCAGACAGCACAAAGCGCACACCAGGGAGAGGAGAGAAAGAAGGGAAGGAGGAGGAGTAAATGAATTTCAGTTACTGTAAGTCTTTAAAAACTCCAGTTCCCTCAGGGATCTCTGGAAAAACTACAGTCCAGAGCCTGAAACTAGCTGACTGAGACTTTCTTTATAAGGGATTGGTGGATCATTCCTTCGGTCTAATGATAGACAGAGTGATAGAACGCTAGAATGATACACAGATAGACAGAGAGACAGACAGAATGATAAACAGACAAAGACAGAGCAAAAGATAGAATGATAGACAGACAAACAGACAGACGGAACATTAAATAGAGATAGAATGATAGATAGAGAGAGAGAGAGATAGATAGACAGACAGACAGACAGAACAATAGACTGAACGAACGATAGATAGATAGATGGATAGATAGATAGATAGATAGATAGATAGATAGATAGATAGATAGATAGATAGATAGATAGATAGATAGATAGATAACAGACAGAACAATAGATAGATAGAACGACAGACAGACAGACAGACAGAATGATAAACAGACAGAGACAAAGCAAAAGATAGAATGATAGACAGACAAACAGACAGACGGAACATTAAATAGAGATAGAATGATAGATAGAGAGAGAGAGAGATAGATAGACAGACAGACAGACAGAACAATAGACTGAACGAACGATAGATAGATAGATGGATAGATAGATAGATAGATAGATAGATAGATAGATAGATAGATAGATAGATAGATAGGATCTGGCCTGTTGCTCACACCAGTACACAGACCATCAGTCCACCCAACTAACCTCTACACTACTTAACTAGCCATTCATATTACCCGTCAAGGCTGAAAAAGTTTCAGAGAGCTTGTGAAAAAGTTGATTTAGTGTTTTAAGAATATTCCTTTGACTCATCACTCTGTGTCAGTGATGATGACCCTAAACCCAGCGTGAACTTTGACTCCTCACTCGAACCTGCTCTGAGCAGTGTGACCATCCGTCCAGCAGAGAGGACTCGCGCTCATCCGTCTAACCATCTGTCTGTTTCTGCACTGTCTGTTGCTGTGCTCATGTGTCTGCAGCTCTGTCTCTTCTCAAAGGCCGACTCTCATCCATCAGCCTGGGGATTCCTTCTCATTCTGACCCTCTGTCAATACTGAACTCACTCTATCACTGACCTCTCATTCAATCCCTCATTCATTCTTTTCGTGTCCTCTGTCTCCATTGCTGCAATGCCACTGCCCCTTGTTTCAATCTACTTAATCGGGTAGTGAGTTTGCTCACTGCAAAAGTGATTGAAAAGTAAGTTTGCTGACTGATATTTAAAAGCTGTTGATACTAAGTGAAATACAAAACCTTACATTTCTTGATGATTCATGTTCATTTTTATGCTTTGCTTTATAAAGAAAATGTAAAATTTGATGGAAATATAGAACAATTTTTCTAAATATGTATAATAAAATAAAAAATAAAAATGTATAATAATAAATAATTAAAAGAAATTACAATAAATATTAAGTAATATATCTAAAAAAATAAAAAAAATAGGAAAAAATATATTTAAAAATAAAACTTTAAAATTATGGATATAATTGAATTATATTTTAATGATATATATAATTATTGTTATTTAAAATACAATTATTTTAAATTAATAAAGAAAATGCATTTACAATCTTCTGTGATTCAAAGAGTCTAAGAAAACATTAACAGGGCAAGTAGAAATCTAAAACTTATTGGCCTGACCAGACAATCAGAAATAAAATCTTACTGTTGAGCTTTAGAAAAAATGTTAGTATTACTGACATGCTTTTATTATTATAATTGTTTTTTTGCTATTATAGTTTGACATACTTTTATAAAAGTTTTATTTTTTTTACTTTTATATAGTTTTAAATGTTCGGTTTACACTTTAATAATGTTTTCATCATCTATATGAAACTATATTTCATATAGATTTGTATATTTCATTTTATTTCAATTAATGTTTATTTTGTTTAGTAACTGATTTTTTTAATGTTATTTCATGCATTGTAAAGAAAATATAACATTCGACAGAAATGTTGAAAAATGTTTAAAATGGAATAATAAACAATATTGTTGTTATTATTATTATATAAATAATATTTTTTAACTAATTTCAATATCTAAAAATAAATAAAACAAATACATTTAAATCAAAAATAAAATTAAACTTAAAAAAAATATATTTTTAAAAAATAATATTTGGTAATTCACTTTTATTGAATGGAAAATAGCAGCATGGACAGCCTACCTAATGTTACTGTTTGTGCTCTACAAACGAAAGAAATTCCAAAAGAGTTCAGAATGACATGAGAGTAATAACAACAGAACTGTCATTTTTGGTGAACTGTCTCTTTAAATACTTCTATAGGGTCATTTCATTCACTCTATATAATGTGATACACAGCAAGTGAAATGAAAAGTGTTAAGGCAGATTGCACAACCTACCCACCCACACACACACCTAGACAACTCAATACGTTGTCTCTCATTTCACCCAGAACTTATTGCTCCAGCGCCTCATCCGTCAGTAGTGGGATGGAGAGATGACTGGCGCCTAAATCATAGCAGCTGTGCCTGGAGCTGGACCAGCGCAACAGCAGCCCCTATATCTCACTCACTGCAGCTAGCCGTTAGCCTTAACGATAAGATCCCCTAACGCCCACTGGGGTTAGATGATACTTCCACGCACTATGGTTTTGATTTAAAATGAATGAGGAGAGAGAATGGATTTAAGAGAAAGAAGTCTAGACTGAAAATTAGTACAAATTGAGTATGCTAACCACCCTGAACACGTCCTAAAAAAATCACACGTTTCTCTGACAGCCCTAGACTTTTCAACAACAAAGAAGAGTCAAGGAAGCAGTTAATCAGAAACACTCTTTGCTTGTCAATCACGCGGATGTTCATCTTTCCTGACATTGAGATGGCTGACATGTCTTTGGAGGGCAAAATCAGTGGCTAAATCTGGCGGTTGTTAGAGAAATACCTTAAATTGCTTACAGCACCTTCAGAAAATGTGCTCTGTCAAACTTAGAGATCAAAGTAAGTCATTTGGTAACACTTTAGATTAGGGAACACTATTTACAATTAGCTAGTTGCTTATTAGCATGCATATTATTAGTATATTTGCGGTTTATTAGCACTTATAAAGCACATATTAATGCCTTCTTCTGCATAACCATATTCTAGTTCACTTAACCCTACTCTATACCTAAATATAACTACTACAAACAAACAACCTTACTTACTATCAAAAAGTAGCAAATTACGAGTTTGAAGAACTCTTAACTAATATTGAATATGTTGCCTAATCTAAATTGTTACTGGGAATTTTATTGTCTATTAGATTTATTTGCAGTTTAAAGTTTTTGTATGTGTGTTATTTAAATTTGTCTAAATATACATTTAAAACTTAGCAGATAAAAATAGCATAAAAATAAATATAAACATTAATAAAATAAATACATTTATATTATAGACATGTACAAAAATATACATTAACATATATAACCATAAATTAATAAACAAAAATAAAATAATAATTTTTAGACTAAAGCTAGTATCAAGTGTTGCTTTATATTATTGATACATTTATATTTCCCATAAATTAGATTCAGATGATCATTTTTCTTGCACTAAAAGCAAAAATATATTATATAATATAAAAAAAAATCTAAATATCAACAGAGACAATATATATACCCATATATTTAATATATACCCATACATTTAACTAGTTTTATCATAAATAAATAAATATAATAAATAAATAAATACATATTACAAACAAAATGTACAAAAATACATATATACAAAACAAACTCAGCATGATGAATCAATTAAAATAAATGAATACATTAGCCTAAAGCTTGTAAGGGACACAAGTGTTGTTTTGTAGTTATTGATAAATGTATCAATATTTTCTTATTTCCCTCAGTTCAATTGTTTAATCGTTTTACTTATATTAACTTTGATAACAGGGTTGAATGATTGAGCTTGATGAGTAAATTCAATACTGTTCCATGTATTGACAAACATTAACAGAAAAAAAACCCTCTCTCTTTCTCGCTCTCCCTCTATCTGTTCTACAAAGCTGTTACTGCTCCATCAGTCTCTTGAGTGTTTCAGCAAATGTTCACACACACACACACATTCCCATACAAGCACAAACATACACATAAACACAATGAAACACTTCCACATGCTTTAATCTGCGAACACTGCGAATGTCCGTCCATTGATTTTTGTGTGCGGTAGGTGAAGAATAGCCTAAATTGTCCAAAGTCGCCCCCTGCAGCGATGTGTCATTTATATGATCCTTGAGGGGCGTCATCCGACATTAGGCTCCTCTGTCTGTCTGTGTGTGTGTGTGTGGTAATTATCCCCGACACCTGTGTGTGAGTGTGTGTCTGTGTCTGTGTCTGTGTGTGTGTGTGTTGTGTGTGTGTGTGTGTGCAGTACTTAATTGATGTCAAACCAGCTCTCCAAAACCCCAAGCGTGACACTGGTGGAATCTCTCTGCTTTATTATTTTTTTCTCTGTCCTTGACTCTGGTTTAGGGTGACATCAGTCCGGACAGTAATTAGCTTTTTCCCTATGAGCATTCAGACAGACAGACAGACAAAAATGCCCTTCAGCTAGTCAGTTACAGTATTACCCACATTGTCTGGTTTGTCCTGATTTGAGGATGAAACAAAGCCCAACAGCATCAGAAGACAAGTGCAGACATGCAGGTTTACAAGAGCTAAAATTTACGCAATGTGCCAGCCGTCAGACCAAACGGGTCCTGATAAAACATGTCTCACATCCATGCAGCATTCAAGAGGAAGAAAACACAAAAACAAACAACCCAGGTGTTCAGACAAACTCAAGTTTGAGGTAGAAGCCACCAGAAGTAAGCTGTTCCGCTGACTGACATAATGAACTGCTGTGTGTGAAGACATGCTTGTAAAATCTAGTCTCCATCCAAAAAAGTTTGTTTGATATTGCACCTATAACATGTTCAGTTTATAGATATACAGGTGCATCTCAATAAATTAGAATGTCGTGGAAAAGTTCATTTATTTCAGTAATTCAAAATAAATTGTGAAACTCGTGTATTAAATAAATTCAATGCACACAGACTGAAGTAGTTTAAGTCTTTGGTTCTTTTAATTGTGATGATTTTGGCTCACATTTAACAAAAACCCACCAATTCACTATCTCAACAAATTAGAATATGGTGACATGCCAATCAGCTAATCAACTCAAAACCTTCAAAATGGTCTCTCAGTTTGGTTCACTAGGCTACACAATCATGGGGAAGACTGCTGATCTGACAGTTGTCCAGAAGACAATCATTGACACCCTTCACAAGGAGGGTAAGCCACAAACATTCATTGCCAAAGAAGCTGGCTGTTCACAGAGTGCTGTATCCAAGCATGTTAACAGAAAGTTGAGTGGAAGGAAAAAGTGTGGAAGAAAAAGATGCACAACCAACCTGAGTTGATTTACTGAAATAAATGAACTTTTCCATGACATTCTAATTTATTGAGATGCACCTGTATATAACTAAAACAGGCCAAAACAACACACAGATAATAATAAAAGAGGGGGAAAATGGTCTCTGTCTTTCTTCTCAGTGTTAATCTCATCAACAAAATTACCAGTCACATTTCTGTTGTTTAAGCTTCTTGTTATTTCTCAGTGAAAATGAAGACAAGACACATCATGACGAAACAAACCATTTTAGTAAAAATATTCTCTTGAAGATGTTATAACATGAAAAACACCTAAAGATAATCAAATGAAACTTTTTAAAGAAATAATTAGAAATAATTTTCTATATATAATAATTATCATTCACTACCATTCAAAAGTTTGGGGTAGGTGCAATTTTTGGAGTCTTTCAAAACATATGTTCAGCATACTGAATGTTGCATTTATTTGATCTAAAATACAGTAATAACAGTAATATTATTACAATTTAAAGTAACTGTTTGTATTAAGATGCAATTTATTCCTGTGATGGCAAAACTTTCAGCAGCCATTACTCCAGTCTTCAGTGTCACATGATTTCTTCAGAAATCATACTAAATCAGTAAACATTTTAATATCATTACCAAAGTTGAAAACAGTTGTGCTGCTTAATATTTTTGTGAAAACTGTAAAACGTTTTTTGTTGGTTTGTTTTGTTTTGTTTTGTTTTTAAATATTTGATGAATAGAAAGTTTAAAAGAACAACAAGAAGAAATATTCTGTAACATTACAAATTTCTTTAGGCCTACTGTAGCTTTTGATCAATGTAATGCATGTTTGTTAAATAAAAGTATTAAGTTATAAAAGAAAAAAAAAAACTGACCCCACTATATATACTGTATATACTGTATATATATATATATATATATATATATATATATAGTATAATTATTACAGTAATCCTCTGTGTGTGTGTGTGTGTGTGTGTGTGTGTGTGTGTGTGTGTGTGTGTGTGTGTGTGTGTGTGTGTGTGTGTG
>NW_015544175.1:1394073-1403086 GCF_001515605.1 Sinocyclocheilus anshuiensis
TGTGTGTGTAAACTTAGGTTTAAAAAGTTTTAAGATGGTAAGATTTGTCAAACTGGTTTGAAAGAAGTCTCTTAGGCTCACCAAGGCTGCATTTATTTGATTGGGAAAAAAGAAAAACAGTAATATTGTGAAAAATATTGCTGAAAAAAATTTTCAGCAGCCTTTACTCCACTTTTCAGTGTCAGATGATCCTTCAGAAATCATTTTAATATGCTGATTATTTTGTTCCCAAGTAATATTATTTATTATCATCACAGTTGAAAACAGTTGTGCTGCTTAATGTTTTTTATGGACACCATGATAAAAAAAAATCTCAGGATTTTTTGATGAATAGAAAGCATAAACAACAGTATATATTTTAAATAAATATCTCAATTTAATGATCATTTTAAAGTATCGCATACACATTACTTTAAAATATAGAAAAAAATATGTTATTAAAAATGCAGATAAAATTATATATAATTTATATACAACACTATATTCATCAAATAATATTCATCCTGTCTATTCATCAAAGAATCCTGGGGGGGAAAAAACCTGTATGCAGTATCCACACTTCTTTATGTATGTATGTATACATATACAGTGACATGCGAAAGTTTGGGAACCCCTTGCAGAATCTGTGATAATGTGAATAATTTTAACAAAATAAGATTATTTCAGCAAAATAAGACAAATTGGGACATCTTCATCCTGTTCAAACGTTTTCAATGCATCGTGTTTCCTTCTGGAGCACCAGTGAATGTTTGAACCTTTTTTAATAGTTGTGTTTGAGTCCCTCAATTGTCCTCAGTGTGAAAAGACTGATCTCAAAATCATACAGTCACTGCTGGAAAGGGTTCAAAAATGCAAAAGATGCTGGAAAACTGAAGAATCTGCAGGACCTGGATGATTTTTCTGAGGAACAGTGCTCAGTTTAACTGTTCAGAACAAACAAGGGACTCATGAACAACCATCACAAAACAAAAAACAGTGGTAGATCATCCAGCTAACCACACACAGTATTAAGAACCAAGGGTTCCCAAACTTTTGAATGGGGTTATTTTAATAATTTCAGCTATTTTTTTAAATGTAAACATTTTTTATGTAAAATATCTTACTCAGGACAGTACTAAATAAAAAAATAACAGGCATTTTGTGCCAAAAAATACTTGCATCTAAAAAAACCTCTCAGCTGTTTCCCTCCCTCTTTTTCTGCAAATATAAGCATGTGCTGCTGTCACAACCCTCTCACTCTCTTTTTCTCTCTCTTTCATCTGCCCCCTTCCATTCTTACAGACTGCTCTGTGTGTATGTGTGTGTGTAATATCCTTACATCCGTGCCTTAGATGTCTCATGCTGCTAGCTGTAGGTCTTTACGACCCATGGAAATGACTGGAATGTCATTTTAACATCCGTGAAAATGTCGCTGTTCCTCAAAGCCACCCCAGATTATGTATAACTGGGGGTGCGAGGCAGACAGCTGTTTGTGTGTGTGTGTCTTTGTCACTGACACTTTGTGCACCTCAGAGCGTGTTCTCGGAAAACTACATGACTAAGGCTTGTTTCATACATCCTTCATCTGTGAGCAGCACATAGTCATTTTGACACCTGTATTAACAGATTACAAAGTAGAAAACAAACTTAAAATGCACGATAAACCACTTATTTAGAAATATAGGCTGATTAAATTAAATAAAAAAATAAGCATGTAAACAAATGAATTGACTATTTTCTCAGTCTGATTCAAAACTACATGCACAGGCGCGTGTTTACATTTTGTTTTGCGTCTTACGAATGTATGTCTATTTACACCTCACTTATGAACTGGTCAGTGAATGAGAAAAAAACTGACATAGTGAGCTATCTTTTTAGATATGTCATCAAGGCAAAAATGGCAATTATGTTCACAGAAAAAAAGATTGTGCATGTAAACATACCTAGTGACAGACACACAAAAGCACTTCATATTGAGTAAACATGACTGAACTCAGAATATTTAGGCCATTAATAGGTACACTTTGGGATTTGGTTCTGTTCTGTGTAGATTAATTAGCATTGAATGTAATTGTAGTCCACGTCCTTATGTGAATTATATTTCATAATGATCAAATATGTAGTAATTGTCAATGGCATACTCCCAATAACCATTTTATGGCTGGCAATTAAGGAAAGTAACCAAGAAATCGCTTTGTTTTCTGCATAGAGCAGCAGATCTAACATAAATTAACATATTGTTAACTGAAATTAGTTTAATGTCACATACATTGCTGTTGTAGTCACACTGACGTCTCTGGATGTGTGAAACAGGCCTAAGAGTTTCAGACCCATAAGTGCTGTGAGAATGTGTTGATTTAGGCAAGATTGATTGAAGACAATCAGATGAACATCTCCAGTCTGCTCTCATAGACACTGATAAATAGACGTGAGGTTATCTGTGTAGAAAACATCATCATCATACAAACACACACACTGGTGTGATGAATGAAAAACCTGACCTTTCATGTAGCATAGCAGGCATACACATACACACACACCCAGAGGAAAGAAAAATCTCAAACGAGATCTCTTTAACATTTCATTTGTCAGACAAAAATGAGATTTAAAGGAGAGTAAGACCTCAACATTGTCTCAAACAGTGCTCAGATTTGGCAAGAGACAAAATCGGCAATCAAAAGAATGATCTCAAACATTTCTCATCAAAATCTATTAAATTAGACCAAATTTCCTGGACAATACAGGGCTGAAGGGACATTTTAGCATATAGAATTTTAAACTTATATTATATAAACTAGCACCCAGTTTATAATGTAACTCTACATTTGAGTTTTTTGAGTATTTTGAGTTGTATTTAGTATAAATGTGTTCTAAAAACCAAGAATATCAAATAATTAAATAAATTATCAAACATTTGTATACGTGTGTGTGTGTGTGTGTGTGTGTGTGTGTGTGTGCGCGCATGCGGGCATGCAATTTTTCTCACATTTAAACCATTTCAGTTGCAGTCTGAAGCAATATGTGCAATATGAGCAGTTTGTTTATACTTCTATTTCTCTAAAATCTTTCTTTTTGGATAAATATCTAAGATTACCTCTGAGAAATACATGGCAGACAATGCTTTGATCATCTACCTCCATAGCTATGACATAGTGATGAATCAGAGGTCATGTGTTTAGGGGTAATGATGTTTGCATTGGGCCGATAGAGACAGCATTCCTGCACACACATACACTCACATGTAAGAAGTGTTTCCCTTGGGACTATGATATCAATTCATCTCTTAAACTGAAAAGTGTTTGTATGGATGGCATTTTCCCCCACGTGTGTGCTAATATAATTCTAGATGGATGACGGTGTACTCTACTCATGTGTCGAGTGGAGCCAGACCTTTAGTTCTGCCTGAACATGTATGTATGTATGATTGCAAGAGCAGGCCGAGATGGAAAAAAGTGCACACATAGACAAAGACTCAGTCTTACAGGGTTTTCCAAACTGTTACAGGTAACATTCACACAGACTCACAGTGGAGAAGTGAGTTCACAATGAGGATTTCTTAATCTACTAATGTCCAAACATTTTGACAGGGATCTGGCCTAAGTTTACAGACTGTCAGTCCTCCAACCTAGGAAATGCTGGAGGTCAGTCCTGATCATTTCATTTTATTCCTGACTTCTAATCATTGTAAGTTACATAACGCTGGCTGAAAGTACTTCACAACGTTAGAGTCCAAGAAGGAAGCTTCTGGAGTTCTGAACGGTAGTGATAGATTCAGAAGCAAGGAGATAAAGTAAAATCAAGACATAATGAAAGGAGAAAAATGTTTATATAAAATAAGACAATTAACATAAATAGTGTGTGAATTGTGATTTGTGTCACAGTCATAAGAAATAAAGTCACATTCACAAGAAGTTAAGTTGAAATTATGCAACTTCTTTTTATGGAGGCCTGTAAAGACATTTTGTTCCAAAAAAGACTATTTCAAATAAATGTTGAACGTTCTATTTATCACAGTTCTTTAAAAGCAAATGTTTTAAATATTTAAAATATTTTTGAGCATAAATCAGCATACAATAATTTCTGAAGGATCATGTGACACTGAAGACTGGATTAATGGACGTGTACATATTTTAAGATATTGCATTTAAAGATATTGATATATATCGCATATATGAGATCACAGAAGTGATGAGAAGTCACACAGCGAGATTTAGTTACTGTATATATATATATATAGAGAGAGAGAGAGAGAGAGAGAGATGAGATCAAAATTAGAGAACAATATATAAATAAATGATTTTTCCTGAAATATTGTTAATCTTCGTCACTGAAAATATGAAGGAATATCAGCTGCGGGTTTACCACTGATCCACTAACATGTTTGACAAAATATCCAAGGCATTTTAACAAAAACATTTTTTTTGTGGAAAATGCAGTGATTAAAATTAGAGAACAGTAGCCACTGTAGCACGAAAGATTACAACTAAAATTTTGTAGGGTTGCAGCTGTCAGAAAGTGTAGAAGTCCTTGCTTTGAATGACTTCAGCACATCTGCAGCCGCAGGACATTACTAGCACTGGTGTGATCTTGGTCCCAAAATATTCATTTTACCAAGGACTGCTTCTCTAATCTTGGCATTTATCTTCCTTGGCTTCTAATCTTCTTAATTTGGACTAACAAGCTCTCCAAAGCACAACCTGTAAGTACGATTGATACGTGTAATGTAGACTGACGTTGTTCTAGTAATTACTTCGTTTAATAATAAAGAATGTAGTGTAGCACACAGACTTTATAATCATTGTGAAATTGCTGTTTATTATTACAATGTTTCCTGGCCTTATATGCATTTAAACCAGTTGTAGAGGACTCCAACACAAAATTAGGACACTTTAAAATACCATATGACCTGCTCTTTAATGAATTAGTGTCATTGTAAAGCTGCAATATTCGAGAAATCACAGATTTGGAATGACCAACTTCTCTTGCAGTGGCTTCAAAGGGTCATCCCTTTGGCCTTCATCTGGACAACCTCCTGTCGCAGGGTTTCAGTCACCTTACAGCGGGCCGCCATCTTGCAATCTCAGTGAAAATTAGAGGAATGTAGCCAGTTAACACAGGTGTCCTAGCAGAATAAGCAGCGGTGTACTTCGTTATCTTAACATGTTTCCCAAAGTTTGACAAGCAGAAAGTCTCAAAGAGTTGTTGTACTTATTATTTTGAAAAATAGTTATAGCTTCATGCTTAGAAACCTAACAAACTCTTCATGCTTGTGCTATATTTCTTTACAATAAATGCCACTTGTTTCAATATTTTGATATATAATGCAAAGACATACAGTTTCTTTTAACTTTTAAGTGTCCAAACACTTTTGTGGGGTCATCGTATGTTTTTTTAGAATACTTTTACCCTTCAACTAGCTAAAAGTCACATTTAGGGTTTGCCATATAATTAAGGAAATTAGCACCAGGTGCCAGATTAACACCAATAACTTTGATGCATCTGTAAGTGTTCTCTAATTTTGATCAGAGTTCTTTTTCAAATATCTCATTTAGATTTTTTTATACAAATAGGACTAAGCAGTGAACCTTGAAATTTAGGAAATAATAGGTTGTTCTCTAATTTTGATCTCCACTATATATACATACATATTTACATTTATACATACATATATACGTGTTTGTGTGTGTGTGTGTGTGTGTGCGCGTGCGTGCGTGTGTGTGCGTGTTGCTTAATTGGAATGCAACTTTCAGAATAATTTTGATATTCATGAGTGTATGTGTGTGTGTGTGTGTGTGTGTGTGTAATGGCATATGGCCAAAATTAGCTCTAAGAGAGTATCCGCTCTTTTTTCTGTGGAGATGTGGATGTTGTCTTTCAGCACGTGGCTCTCTGTTCTAGTTTGTTCCTGTCGCACTATGTGCGTGTGTATGTGTCTGTTTTCATGCCCAATAAAAGCTCAAAGGAAGCAGCCAGAAACTCCTCTCATTGTTATTAAGGTAAAGGAATCTCAGTGGGAATATCAGCTTTAAACTAACATCCTCTCACTCACATACACAAATATGCACACAGACATGTAGGAACACACAAACACAGCCACAGTATCACTTAATCACCTTATTTTCATGTCCTGCCTTCGTTTAACTCACTTCTACTGATGATGCGAAAAGGAAAAAACAAGTAACAAAGCTGTAAAATTCACGCACACATACACAGAGATAGAGGATGCTGGTTTTCCTTCTCTCACACCTCATGGGAGTCTACTGATTTGAATGAGTCTGAGGAAGTGGAAAATTGTCAGTGACCCTTTTGTCTCTTACAAACACATATGCATTTTTGTTCAGTAGTGCAATTATTTACCAAGAATCATATCTGTAGGATATGTAGGTTTTAGACGGAAAGCATTATGATTATTTCAACATAAGTTCAGGGATGGTACAAGCTTTGTTCATTTACTTTGTTCATTTTGCTCCACCAATAGCTCTAAACAAAGCCACCTGCAGAATGAACCTTTTCTCAAGCAAGAGGTTTTTAAATGAATCAGATAAATGAATGATTCAATGACTCATCCATAAAGATGGTAAGTTGTTTTGTTTCTAAATGAATCAGTGTTTTTGAACAAATCATTTGAGTGAACAAGTCATTGATTCACTTATAATTGATTCATTGTTCACCAATATATACACACCTACTGGTGTAACATTCATGTAACAAACAATGTAACCTTCAGAAAGAGTCACTTAAAAATGTTGTTATAACAGAAGCACTGTTTAGCCAATGAAGTCCATTACTGGTTGCTTGAGCAGCTGCTCTTGCCATAGTCAACTGTCAGGCAAATGTGAGTTCTGTTTGGTAGCGTATATTTATGAAACGTATTTATTAATGTAACTTTTGTGGTACATGTAATTTTTTTATGAAAGCCTGAATGTAAAAAAAAAAAGTAAAATAAAATAAATAAATAATAAATAAAATTAAAGTAAAAATAAAACAGCTATTTGTGAGGTAAAAGTTTAAAATAGCAAAAGTCGCATTGTGAGATAAATTAAATACCATCTATAAGATAAAAATTAAGCCACCTACAAATTTGGTTTAGATTCTGTGTTTTCCTGCTGCTTGTACTACAAAAAAAAAGGAATAAGAAAAGAAAACCTATTTAAGAAATAAAGTAACACTATATATATTAGTATTAAGTGGGGAAAAAACTTTCATACTTTCTTTTTTTCTCTCAAACTGATTTAAAAAAAAAAAAGAATAAATAAAGCCACATTGTGAGATATAAAGTAACAACTAACAAATGTTTTTTTAATTAACAAATACAAAAAATTACTAACTAAATTGAGATAATCACATCTGTTTCATTTTTTGTAGGCTGAACAGAAGAAAAACATTAAATGTGATTCAGATACACCAAAAAATTGACATTTGAGTCTGGACCTTTTTAGTCTGGACAAGCCTAACAACTCCAAACTAAACCGATACACAAGCACACAGATAAAGGTTCTCAGTGTTTAGAACACACCGTCTAGATAAATAAACAGCACAGAGGACTGGGAGCGATGTGAAAACGGCTCCCCTCCAGGTATCAACTCCTGCTGTACAAACACAGCACACCCACTAATTTAACATGCATCGCAAACATAAAACACACACCAAATTCACAATTTCTTGATGTTATATGATCAGATCTTTTGATCTTTTGAGAAACTGCCACTGAACAGCCTGATGAAGTTCACCTCTCATTATTTGGGCTTGAAAAGAAGCAAGGTCACTTCCCACACTGACCCCTTTCACCACAGAACACCCCGTTCTAGCAGTCGGGACATGTTGAGGTAGATGTTGCCCTCCGGTGTAAGTCTTTGTGTCAGAGTGCTCAAGTCTGTTTACACTCTAAAACATTCCATCTGCTTTATTCCCTCCAGCTGGAGCTGAACCAGGATCAGTTATAAAATAAATAAATGCACACAATATCCAAACAGCTCGCCACATCAAAACCCTGGAGGTGAGAGGTGGCGCTCTGCCTCATTTCCTCTGTGTATGCCAAGGCTTTTCTGAGAGGCAGGATTCGGGGGAAAATGGGGTCGGTGGTCGCTCATCTCGTCTCCTTGATCCCATTCCTGTCCTCAATCCCACATCCCGAAGGAATTCTACTCATCAAAATTCCAAAAGAGGGGGCTCTTTCTGTGTAAGTGTGTGTGCTTGGGAAGAAGTAAGGTATTTGGATTCTTATGTTACACTGTGTGAAGTGATCAGAGGTGTCTGCAGGTCTGCAAGACAAGACAGACAGTTTCCAGCAGCAGAACTAGGCATAGAAATTATTTCCTATCATCCATTGTGATGGGATAATCACATCCTGCAAGCATAAAAGATATCTGATCCACCATCAAATGGTTCTTTTGAGACAGATCTTTTCAATTAATCATGTGAACTGGTTCATAAAATGGTCTGAACAAATTGAATCAGAGCGAGTGGTTCTCGCTCACTGAATAGAAAACAATTGTTTTCGGACATTTTCAACTCAAAATTAATTAAATTAAAGTTAACAAATCACTAATAGGAACTTTCTTTTTTGGACATCACAATTGAGAACCGTGATTTAAACGATAAAAGCCTGTTTCAAAATTGAGAACCGATGGAATTATGCAATAAAAGCAAGCTGAAAATAACCTACTTTAATAGCCAAAAAGCAGAAAAAGTACAAATCAAACATTTTTAATATACAAAATACTGTTTTAATATATTTTTTGCTTTCATCACAACAAAAATTTATTAGTAACTTATTAGTAACCAAATAACAGAAAAGTTACAAAGAAATGTTTTTAAAATTTTTAATATATAACCCTAACCCTAACATACAAAAGTAAAATTTTTCATTTTGTCCCTATATATATTTATTGTAAATGTATTGTTTATTGTAATTTTATGCATCCCAATTCAGTTTGTTGCACCTATGATTCTACTCTAAAAAAAAATATATTATTATTTATATATATATATATATATATATATATATATAGGTGAAACACACTGAATTGGGCAG
>NW_015544175.1:1403445-1411272 GCF_001515605.1 Sinocyclocheilus anshuiensis
TGTGTTAAAAGAGAGCTGCCTGTTGTGCCATTTAATTAAGCCGACTGCTGTAGCCTATATCCAGCTTAGGCGTGTTTTCCCCTTTTTTTTATTTGTATATATACTGTTTGAATGACAGCTTGGTAAATCTGTTGGCGATCAAATATTCAATATCGCTACTCATCATAATTACTTAGTACATTATCAGCGCAGCGGGAGACGTTCAAACTAATATCACGTAATTTACGTCTCTATGATGATTGGTTGATATCAGAAGGCTAGCCTCCCTTCCGAGGTTTCTTTTCTCAACACTCCTCAGCGCTGAAAGTGAACACTCGATGCTGATTGGCTAATTTTTTTTTTACCAAGGGAGGCACGAGAGCTTATCTCTCCCCCGGCCTCCCCCTCCCCTTCTCTATCATTAGCGGTTGTAATTACAGCAGATTCGGCACATTTGCGATAGAAAAGCAGCGCTTTCCAACTTCATTAACATGTTATAGTATTACAGCTGTTATTACATGTTATAGTATTACAAACAAAAAATACACATTCTGAGACATGAACTGAAATGAATTGTGAATTTTATTAACATTAAATCGTCTTCCTCCCATTTTCACCTTAACATTTTGGGGAAGCTGTGCCTCCCCTGCCTCCCCCGACAAGCCGCCACTGGAATTGGGATGCATAAAATTACAATAAACCCCCTTATTCATAGAAAATCCATGATAACATTCAATATGTATCAATATGTGGGTTTACTGAAACGTTGTAAATCATATAGCGTGCCACGTCAGCATATCAGAGACCACATGATGATGCAAAGAACTATTGAATCAGTTTATTTGATTGATTCATTCAAGGAAACTGTTCAAAAGAACCGATTTGTGTAAATGAGTCAAACTAGAAGGATTCATAAGTGCCCCCAACAGGGCTGTATGCATGCACACACACGCACATCAGATCATGTTGTATGCCGTTTAATTTTCCTGCAGTATTTCTATTCCCAGATGGACCTGCGCTTGTATGTAAATCACATTACATAATGATATGCTGTGAAAAGCTCATTACCAAAAGAGTTTGTCTCATTTGTTCAATAGGACGGCCCTATTACTGCACTCTATTAGCTAAAAACAGGTTAGGTTAGACCGAGGAGGAGTGCTAATAATTGTGCGAGTCTGTGCGCATGGTTTTGCCCACACTAATGAGTTATTTTATCTGAAATTAGAGAGTTTAATCATTTTAGCTCTGGGTGCATTGAAACACAGGTAAAATGAAGACCTGTGTGCGTCTATTCTAGCAGAGAATTAATCAACTCCAGAGGGAAAACTTATCCAGCAGACCGAATAGATCCCTAAATACACAATTGTTTTTCCAGTTGCAGAATAATTGACTTAATTTCTTGACTTGTGTATTTGTGACAAATCGGTAAATTGTAACAAAGAACAGACTGTCGGCAGAGAAAATGCTCAACATCAAACAATGAATAACTGCACATTTCCTCTTTGCCAAATTGTTCTTCCATTATACTAAAGCAAATGCACATTAATTGTGGTTCACATTAATTGCAGCGAGCCCCCTCAAGGGAGACTTGTGTTCGGTGTGACTCAAATGCAGAGGAAACACTGGTAGCACTCAAAAAAATAAACAAGTTGGAGTAAAATTATTTGCAGGTGTAAGCTGGCAGACGGTCTCTGTGGTAGGGCCGAGAGTCATTTTCTAAGTAACGCTTTGCTTTACAACAGATCGGTGTAGTGTGCTATGAATGGACAGTTATGTAATTGCTTCAGCTGTTGCTGAAACTCATTTCAAGACGGTCAGTAAGTGAGTTAAGGAGTACAGATCTCACTGCAGGAAAACTGGGGCTTTTGGGGACAGTCATCTAATTTCTTCCATCTGTTCACCCGGTTCACAATTCATCTTTGAGTCTTTCAAGGAATAATTAATGCAAAAATTGAAATTTTGTCATCATTTATTCACACTCATGTTCGCTCCAAAACTGTATGACTTTCTTCTGTGGAACACAAAATGTGTATTTTTTTTAATGGAAGTGAATAAGGGCTGTTAAGCTTTAAAAAAGATCCAAAACACCATAAAAGTATCATAATTGTGGTCCATACAACATATGCACTATATTCCAAGTCCTTTTAAGTAAAAATATCTAAAATTGTAATTTCTGGGTGAACTATTCCTGAGCTATTCCTATAGATAGATAGATAGATAGATGGACATGTTTATAAACAGATAGATAGATAGATAGATAGATAGATAGATAGATAGATAGAAACACACATATTTATTTTAATCAATATTAGTAATCACTTAAATAATTAATAATTATTTTTAAATAATATTATTTTATATAATAAAATTATATTAGTTAAATAATAAATAAAAGAAAACAATAAAATTAATATATTTTATGTAATTGTAATAATTGTTAATAACAATTATTTTTAATTATTTTAATTATTTCAGAAAATGTTTCATATTTGAGATATAACCGATGATGCTGAACTAAGTTCAGGAACAGTGCATGCGTTTATGGCTGTTTTAAGTTAGTAACTCTACCATGCTAAATACACAAGTTAAGTTAATCCCATCTACCCTGTGCAAGTCGCCATGGAGACAAGCCAGATTTGGTTATCATTAGAGTGTCTAATAACCTGCCATCAACCTTCTATCAGCGCCGCCTGACCTTCTGTGACCTGCTAGGCCATTTCCTGTGCCTGTGGGCACTTCTTCCTTTTGGAGGATGTGATGAGTCACAGGTTACTGGGCGGAAGAAAGAAAACAGACGAATTACTCCGATTGGAAACATTAATTTAGACAAGTAGCAGTTATGGTTTGTTTGTTTGCATGAGCATCTACATTTGACGCAGCAAACTCTCACATTCATCAGAGACAGCTGGTTACAGCGACATATGAGACTTTATTAGCAACGCAGATTGTGAGTGATAGCGCATGTGAATGCTGAAAGCTCATGTGTTCTGAATTGAATCATCGTATTGTACTGCGTCACTGCGTTCCCTCAGAGTTTCTCTGTGTGGGAAACCCAAACACAAGTTTGTGTGTGTTTCTGAGAGAGAGTTCAAGATCGGAATGGCCAGCAAATGGCTTTCATGTCACTGCAGTGAAGGTCATGGTTAGGGAAGTGACAGTGTTGAGATGTGGCCATGCATAGTAGAAATTGTTGGATATTTATTATACAGTCGGGTACAAACATCCGAGACTACACTGGAAATCTCAAAATCAAAATCAAATAAATTTAAACCTGGAAACAAATAGAAGGATTTAGGATTCCAAAGGATTCTATGTTCCTTGAGGTCACTTATAATGTTAATAAAGTTTTTTGCAAAAAATGATTATTTTCATCCCTCGTTCTGGTCCTCTTTCTGAAATGCCAGTGGACATGGCCACTGGTGCAATGATGTAAAATTATCCGTCAATGTCTTGCTCTAAAGGCAGTCATTTGCCTGTGTGACATGACAAATCACAATAAAAAAAAATCACAATCACAATATCCAAATGGACCGTTTTTGGAGTTTGGTTTGTTTGTCTGTCTGTTTGGGGGTCAGTAAGATTTTTTGTTGTTGCTGTTGTTTTTAAGAAATGATTATTTTTATTCAGCAAGAACTCTTTTAATTGATCAAAAGTGAAAGTAAAGTGAAAGCTGTTCTTTTGAACTTTCTATTCATCAAAGAGTACAGAAAATGTATCATGGTTTCCACAAAAATATGAAGTCGTTTTCAACACTGATAATAGTAAGAAATGTTTCTCGAGCAGAAAATCTGCATATTAGAATGATCTCTGAAGGATCACGTGACACTGAAGACTGGAGTAATGACTGCTGAAAATTCAACTGTGATCACAGAAATAAATTACACTTGAAAATTAGTTATTTTTAAAATTAGTTAATTAAGTTATTTTACATTGTAATAATAATACTTTACTATATTACTGCTTTTACTGTACTTTGGTGAGCATAAGACGTTTTTCAAAATATTTTCATGTAAAAAAAAAAAACTAGAAAGTAACACTTTCTGTTTGCATGTGTGTGAGAGAGACAAAGTGTTTGTGTTAGAATAATGAGTCAGCTTTGACATGGTGTCTGTTTGAATGCAACAGCAGCTGAGATCAATACGTGGGCAGACGTGCTTACTAACATTTGATAAGTGAATTGATCAGAAGTGTGTACCATAGATCTTCTGTTAGTAATCAATCAGTATTTTAACATGGCATCCTATAATCATTACAGAAGCTCTTCAATATGTGCAGCAGTCCGAAATCTGTCCTTTGTATGTTGTCCTTTTTACGTATTCATCTATAAAATCAGTCCATTCTATTAATGCACTATATTTCATGGCTTCAGAAGACTTCAGCCTTCAGTCATATACACCAGAGGTTTTCAAACTTTTTCAAGGACCCCCAAAAATGATAATCTACTTTTGAAGGCTCCTCTTGCGAATATATAAATTCAACTAAAACCATAGGACTCACTTAGACTGTGAGAGAAATATAGTAAAATATATAATTATAACCATTCATATATGTATAATAAAAACATACCTACTTTCTTATTTTCCATCCTTCAAACACATGATAAAATCCTTATTCTGTAGAGAATAAATCATCCTAAATGAGGCAAGAATGTCATAATAATCAAATTTTTTGGTGCAGGATAAAAGTTGCAACAGTGACATTTATTTCTCTTATGAATGTCATCCTAGTTTACATCAAACAAGCAAAAAAATAAACAAGAACACATGTTACTCAACAGAAGTGAGTCATGGCACCGCTGGCCCTGCTTGAAAAGACCCTCTCAAACTCAACTCTCGCCTCTGTGCGGTTTGGTGCAACGGGATAATTAGAAGCTTGAGCAAATGAGCTCTTCTCTAATTCGGCTCTTACAGACAGACAGGACTGTTATCAGCCTTGTACTTATTCACCGTTACATGATCCAGGCTGCTGACAGAGTGGAACAGAAGTCAGTGGGAAGAGACAAACAGAGAGGCTGGTGAAAGCTGTTTAAAGAGCAAGCACAGCCATGGGATTCAGATCGTACCATCTATGACAACTCAGTGTGTTGGCAGTGAAAACATACTCTGAATATGTACACAATGACATTTGCCACATATAAAATGTGCTTTTAGCGCATAGCAATCTGATACAATCACCGCCACAAGTTCAAGTAAAAAGGATCTGATTAACTCACATAATGAAAGCTTTCATCAGTCCTTAACTACAAGGAACACCATCAACTCTCCATAAACAACTAACTCTTTTGACTCAGTGGTTCTTTCTATTAGAATCAATGCAGAGTCCCACTTTACACGGTGTCTGAAAACCTGACGAGAGGATATGGCTGGTTGTCAGATTCAGAAAATGTAAAATATCACATAAAGAGCATTGTAAACAAGAGCCAGCAACCACACGGCATGTACGGATGACTTCAGCTGGAAATTTCATGGGGGTAAACATCTCAAAAACACTATACCTCATTCATGTGACATGTAAGATTGGTTTTGGACTGAGAACTGGGTTTTCAATGAACTGTTTTTTTAAGCTTAGTTTATCCTTAAAACAAATTGAATAAAACCAGTTGGTTCAGCAACCACAATTTTGATGGCAAACTACAAGTACGTTAGTATATTAGAAAAATGTCATTAAGTCTTGAAGATGTGGAGGCCCATCTTTTTAAAGACACATCCTGTCATTTAGATTTAGGGAAGACTTAGGGAATTTTACTTGTTTATTGTTAAATCTTTTAAGGAAAATATTTAACAGTAATAGTTGATCATATTTATCTTCATTTATTATTAATATATTACTTATTTAAATGAGTATGCTGTATGTTAGGGGTGGTATAATACACAAAAATGGCAGTTCGGTATGTACTTCAGTTCTGAAGTCATGGCTCGGTATGTTTTTGGTACAGGAGGGGGAAAAAAAACAAACCATGTTTTCCAAAATTTTCGGTATAAATATCTGCATCGTTACACCACTAGTACAGGCATATAATTTTTTTAAATTTTAATTTCTTATCTAATTTTTCAATTGTTTTGATTTTCAATTTAGTTGCATGGTTCAAGGAAAACCACTCTTTAAAGGGGTCATATGATGCGATTTCAAGTTTTCCTTTCTCTTAGGAGTGTTACAAGCTGAAATCTTTTAAAAAATGTTCAATGAAAAGTTAAATGAGTGCATGATGTTTCCATCACATCAGTGAATAATGGTGGTAAATAACTGTGATTTCAGTACAAATTACATTTCAGTACTGACCAAAATTATTAAGATTTTATTCCATAATCGAGCAGCCCTAGTCATACGTCCAGACAACACAAGATTCATGTTCTCTTATTGATGCACAGTTTTTCTCAGAATTGATTACCCTGCATAAGCTGTTAACACTCAATCTTTCTAATTTATTCCAACCTATTGACACCACACACACACACACACACGCACCCACACAAACACACTTATTCATGCATGAAGGGGCACATATTTATTCACGCACACACGGGTGGACAAGTCAAATGAGTCAATAGGTGAATGAATAATTGAATAAATGATTAAATGTGTGCTAATGAAGAAGACGTTGTATTGATGTGAGACTCATGGGAAATCAGACGGCTTGTTAAGGGTGTTTTAATTGTTGTCAGATTTCAAACAATGGTCAACCAACACTGTCAGCAGTTCACCAAAAAAAAAGTTACCGGTCACTCCTGCATCGCCTTGACATGGCAAGACTGGAAGGTTCTCGGGGGTCCCGACAAATGACCCTTTACCCCACAGCTCCTGGGGTGTTGTTGACATTGCCTGGTGAATAACTGAGGGAGAGCAGGAGAGAAAGAGAGAGAAGTGTCCTCAGAGGGAGACATTGTGAATGAATAAGGAGTAGATCAAAGCTGAAGATAAGCCCAGGGGTCACGACCCCTGCTGGGACAGCTGTCAGGAGGTGTAAAGGATACAGGATATGCTGTGTAACACAGGTAATGTTCAGCCACACACACGCTTCTATTAACCACTCGAATATGTGTGCACCAGAAGATCCTGCCATGAAAACACACTCGCATGTTGATTTATTATTGTGACACTGGCGCGCTCAGGGAATGGCAGCTGCAGTGAGCATTTTTTTCTGATGGATGGAGAAACGCAAGGAGCGGATCGCTTGTAAAATGGATGTGTGTAAACAAAGGGAAGGCATCTCCTGCTTTATGGACAGGAGCAGTGGTGTAATGTAACGAAGTAATAATACTTCGTTACAGTACTTAAGTATTTTTTGGGAATATCTGTACTTTACTTGAGTTTTAATATTTCAGCCAACTTTTACGTTTACTCCACTACATTTCCTAATTAAAATGTATACTTTTACTTCGATATATTTCCCCGAAGCATAGTCGTTACTTACTACAAAATAGTCAGAAGTCAGAAGAACATGGACTGCAGGAAAGCAGGTTTGACGAATCAGTGGTCTGGCGTTTGCATGCTAGACTCCTAAAAACACCTTTGCTCATGTGCAAACAAGTGCACACACAACCGCGGGTGATTCATTTTCCACTCAAGTCGAGTCTGGGGTGTGCGATATACAGCATCGTCTGCGATAATATGGTAAGTGTTGTTGTAATGATGTGCGAATCTGACATTATCAAGTAGGCTATATCACCAAATCACACACAGAGTGCACGCATGTTGATTTATTATTCTATTAAAACTCCAAATTCCAGGCATTTTAAATTGTAGACGGCAAAAATGCTTCTGTATGCTTTTTATATTTATATAATTTAATATAGATAACTTAATCTATATCACACAAAGAGTACCGTTTTTCTGCAGATATCAGCATGA
>NW_015544175.1:1412133-1428203 GCF_001515605.1 Sinocyclocheilus anshuiensis
TGCAATGATTTCTGACTGAAAACTACATCGGCGATGACCTACAGCCAATGAGAGACCAAGATACAGGGCAGAGGGAAGTTCGGGGAGGAGTTATAGACCAGAATATCAGTATTTTGATAGATATATGAACAATTATATCATACAGAAACAAGCACAAACATTTGCTTGACCAGCCACAACCTCAGCATAACAGTTACTGCAAAATTGTTTACCTCCAACTCTCTTTGCAGAACACCCAATCCCTGTTCCCTGCATCTCCCTCCTGCATAATCTGTTTTTCTTTTTCTCCTTGTAGCTGGAAATCAGCTCACAGACAGTTTGCGGTCTATGCTTTGTTTCTGAATGAATCAGTCGTTTGAATTAATCGGTTGAATCTCAATGACTCACTCATTTACAGTCACTTGCTGTCACCTACTGGTGGTTTTAATTTCACATTTCGACTATTTTTTTTTCATGTTTTAAATTATTTCAAATATCAGTATTCAACATCTTATGTTAAAAACAAAACATTAGGCCTATTTATGGATCTGTAACTACAGTTTAAAAGCATCCATGTCCTCTCTGAGAAACATAAACTGTGTAAATACATCTAAATGCCACTTCAGATGCAGATTCCAGAAATGTTTTCTTATGTTGGGATGAAAGTCACTAAGTACCGGATGAAGTGCTTCTTATGCCGAGTTCACACTGCACGATTTTAACCCGATTTTTCACTCGCCGACAGGTTTTGCGAAATCGCCGACAAATGAATTGTTTACCTCCAACTCTCTTTGCAGAACACCCAATCCCTGTTCCCTGCATCTCCCTCCTGCATAATCTGTTTTTCTTTTTCTCCTTGTAGCTGGAAATCAGCTCACAGACAATTTGCGGGCTATATATATATTTTTTTTAATAATTACAGTCTTGCTCGAGAGAACACCCGGTCTGACGCACGCGGGTTCTCGCGTTATTTCCTTATCACTTCTCGCGTACTGTGTTTTGTTGTGAAATGTAGTTTGCGGACCAGACAGAGCTGTCGGCGATTCTTATGCGAAAACAACTGCGATCCGACGAGTTTGAAAATCGTGCAGTGTGAATTCTGCATTATCCTTACCCAAAAATACAAAATGGAAGAAAGAGTTAAAACTGAACACAATCTTGCTACTCGAGCTCTGTATGAAATTTTTTTATATATATTTATTTGCTTCTTTTCCATTTTGCATTTACTTGTACTTTTACTTTCAATACTTAAGTACATTTAAGATTTAAAAAATACTTTTCGTACTTAAGTACAATAAATATCAAATACTTTAAGACCTTTACTCAAGTAATATTCTAAACGGTGACTTCAACTTCTACCAAAGTCATTTTCTGGTAAGATATCTGTACTTTTACTTGAGTATGGCTTTCAGGTACTTTATACACCACTGGACAGGAGATAGGTCAGTCGTCCTTCCCAACTGATGCTGTGATTTCCACTGATAATGCAGAACAAATTCAGCTCAATGGAAGAGTGATTCAATCACTCTAGTTCATTTTAAAGACAAATAAATATGAACCTTAATCAAATAAACTGCATTTATATGCTAGTGTACTCCAAAATAAATTCAAAGTTGTCTTCAGGGAACAAACTAAAATATTTATGACTCATGTTGCACTACACAGATTTTTGTCCAGTTAGATGCTCTCTGGAATGAGAATGTCCCACCCATTAGCAGCTGCAGCTGACTAGCAAGAAGTAAATCATATGCTGCAAGTCCTCTTGGGAAGTTGCTACTTCTGAGTTTAGAAATCATAATTATGACAATCAAGTAATATTGGTCTAAATAAAATTGACAATTTTGAATTTACCTCATCCTTTATTACAGAGCCCATAAAGGGACTGTCACACTACGGTGTGTGTGTAAAATCCCAAAGGGCACAAGATGACAAAGAAGTTCAATATGTTTAATAAATCCAAGGAACAGGGCAAAATACACACTAGCACAAACTGACGAGATCGGACGACTGACAGAAACAAGAGGGGAGTATAAGTACACAGAAGGTAACGACATAATTGATTAAGGGCAGGTGAAACAAATCCAATTAAGACACATGAGGAATAAACTAGGTCACACTGAGCACATGGGGAAGGAAACACAACAAACAGTCCATGGGGGGTGTGACAGGGACATGGTGACAGGAATAAAACGTTGGGAGAAAAAGTTATAAATATATTCAATGTGTTTGTGAGTGAACGCAGACGCTTCTTAAGTTTAGAGCTTTATTAATCCCCATTGGACAATTAATTCAGACTGCCATGGTGCTTCACAAGTATGGACAACACTTAATACACATACATACAAATACTCAAAATACATAAATTATATAAAGTAGAAAGGGGAAAAAATTATAAACAAAATAAATAATACAACTCAATTATATTTGTTACATAAACGAATTTAATTGATTTGTATTATTTATTTTCTTGGGGGAACAGAAGTGTTTTGAGAACATTACATTTTTGCAAGCAAATGCAAACTTTCTTGGGTGGATGCAAAAGCACCGAAACATACATTTTCCTCTCATCTCATATTTTTTTCCATTATCATGTCCACTTAGGGGCTCCATACATTTTCACTTAAAAAAATCAGAAAAGTCTTTCAGCAATAAAAAAAATAATTAAATGCAAACAATGCACATTTGATATGTAATGGGTATTTCAGTTGTGTATTTTATCTTTTATGTACTGCCCCTGAGAATGATGGGAAATGTAGTCAAAGTGAAGTCTGTCTCTTCATTGACAATCTAAATGAGTAGTGCTGATGGTACACAAAATACATACAAATGAAACTGAACTATCAACATTCATAATTACAATTTATAATTAACATTAATTTGCTTCCACTATAATTTTACCAAACTAACAAGTGCCCAATTCAGAAAGTCAGAGCTTGAAAGTCAGAGCTTATTAAATTCCTACTGGTAATTATGATTTTCAAGTGCACTGAATTCGTAAATGATATACTTTTTTTACATGATTCGAACATAACTTTGGCTATTAAAGAAAATTTCACAAAACTGCATTTACACTTAAAATGGAAGTCTATGGGGCAAGACATTATAGAGCATTAAATGTGAAGCTTGTTTGTATATTACAAAAATGTAAGAAATGTTCAAATAATTATCATCATCAATGTACAAATCTAAATCATTATGTTAACAGTGAGACTTCTGTTCTTCTACAGACGTAATGACGTTGATCGAATTTGTTCCTTGAAAACAGCGGGCAGTTACTTAATGTTCCTTTTTAGCATACTTGAAAGATTTATGGGTTTATCAGTTTGACATGCTCACATTGGATATAACTATGTGACAAAGTAAGCAATCGATAATGTACTTTTTTGTGGCTATACTTTTGAAACAGTGTGCAGTTTAAAAGCACCAATGCCTTTCCCCATAGACCTGCATTATAAGAGCATTACAAACATGATTTTTTTTTGCTTGAGGGTCAAAGCAAAATTAATTTCTGTGAAAATCAATAAAGCTTAGCTTGTACTGAACCTGGAACGTTCTGAACCTGGAACGTTATTTTAATGAATTAAATAGGTCTGCCTTTTGCTGTGGACCCATTCAATGTGTGTGTTCACCTCTCAACATGTGTGAGTACATATGTGAACCCTGAGAACAGGCCAGGAGTCTGGTCTTTCTCAACTAAAAGAATTAGTCCATCACACACACATCTGCTGGTAATGAAGAGCTTGACTACACATAAATTGGACAAAGCTTGAAAGAAATTCCATGTCTTACGCAGAACACCTCTGCCGGCTGCAGACAAGTTTAATCTTAACAAGGATTTTACAGATTGTCTGCTGAAAGAACGAGCGGCACTCTCAGAAATCCTTAGGATCAGCCAGAAATTCCCAGCCAAGGGACCGAAACACCAGCACATATAAACAAGGGAAGTGCTTCATTAGTCTACCCAAACGAGTCTCAATGATGATGAACTGGACTTCTCAGTTCCTTTAAACTGTTTCTGGGGAGCCCTAGGACAAGAGCATGAGTTACTGCGGAAGTGGACAATGAAAGAGAGACATTATTCAACCCTTAAAAGGACAGTTCGTCCAAAAATGATGTCATCATTTACACAACCTCATATTGTTTCACACACATATGACTGGCTTTATTCTGTGAAACACAAGAAATTTAAAAAATGCAATTCCATGAATTCCATGATTCAAAGCATAAAAACACAAAAACATGTAAAAGTGTCAATTAAAAAAATGACCATAAGGGTCTTCTGAAGCCATATGATTGCCCATAAGCCAATTTTTTTTTTAAATGTTATGGCAGATAACCAATAAATGGCCAATATTCAAATTTTATATTATTTTATCTAAACTGAATTATTTAAAGTGCCCCTATTATGCCATTTTTAAGGTTCCTAATATTATTTTTGGAGGCTCCTACAACAGATTTACATGCAAGGTCAAAAAACACTTTCGTTTTCTCATAATATGCATTTAATTTCACCGAATTTCTCAATGATTCATAAACGAATTTCCATGAGACTACTCTGCTCTGATTGGTCAGATGGCCCAGTCCTTTGTTATTGGTCTACCACCTACAGTGCATGTCGGAAACGAATCGCTCATTGCCATAACTGAATGACAGTTCTCTGATTCACAAGCAGTGTTGGGCAGTAATGCATTACTTAGTAATGCGTTACTGTAATTTGATTACTTTTTTAGTAACGGAGTAATTTAATGTGTTATAATTTTCAAAATCGTAATTAGAGTATAGTTACAAGGTCTCTATACGTTACTGCCGCATTACATTGCTGACAGAATGCAGTGATTTCTAATCTAGATTGTAAAAAAGATGTAGCTCACGCACTGTCGAGTCCAGTGCCAGTGGATTAGGGGCCTGCTCTCCCACGAGACTCGACGCAACAGAGTGAGGCGCGGGACAAGACTTGATAGGCGAGTGCAGAGACTCATGTGTGTGCGGGATGCGGGAGAATAAAATGATTCACGGGACTCCCGCAAAATCAAAATATGTAAACATAAAATATCTGAAACAAATAAATTGTTATACATCTGTTGCACAAAAGCAACATGAACTAATATAAAATATAAACGATTAACAGGTGCAAGCGTATGCAGAGTTTCTATTTAGGCTATAACACGTGTTTGCAGTGTTGAACAATGCAGTGCTGAAATTTTCGTGCTCACGAATCCTCTCATTATAACACACGAATTGTAGACATTATGAACGATTCATTATGCATATATTTATTGGGTTATAACAGAGATTTGTGAGATTGCGATGAATGCAATCCGCTGCTTTAGTTAAAAATAACAGTGTTCTGTGAATGTTTCTTTGAATTGAATTTGAATTTGCTTTAATAACAAATACTTATTGGGAGCGTGTATGCTGAGATTTCATGAATTTCATGGAGAAAAAAGTAACGTAACTAGTAATGTAACTAATTACTAATTACTTTTGAAATAAAGTAATCAGAACAGTAACGTGATTACTTTTAAAAGGAGTAATCAGTAATCAGTAATTTAATTACATTTTCAGAGTAACTTGCCCAACACTGTTCACAAGCACGACTGGAGCAGGATGTTTCACAGTGGTGGTAACTGACAACTTAGTTTGTGGTAGTTAAAAGAAGTGATAGCAACATCATTGTTATAATTTATTTAGGTGCACCTGTGGGAACTGTATCAGAATGCCAAGCAAAGGTTAAAACCTCTGCTGCCAGAAGTACGACAGGTAGTATTCTACGTTTCTGCATTAGTTGAGCATTAGACGCCTATTTTATAGAGAATTAAGTGTATTTTGAATGATCTCTAGAAAATATAAACATCAATTATTAATCATACTTATAGGCTGAGTTTCAGAGGAGCAATCTGGTCCAAATAAACTGGGCACTGATCCATCTTTCAAGAGCTAGTGTTTTGTGAATCCTGACTTGAACTACCGAGATTAGAGAAGCACTCGTCAGTAAAATGATGGGAACACAACAAAAGATTGGGATTGTACTGCTGTGGTATTGTTGAAAAAATGAATGTCAACCAGATTCTTTGCAACCTCATCAGTCGGAAGTGAAAATAAAACAAATTTACTTTCACAGTGTAGGACAGCGTCTTCTCGACATGATGTTAACCACACGGAAATGCTACAGTATTTGAGGGCGGGTCAAGTTGTTCGCGGCTCGCCAACGTAGAACATAGGAAGGCATTATGCAAATATGTTACACAGTGACGTGTAGCCGTCACGGAAGTGGGATTCGAATTCCTGATGACTCATTTAGGTGATTAAGAGTCGATTCTTTTTTTCTTTTTTCTTTTTTTTTTTTTGTGCCATTTTTGAAGTTTGAAAGCCCCAGTTCTTATTCATTGTAACTGAATGGGAAAGAGCAACCAGTACGATTCTTTAAAAATTCTCCCAGTTTTGCTGCACAGAAGAGAGAAAGATATACAGGTTAGGAACAACATGAGGATGGGTAAATGATGACAGAGATTTTGGGTGAACTATCCCTTTAGATAAGCATTCAATTTTGTTAACCAGTGGACGCTTAAGAGGATGATACCAGCAGTGACGGACCGAGAAAGAGAAAGCGAGAGAGAGGTGAACAGAAAGCAGGACGTAACCCAGACCAACAGGACGGAAATCAAAGCTCTGCTGCCTCCCCCTCCATGAGACACACCAGTTCAAACTCATCAATCAACCCTGGAGAAGGAGGGACCAGAGCTCTCAACACCACATACACACACAAACACTTCAAATAACAGCAATAAACAAAGATAGCCCATACAAATAACAAGTGAAATGATTAGAATAGCTGAGAAAGACACATTCCACATAATGGATGCATTGTGAGTTGACACGATTATCCATTGAAAGCATCACTATATCTTCGTCAACCAACATTTAGAAGCAGATTCAACGGTTTCCTGAATTCACAAACTGGACAGACTGAAACTGAACCCAAGGCAGCATCAAGTTGTAAGTAACACATCAAAACCATGTCCACACCTCAATTGCTCAAGATCCTCTCTAAGTGCTCATATCAACAATCCAAAGCATTGTTCAGAGGGTCAACCCCTGACCTTTGACCCCAGCATTAACCCAAGAGATCTGGAGAGGGGTGAGGAGAGGGTGCTATTCTACTGCAGTTTGTTTGGAGTGGCTCCATTTCCCATGAGAAAGCTCTGACTGGTTTAGGATGCTCTCCTCACACTAACACACACCATCTGTACTCTTGCTGGTCAGAACAGTCCGGGCGGCGCAACCAAAGCGGCTTCGCTGACTGGTTGTTCAGGCCTCTGACCTCCCACAACACCAACATCACGAGACAGATCCTCTGTGCCAAAATGACTCATAAAAGAAGTACAGCCAGACTCAACTTTACAAATACACAGTTTCACACTGACATATACCAGAGTACGTGAGCAGTTTTGCCTGAGCAGTATCGGTCCATTAGTGCTCCATTGCAAACTTAACAAATTTAATGGATTAATTTTAGTGTTTCAATAAAGCATGATAAAACATTTTCCAAGTATTATTTTTTATATATATATCTTATGCCCGCCCATTTGTGATATAAAAAAAAAACAACATATTGAAATAAGTTGACAGAGGAATGGTGATTGCTGTGGAGCAAACAGAGAGCAGGAAAATGGAAAAGTACAGTGATTATACACCATTAATTATATTTAATATATAATATAATATATATATTTAATATATATAATTATATAATTTATGGTGTATTTTTCATTTATATATCTAATTATGGCAGTGCTCAAGACCAGCAATGCCCACTTATACATACATTCACTAGCTTTCTACAGATAACGTTTACACTCTCGTTCAAGCAATTCACTTAGAAGCATAATTCTTGAGGACCTCTCCGTCTTTCATCGACTTTGAAGCTGTAATTACCAGAACTTCATCTTGACTAATTGATTTAGAAGCCTCATTATCAATGTGTTTTGGATATCTAGTGTTGCATGATGTTGATTTGAGATGGAGTGTGTGCACACACTCCAAAAGTTTGTGTGTGTGTGTCCTCTGCCCTGTCATCGGCTATAGAGACTCATAACTTCTCTTATTCAATTAAACTGAGTGCCAAAGGAAATGACAACACTATTTCAGTGTTTTAGGAAGGGGAAACTTAATACTTGCATTAAATTATGCAAAAAATGTGTACGGGTGGGTGTACTTCTTTCTGGCGACATTTAGGACATGCTTAATTGGAAAACAGATTTATAAAGAAAGCAAATAATGAAAAAAGCTTTATTTGAAGTCTAATGTCAATAAGACCTCAAATAACAATTAAGGTTGATGTAGGGCTATAGGTATCGATACAGATTTCCTTAATGTAATTCTGACTCACAAGCTTTTGATTTAAAACAGATTCTAACTGACCCTTCGTCGGGATTTTGATTAGCATGCGATCTGACCAATCATAACACAGAATCTGCCATTTTGTCTGACAAACAAACCAGACAGGAGAGTAGATTTACATCGGTGGACTTGAACTTGAAAAATGGTGTGTACTGACATTGTGGTTGAAACAAGATACCGTCTGATGTTCATTCATGTTTATTTCGTGCTATAACTAGTAAAGAGGAAGAGATGATCGGTTCACGTAAAGCTTGAACTGAGGCGCTACAGCAATCTGTCACAACACATTAAAGAGCCACAAAACGGTATTTATTGTTTGAATTTCTTAAAAATGACAAAATTTGAAAGCTGAGACTTTGTTTCATACGAAATGTAACCTGCTCTGTCTTGTCTGGCACGTTGTCAGTGTCCTCTTTGCTCCGCAATGCAAGCGCCATGTCTTGACGGACGTATCAACAGTAACTAAGGGGGGGGAGGGGCGAAGGTTTGATTCATTTGGGCAGTTATTTTTATTAAAATAGTACATTATAGAAAGTAATGATGTTGATTCAGTAACTCCTCTGAGGTGTGTTTCCCTAAAGCATCATTAGCTAACTATGCTCACAAGTTCCATTGAACTCTATTGGTAATGACGGAACTTGCAACCATAGTTGCTTTTGGGAAGCACACCCCTGATTGATTCAATAAGTTCATTCAATAAAGGATTCATCAGACTGATTCAAACAGTCATCTTTCTACAAATTCATCTGAATGATTAGGACCAGGGAATGATCAGTCTTGGGATTATAAAATATATTTTAATATTGTTCAAATGAACATCGTGAAATAGATATTTTTTACCCAGCTTTATGTAAAAGAGAGGTTTATCCTGTGTTTTCATGACACAATATTATTATATATCGCACAGTAAATAAGAATATCAGCGTTAGTGTATGTAAATACACAAAAACATACACACATCCTCCTTTGTCAGTTGCAAGGAATTCTGTAGCCTGCTAGCATTATTATAAGTGTTCTGTTCATTGTGAAGAAAGACTGAGGGGGAGAGACAGAGAGACTGAAAGAGACTCATTAGATATGGTTATAGATGCAGACACCAGTCAAAGTCACGAGTCTCATACGAATCCATATTTGCCCTGAAGGCTGCAAGATCCTTTATGCACATGACAGGAACATCAGCACACTGCATGATGCTATCAAATTATCAAATTATACAGATATCAAATTAGGAACACATATTTCAGATGCAAAATGTTTTTACAACTGTTTTTTAAGAACAGATTGTGCATGTGACCTCATTTATACCATTTTCCCGGTGTCTTTCCTTTATTGAGGTATATGGAGTGTGTCCGAACCACGTTCAGATCCGGCTGGAACGATTCCACAGTCAAACCGAACAGTGAAAAAAAACAACACCTCTAGCACAGGAAGCAGCAGTTGCGCGGAACAAACACACTCACTTCCTGTCCAGGGGAGACACACATCCACTCATCAAACAAACATTAATCAAAATGAGATGACATCATTTACAAGGTTTGAATGAACAGTCCTGTTTGGGTGTGTGAGTTTTTGTGTGTCTAAGCGATTGCATACCCATTAAGAAGTTTCATTGTGTGTGCACGTTAAAGGGATAGTTCACCCAAAAATGAACATTAAAAATGATGGATTAGTGCAGTTTATTGGACTTCTATTGGACTATTGAATATCACCCATTCACTGCCATTATAAAGCTTGAAACAGCCAGGACATTTTAATATATAACTCTAATTGTATTTGTCTGAAAGAAGAAAGTCATATACACATAGGGTGGCTTGAGGGTAAGTAAATTATGGGGTAATTTAACATTTTTGATTAACTATCCCTTTAATTATAGTGTGTGTGCGTGTGTGTGTGTGTGTGTGAGAGAGAGAAATAGATATAACTCGCAAGCATATAGACTCTCATTCCATCCAGCGAGATCCCTGCAGTGCTGCTATTGCTGTGCTCACTAATTAGAACACTTTGCAGTTTAATTAGTCCTCTCTTTTCCTCAGCCATCATGGTGACAGACAGAGAACCCTCATTTACCCCAATAGCACCCTGATTCAGGCCTCTTTCAACATATACATACTGTTACAGTGAGGAATGAGCCATGCATACAGCATTGTACATGACACAGCTCACAAGCTCAGGCACTGGGAAATGGAAACAGGTCATTTATTGCTGTGGAACTGGACTTTAAATAAGCCAAAATAAACAGTTGACATAAACCATTTAAAAGTTTGGGGTCAATAAGACCAAATAGACTTCTTTCAAAAACATTTCTTTTTTTTTCTTTTTTTAAATCTTGCAGACTCTAAACTTTTTGGCCACAACGGTCTGTCTGATGCATGTGTAAGTAGACCAACAACTAACAAATAACTTTAGCATAATGCAAGGATGTATCTAACAAGGATAGACTGAAAAATGTACTGAAACTCTGACTGCAGAATGGACTGCTGTAGACTGTAAATTTTAATGTCTATTCTTTTTTTCTTTTTATTTCTTGTTTTACTGATCTGCCACAATGATATAGTGTATAATGTTGTTAAAGGTGCACTACTGAAGATTTTCGGAGTAAAAATGAAACATTCCATTATTAAACAAATGTTAATAATTGCTATTAAAATCAGTTCATTAATTGGCATATCATGTAATCAATTTGATATTTTTTAAATGAATAATATTTTATTTAATAAAACCAATGATCACATGCATTAATATATAATTAATTTTCCAATCAGAGGCATAAGGCTATATATTGCCAATGATTGTGTTTTTTGTTTATGCATGATGTTGTACAAGACAATGAACATGAACATGCGATGGTCTTGTGCACACCAGTGGCGTAGCCACCGGCCTGGGGGGAAGATTTAGCTTTCTGAAAGTAGATGCAATTAGGAATCATTGATTAAGATTTGTTTACAACAGAACAGCACAACCCAAATGTTCGACTTTGTACAACGCATTTTATGGACGACAGTTTCGTGAACCTAGGAGAGTACAAGGCTGGCTGTGCACAAAGGCTATTTCTAAAAAAAAGGGTCAATTCTGACTCTGCTATGACAATCTGGCGCTTCTGAATCAGCGACTGTAAGTATGTTTTGTTATTAGTTTAAGTATTTGCTATTGACTGTTCAAATGCGGAGTTTTGCGCAGCATAGAGTAATGCCGTTTTGTGTGTGTGTGTGTGTGTGTGTGTGTGTGTGTGAGGGGAACTGGGTCACATCACAGCGGAGTGTACAGCCCATCAGAAATCATAGCACGTGTCTTAACCGCGGCTTGTGTACTGCAAATACATACGAGCATCATCACTGTGTCTGTCATGCGACTCTGTTCCCCTTTCCGGGCTTGAACTGATGGTAAAACTTTGTTCAACATTATTAACTGTCTTTATATTTACTTTGAAAGCTGAAGCTCGCGATTATGGTAAGGGGCGTTACATTTCCGACACGTGCTTGTGGTGTTCGGCCAATCACAATGCACTGTGTCAGCTGGCCAATCAGAGCAGACTGCGCTTGTCGGAAGGAGGAGCTTTGTTGAAAACGAGCGTTTGAGAGAGGCGGGGCATAGAGGACCTACAATAATGTACAGTATTTGAAAAATAATGTGTTTTTTGAAGCATTTTCTGTTACACCAAATACACAAAATAATGATCTTTAAAATAGCATCATATGACCCCTTTAAGGAATTGTTGATTTATTACTCTTATGAATTGTCCAATGACAATGGCGGTTCAATGTTACAATTTTTCAAGAAATCACGTAAAGATGAGCGAAAAGAGAAAGTTTGCCATTTACGTCTGAGCCTGCTTCAGCTTTCCACAAGGAGATAGCGAGTGAAGCGGCAACTGACGCGTCTTCATTTTCAGGACACTGACACGAACATTTCATCACAGGAGTGTAGTGGTGAGACTTCCATCTCAGTTCTTAATCTGAGAATATTTGTTTTATATTTGAATTGGTTCATTATTAAAACATTTTGCGTTCTATAGATATATTTCTCATATCTGTGAGGCACGAGTTCGGTTCATTTTTGATGCGTTCAAGTTTGGTTTCATTATTTTACAGCGCACAACATTTTGTTGTTATTGTGAGTGTACACAAACAAATGTAGACCCTTACCAGATTCGAACGATGTAATTATTCTTGTCTGTATGACCAAAAATGATGGAGTATAAGTGCAAGTGATCGCAGCGGCACCTCCATGTTAACTGTCATGCAGTATAAGCGCACTTCCACACGCCGCACAAACACTTGGAAATGCACACATTTAATATAGACATTATAACCTACATGTAATATAGAGCGGCCCCCTCATTTTATGATAGGCCCCCCCAAAATTAAAATTCTGGCTACGCCACTGGTGCACACAGAGGACTTTCTGCTGGTAATCCCAGCAGATTCAGCATCACTCCAGTGCAGCTGCTGAGGCCAAAAACACAACTCGCTTCAAATATCACACAACTGTTATGGTATGGCTTCAAAGAAAACTACTTTTAATTCTGTCTCGTGAACTTTCCTTCTGTTTCTCTTTTTCTCTCTCTCTCTGGGTGGTTTAAAGAGGTTTAATCATGCTGATTACCGTGATTATGGCCATCTCCCATGGGTCTACTCTCACTCTCCAGCCATGGCCTCCACAGGAAGTCACACTGGCCACTGGCGATCCGTCTTCCTGTTCCTGCTCTTCTGCACACACACACACACACACACACACACACACTACTGCCCCATTCAGTAATAGAACACACTTCAAGCTTCCTATACTCACACACACTTCACCACCTCACTAACGGAATGATTCATGAATCAAGATGTAGGGTTTAAAGGCATGAAGCCGCACAGACATGCTGATAGTCAGCACAATTTTCCTATAAACAGGAAATTAACTTACATTTCAGACCACATTAGATGAGATAAAGGAATGTTCAGTACAAGTTGATGTTGATTACCACAAAAAAACCTTTTGATATTTTGTGAGGCACTTACAATAGAAGTGAATGGGGTTCCTTTTTGGAGGATTTAAAAGCAGAAATAAAAGCATAATTTTATATAAAAAAAACATTAATTATTTTAAAATGTATTATTTTAACTGTAAAATGGTTTACATCAATTTTAGGGTCTATACTGCATTGTCAAGGCAGCAAAGGTTTTAAACTGGAACTTTACACACAAAAGGTTAGTAAATAATTTTTTCCACGCTAAAATCATGTTACCACCAATATTGTTTATGTCTTGTGTGCTATACTATTGAAACAGTGAGCATTTTAACGTTTACGAATTGGCGGCATATACTTACACTGTAAGTGCCTCACTGTACTGTCAGTTTTGGGGGGGGGTTTAGAAAAGAAAAAGAGACAAATGGAAAATTCTGTGATTGAATTTAACTGAACCCAGAATATTCCTTTCATTTAAAAATGTCTACAAAAATAGCACCAATCAAAGCCAAAACATCAAGGTTTGCATTAGTGTAATAAAGGTCAGCCACACTCATTACGAGAGTCAACCAGACTTTGCTGTCAGACGGAAGCTTTCTCTCTCCGTCTGTCTGCCTCTCCACTCCCTTTCCTCTCTCTCTCTCTGATACCAGCTTATGTGAGGGTGGATAGTTGGCTGTGTAAAGCTGGCAGCGAGACAGGAATGCACAGAATGGGCTGCGAATCCAACAGGAGGCTGTTTGAAGCTCACACACTCCGTGTGACCAGACGAGAGAAAGCCAATACTTGTCATCTGAGAGAGACTCAGACTCGTTGAATGGCTACACAGTGAAAGATGAATAGGAGCAATAAGGAAATGACTTCAGTCCAGAAGAATGTCTGATTTAATTGATTTTAGGATCATATGGCGATGAAGAAGGGGTGTCAGAATCAAGATGAAGGCTTCGCGGAGGGCAATCGATGACCCTGGGAAGGTCAAAGGCCTCCGGTTCAGGGCTACTGCTGTCACCCTGCACACAAAGCTCAGGGTTAAGAAGAGAAGCGAAGCCAACACAGGCCGAGTCAGGCTAACATTTGTCTCCAGAATATGTACATTGGCGCAGGGCCGTAACCACCATAGACACTGAGGGGAACAACTGTTTATCATGGCTGCTGGAAGCGCATTCTTCAAGCATCAATTCTGTCGCATCTTCCTCTAACTTAATATGTTAAGGTAAATTTCGGATTTCTGCTTACTAAATGATTTGAATATATGCTCGCCTATCTACACAGCCTGAAATTTGGTGTGAGGTTGCGGGTATTGCATACAGTGTTAACTCCCACAAGTGCCACGTTCGGTAAATTCCCACTCACTTATGAGACGCGCGATCTGCAAAACTGCTGGATGATAGATACTCTTCATTCTTTATGACAAACAAGATAATGCGAATTACAGAATGTACAACGTTTTTAAAATGTGTAAATTGCGGTGTACAGCATTTATTATGAGGGGGTAGAATCCACAGCTCAGTACTCACTACTCAATACTCATGAGTACTTTTAAATAGGCTACTCTTTTACTCTTACTCAAGTAGTTTTTTGGACAAGTACTTTTACTCTACTCACACTACATTTTTTGGAAGGTAATGGTACTTTTACTTGAGTATATTTTTTCAGTACTCTTTCCACCACTGTTGGCAGGCGACAAAATGACACTATGGACATGGTCCGTGTCACTAGTTAAAATTGCTTATTTCTCTGGATTTAAACATTCTTCGAAACATTTAGGATAATGTAAGTACACTAGTCAGCAAAATATATAACACTGTTCTAGTGGTTTTTGGATATTTTAATAAAAAAATCTTACATATTGTGCCTTTAAATGAACTTTGCCAAAAATTATGTCCAAAATTATCTTTTTATACACAATCTTTCAAACTCCATTTACAAACAAGCAAAAATGGCTTCTAATGGTATTAAGCTATAATCAATTTAAAGGTGCACCAAGTAAACTTTTGCTTCTCGCTTTCTGATAGAAAAGTGATCTTTATACTGATACCTATAGATGGGGATGTAAGTCTCAGATGACGTAACAGCGAATGCTGTTGGTAATCGATACTATTGTCACACTGTGCAAAATCAGAAAACTTTTGAAGATATAGCAAGTAATATTCAGCTGGTCATGTGACTGGATGCCTCCATTAGGGGTGACCCACATTATGTAGTAACTTCTTTTATATATATAAAGCCACTGATACTGAAGTCTTTAATATTAAAAAAAATAATAATTTTAAAATTTCCCTGACATAACATGTTTTGTTTGTCTTTGGATTGTGTAATATGCATGAGTCTTTGCTAGAGTATGTATGTGTGAGGGTCAGTTTAGGCTGGTGACATGGGTCATCGGCAGTTCCTCATATCTGTCATCATCTATCTCCCCTGAGTCTAGGAGCTCAGGCTTTCCACACAGATGGAGCAGCTTGTCATGTCTGGCAGGTTTCCTCACAACAGGTGAACCCAGTGGACTCAGCGCCGGAGAGTATGCGGGGGGGCGGGGGGTATGCTTGGTTTCATTTAAAGAATATGGATATTTTAATTCAGTGCAATCCAGCACTTAACATAGGCCATGTGGAATGGCCATCCAGTCAGGTCAGGAGAACAAAGGGCTTTCTTTCCTTTGTAGGAGAGGACACAATTTGATCTTCATCTACATTCTAATGGCCAACCAGTCAGGTAGTTTGTGTGTGTGTGTGTGTGT
>NW_015544175.1:1428228-1441986 GCF_001515605.1 Sinocyclocheilus anshuiensis
TGTGGGTTGAGTGGAAAAAGTCCTGGACACATTCCTGTCAATATCTTCGTTTCACCCTATGATCCTTTTCCTGACAACTGTGGAGTGTCGCTTTGGAAGAGAAAAACATGACAACAACTGCACTCCATTGATGAGCTACAGACACACACACACACACATAAAGAGGCACACACTTAAGCCATTATTATGTATGGTTTTTGTGTCATGTTTTTGTGACTTTGTGTCAAGCCAAATTCCTTTCGTCAATACTGATCAGACACACCTCTATTACACAATAATGGGATTCTGATTTATTCATTCAGAATTCATATTCAGCTAATGCTTTAATATGAGATGAGCTTCCATATCATTTTATTAAAAATGTCAAGCTGCTAAAATAATTGTGACATTTTAATATACTGTAGCTATTTAGAAAAGAGGGAAAGTTCCCAAAAGAAAGAAAAAATACCTTTTTAATATGTTTCTTCAAGTCAGCAATGCGATGAATGTAGAGCAAATCGAGACTTTTACTTAGGCCTCCAGCTTTTTTTTGGAAAAAAAGACCCTCATCTTTCCTCTAGAGTTTAAGTGGAGATCTCAACCATGTAACCTTTTAACGTAAACTACCTTTAACAATTTTTTAAAGAAACTAATACTTTTATTCAGCAGGGATGCATTAAATTGATCAAAAGTTACATTAAAAAAGACTGAAGACTGTAGTAATGGCTGCTGAATATTCAGTTTTGCCATCATAAATGACTATATAAAATGTACTAAAATAAAAAACAGTCATTAGGGGCTAGTGTTGTCACGGTACCAAAATTTCAGTATTCGGTACCGATACCAGTGAAAATCCACAGTTCTCGGTACCAATTTCGGTACCAAAGCAAAACACAAAAACACAGGAGGCGCTTGTAGAGCAGGAGAGATAGAGGTTTCCCCAGTATGGCTGTAATCAAATAAGCCCTGTGCTCACAAACGCTGCTCAGGCATTACAGACAAGATGAAATTAAAATGACATCCATCATTTTCTGTAGACAGTCGGTTTCCTTCAGAAATACAGTGATATAAAAACACCCACACCGGGTTTCGACTTTGACACATGCAGTGCTCATGTTTATTCAACGAAGTCAAAGCCTTTTGACAACTAAGTTAGCTAAAAAAAAATTTTTTAAAACCCGAACTGCTTTTCTGACTGATATGACACAAACAATGTTAACCATTTGTACATCCTCTAACACAAATATTTTAGATTCACAATTCAATTAAAAGCCTCTGGTGTGTAAAAATAGTAAATATCATCATGTCCTCCTGTTTTTTTTTTACCCTAATAAAAGTTATAGGAGCATTAAATAGTTAATAAAGAAACTTCATTCTAATGCTCATTATATTAGCGTTAGCCGCGCTTATGCTAACGATTAACTACTCTAATAACAGCGTTCATTTCAATCCGACATTCAAATTAAAATACTGAATAATATTCATAATAGAAGTGGTGTTTCCCACAGACTTGCACTCTATTTGTGGGGTTTTTTAGTACCAACTTGGTACCGAAGTACCGGGTATTTTGACAACACTATTAGGGGCCAAGCACCAAAAGTGCTAAGGCACCTATTGCATCCGTTAGTTTTCTTATTTTTCCCGAATGGGAGTCTATGGCAGCCCTATCAACGGAACATGAGAAAAATAATGATGAAATTTGGCACAATTGTAGAGATGGCCATGAATAGTGATTGGACCAAATTTGGAGTCTCTAGAACCAACTGTAAAGCGCCACCACCAGTTCAAAAATGTACTTTTCTAAAGGTTATAACTTTTGAACAATTTGCTCTAGAAAAATGAAATTCAGTACACCTGATTCGTCTCTTCATGCTGATGCCATTCAACATCTTACATTAAGTCTCTGCCCATTACAGTAGCGGCCATTTTGAAAAGTACAGTATTAAGTTTTTTCACTACTACTCCTTCAAATTTTGTCCAATTTTGTCCAAACTTTGATCAGATGATCTTTGGACTGAGCCGCACAGAAATGACTGAACATATTTTTTATTCATCTTTGTTCAAAAGTTATGATGTCACAAACTTAACAAGGTCGAGCCTAAATTGGTTCAGAGGCTGTATCTCGGCCAAACTTTGAGCAATCGAAACGAAAATTTTGAATTTTGTCATAAATTGCAATATCTTTTAAACAATTTGACATATCTTTACAAAAATTGATACGAATCACCATCAGAATGTCCTGAAGGTACCTGAGAAGTTTGAACACAGCGCCGCCTAGTGTTCCAGAGATAAAACGAATTTTGCCAAAATGCTTATAACTTTTGAAAACATTGTCCAGATTTAGTTTGTTTGTCTATGTCATTTTGTTCACTGTCTTATGCCGATTCCGACAGTGTGTCATTTGTCATTTTCCTTAAATGTGACTGTCCGCCATATTGAGGCAAATGAAAAAAACTACAAATTTTGTCCAATTTTTCTTTAAAATCAGCTCAGATTATCTTTGGACCGAGCCGCACAGAAATGACTGAACGGATTTTTGATATTTGCTATCGTTCCTGAGAAATATCTCCACAAAATTGACCCTGCCTGTGTTTGTGTCCTTATGCTAGTTAGCTTAGCATGCTAAATGGTTATTTTGTAAAAAGTTGCTTCTGTTCCAGACACTCAGTATTTCTGAGAATGAAACACACTGAAATTATTAAATATAACGTGTTGCATTTTTATAAAAATTCTTCATTTTGAGTTCATTCTTACTTGAACTACTGAACTTCGACAGGTGTGTAAGCATGCGCCTGCCCAGTGGTGCAACGAGGCATCTGATCCAGAGATTGTGGGTTCGAGTCCCGTGTGGTACAACTTTATAAAATTGTGTGTAAAGTTGTGTTAATTAGATTACTTTATAATCCCAATAAGCTTCGTTCTTGTCTACCACTAGGATTAGAAGTCTGTTTTTGTTCATTCTGTGTTTGTTCACATCTGAACTTCTGGTCATTTTGAGTTGATTCTCACTTGAACTACTGAACTATGGCATCTGTGTGAACCCACGTCTGCCGAGTGGCGCAACAAGATGAGTTACAGACATCTTACCCAGAGATTGTTGGTTTGAGTCCCGTGTGGGACAACTTTATAAAATTGTGTGTAATGTCATTTCGATTCCTTTAGTATCCAGGTAAGCATTGTACTAATCTTTAATCCTCTTGGATTGAACATAAGTGTGTTTTTGCTCATTCTGTGTTCATTCTCATCTGACCTTCTGTTAATTTTTCGTTCATTCTCAACTCTAGTCTACTTCTGAACCAGCTGTTTTTCATGTACATTCAATTTCTGCTGTTTGTGCTCTTCCTGCTCCGCACTGCGCTACAACCCCAACATTTGAATGCTTGAAATGCTTGCTGTGCTGTTCTGTCTGCACTGCCTTCGGGGCTTGGCCCCGTATTGCTGCTTGCAGCTATATTTGTAAGTTGTAATAATATATCCAAGAAATTACCGTTTTCCAGTATTTTTAGTCAAATAAATGCAGCCTTGAAGAGCATAAGACACTTTCAAAAACATCTAAAAATCTTACTGACCCCAAACTTTTGAACATTAGTGCATGTCAACAATTAACATCTCAGAGAAAGCTAATACTTAAACAAAACATACTCTATGAGCTAAGAGCGAGCAATCTCAGAGCAAAAATATTTTCCCCTGGGGCTCATACAGCTGTAAAAAATGCTTTTTAAAATTAAGTAATCAACATCAGACCAGTTCAAGCCAATAAATGACATGACTACTCCAATTCAGTATTCGGTATGGTGCAATGTTCATCATAATTCAGCCTGTGTCATAATGATATACACACTCAAACACCAGCATTCCCAGCACATCTAGTCAGTCTTGTTCTTTCACATCTTATCTTCTCTAATAAGCAACACTTGTTTAGCACTTACACAAAAACACTCACAAAACCGACTCTTTACTTCTGTCTCTATTAAGTTCAGCGAAAGCAAATGGAGACTTTTAATTAAAACTCCTTCAGAGGATATCTCAACAATGTCTCAAACTGTTAAACTACCCGAGTCTGCAATCAAAAGTCAGCAATTTCAAAATGGACTCAAACAATTCTCATTAATATCAAAAAATGTGTAAGTGCATTTTCGTTACCACAAGGGGAGCTACAGCTAAATATAAGCTATTAACTGATGAAATGTATACCTTGAAAACAATGCAAGTCGCTTTAGATAAAAGTGTCTGCAAATTGCACAAATGTAAAATCAGGGCAAAGCAACAGTTTGAAGAGAATCTTGCTTAACAAGTTAGTTAAACTGTCAACTTAAATAAAAACACATGCGGTTTAACAGAACAGACAGTTGAAAGTAATTCTATCAGGCTCTTGAGTACTGAGGTTTTGTTACCACCACATCAACGCAAGCTTGCAACGCATTGTTCCAGGCATTAGTGTAATTGTTTTAAATTGATTTACAAGAAAAAAAACAGTGACCAGACCAGCTCTCATGCGCTAAGCTTCTCTTTCATGTCTTGTCTCTGCATGCTGGTTCTTATTACAAATTGGATGCTGATTTAGAGGTTTTTGACGAGTATTAAAAGATAACTGAAGATAATTTCTGAAGATTATATTTTCATCTGTTGAATCCTTATCATGTCAAATTCTTTACAAACTGTTCCAACATGCTTATTCTCACAAACACACTCAAAGGACACACGCACAAGTCCTATAAGAGCTAAAATTATGGCCGGATATGTTAGCTTTTAGAGGAGACCAGAGGTGGCAGGAAGGTGGCAGTCAGTCCAGACAGAAGTGGAGTTCGCAGATAACCCGACACACACACACACACACACACACACACACACTCTTCCTGTTTATGCCTGCCCTCACATCCCATTCACACTCTACCCAGCCCAAACCCGTAACACTTTCCTCTATGTGGACAATCTGCTCGGCTCTCACTGTGTCTTATCTTTCGCCTCCTCGAAGTTTATTTTTTCTCTCGTCTCTCTTTTTTTCCGCTCCCACTTCCCATAAGTGAAGGAAGTGTTGCAGTTCTGGTTTGGGCTCTTTTTCTTCCTCTCTCTCCGTTTCTCAGTTTAAGGTGGTGAGATGTATGTCGGCATGAAATGTTCGAGAAGGAGGGACTCTCTGTGCACACAATGACACACACTAATGGAGGCGTTGAAACATATTAACCATCCTTGCCTTTGTGATCAGACAAATGTTTAGTCTCCTAATGACCCCCACTGATCCAAACAAACACACTCAAATAAAGAGAAAACCAAGGGGAGGACGGAGAGAAAGAGACATAGAGGGGCTGCTCCTCCATGACCTCTAGGAACAAGCCATTGAGTTAAAACGGGTCACAGCAGGAGATAGCCTGTTCTATGAAAACAGAATAACTGGATTATTGCATCCTTAAATGGCACACGCAAACATGATAACTATTTCCGAAGGTCTTATCTTCAGCCTTTATCCGTAGGACATGAAGCCATGTCTTTTAAACCGTATCATCAAAGCACAGCACTTACTCATGTGTGGGGGGCTCCTCTCATATCTAGATATGTCTTATCTATTGGAAAACAAACATCTGTTATTGTTAGTGTTGTCTGTCAAACTGTTAGTTAATATTAGTCCATCCTGAAAGGAAAATTCTGTCTTCATTTGCATCATTTACTCTCCCTCACATCCTTCCAAACCCATATGACGTACTTTCTTCCACTGAACACAAAATCTTGGAAAATAAGAATTGTTGAATAATACTGGTTGCTCTTTTTCATGCAAAATAATGATGACTGGAGCTTTCAAGCTTAAAAAAGATGCAAAAGCACCATAAAAGTATAATTAAAGTGCTATATAAGTATCATAAAATGGTCCAAATGACTCATGTGCTTTATTTATGTGCTTAGTGTAAGAAATAATGATGATAATCTTCCCTTAGTGTGCAGTTACCAAATAAGAACAGAACGAATCATTCAGACCAGTTTAGTGAACTGAATCAACCAATTCATTGAAAATGTCTAACGCAAAAGAACAATTCACTTCACAATTTCAATCTGTTCCCCACACAAATGGCTTTAGATAACATATAGCACAAAATTCATATGGACCACTTATGATATTTTCATGGTGCTTATTGTTATTTTGGAGCTTGACAGCTCATTCATTTAATTATACTGATATTGAAAAATTCACATTTTGTGAAGAAAGAAAGTCAAGGGTTTGGAAGAACATGAAGGTAAATAAATAATTACATAATTTTTGGGAACTATTAATTACTCTTTCTGTGTATAATTATGTTTATATTTTTAATTATATTGGTTAATGGTATTTAATTAAATTTTTATGATGGTATGTAGATAACAGCACAGCAAGCAACAAAAAAGCTGTTATACCTAAATTAAGAACATTTTGCCAATTATTTTTTAATGTTACATACACATATACGTATGCAGAGTGCAGACACACAAAACAGTTAACCAGCATTGACATAGGAGATTCATGGCAAGTCAGTGGATTGTGCCTCATGGTTTTTACGCTGCAACAATAGGGTCGTTAACCTGCCTGTCCAAGGCCAAATTTACACACACTCAGTTTACATGCCGCCTTTAAAGCTTTCCGCTCTGGTCTATCAGGGCCTCTTAAACTGAACATATTTCGCCACAGCTTTAACTCAAACTGTCAGAGCAGTTGGACAAACAAGTTTCTAAAATGACTGACAGGTTTACTCAAGGGCCCTGGTTTTGTGGATCCACTCTCACAATGTGAATGAAATGGATAAGATTGTTCAGAAGACAGACAAAGATAAACACTACAGAGGCTTTCGACATCGACCTCCAAGCGTCCATAATACATTTCAATGTCAGAATGGATAAACAAATGATTTGCATCTGAGCATTTCCCATTAGTTCTTGAAAAGTCCCCATGTGGCAAGTGAGAGCTTGTATTCAATCCCATCAAAGCAACAGAAACAGCATTGATGTGACAAGCAAAAATGTAGGATACTTTGTGTTTTATTTTTGTGGGCTGATTTATGTGAACGTTTGCATGAACAAACTGGCTGTATGTTTGTGTGTCTCCATCTGATAAAATGTGATATAAAACTGTGACATATATATATATATATATATATATATAACTCTTTTAAAAAAAAGTTGCTTAAAATATATTAACTTTCATTCAAAAGTTCCTCAATGAAGTAATGAAATTTAGCCTTGGTTAACATAAGAGACTTAAAAATGTAAAAAAAAAAAAAAATCTTACTAACCCCAAACTTTGAATGGTAGTGTATATATTTTTAATAGAGTTAAAAATTAAAAGTATATAAGAATTAAATAATGTTTTTACTATAATGACTTAATATTAAAATGTATTTTTAGAAGAGATGCATAACAAAACTATTGTTAATAAATTTAGATGCATTATGTTCTATTCCATTTTTTTCCAATACAGATAAAAACACTATATGAATCCTGAAAGAAGCCATTGAATTCATAGTTAAACTGGAATATTCCTATCTCTAAAGAGGAAAACTGAAGGTAGTCTCAATCTCAACGAGGGATGAAAGTGGAAGTGGTGGTCTCTCACCTCCTCCACAAATATTTCTGCTCTGCTCAAATAAACTAGCTGGGGGTTCACCAAAGTCTCATCTGGGATGAAAACGTCTGTTCAAACAGGCCTTTGCGGTAATAAATCATTCTCAAACTGTGTGATACAGTGTGAAATACCAAGCACAGTGCAAACAAACCAATGAGCTTTTACACGGTCAATCACACACTCGTCAGCTCTACCTGCAGTCTCAAATGTACGGCGGCGCAACCTTGGAAATACACACGGGAGCATAACAGCCTGGTGCCAAGGGGTCGTTTAGGTTGTATGCTTGTTGCTAGCCTGTCTTCAGTTGTTGCTTGGACAATGGCTTGAAGGATCTGAGCAATGGTGAGAAAGAAAGAAAGAAAGAAAGAAAGAAAGAAAGAAAGAAAGAAAGAAAGAAAAGACCCAAGAAAGAAAGAAAGAAAGAAAGAAAGAAAGAAAGAAAGAAAGAAAGAAAGAAAGAAAGAAAGAAAGAAAGAAAGAAAGAAAGAAAGAAAGAAAGAAAGAAAGAAAGAAAGACCCTATGTTTGGCCTTTTAGGGTGGCAAAAGATGGAGTTCCTCAGCTGATGCTGTGGTAAAGAAAAGAAAGAAAAGACCCTATGTTTGGCCTTTCAGGGAGGCCAAACATTCATGGAGTTCTTCAGCTGATGCTGTGGTAAAGACAGGAAAGAGTAGCAGAGATGTAAAGTGAAGATTCTGCTTACTATTGTAGTCATCTATGCAGAATTTCCCTATTAACTAAGAAGGGCTGCAGGATTCTTTAGCTCTATCTTTTATCTCGGTCTACTTCAACCAGAAGGGAAATCAGACAGACAAAAGAAAGATAGATAGATAGATAGATAGATAGATAGATAGATAGAACAAAAGAACGATAGAACAAAAGAAAGATAGATAGAACAACAAATAAAACAAAAAAAGACACAATAAAACAAAAGAACGTGACTATGTGAAGTCATCTAATCAGAAAGTTCATGACACAGGAAACATATTTCAAATATCTTGGATGCTATCTGACTGAGTAAATTCCTTTAGTAGTTGCTCGAACTTGCACTTGCATCCAACTGACTCATATGCAAACCTCTGCCAAACAGCTAATGGTAAAGGATGAAAAGATATATGATGACAGAGGGAGGGAAGTATGCCAGAGAAATGATATCTACCACTTTTATTCCCTTCACTATACATTGACTACAGGTCAAAGTAGCTCTGGCAAGGAAAAAACAAGTCTACTAAACCAGAAGTCTACTAAAAGTCCACAGCAGGACTCAATACTCATTCTTGGTATGAGGAGTTATTTAAAGGGATGGTTCCCTCATAAATGAAAATTGTCATACTTTTCTCACTTTCTTGCTCCATCTGAACACAAAAGGATAACCTCTGTATATCTATCAAGCTACTGTGTGACTTCAAAGAGGAGCCCAACAGCCTCAGTCCCCATTCATTTTCATTACATGAAAAGAATGGCCAGGATATTCTTCAAAAATTCACTTTTGTGTTTCACAGCAGAAAGTCATTGAGGTTGGAGCAAATGAGGATGAGTAAATGATGACAGAATTTTCGTTTTTGGCTAAACTATCTCTTTAAAGGGTTTAGCAAAGGCACTTTAAATGGTTTTACTGTGTGAGGTAAGAGGGTGGAAGGTTGAAGGTTACTAATTGAATTCCGCCAAACAGAAACAAAGTTGAATTGGTCTGTCATTTGTTAAGGAATTATGCCACTGTGGAATCTGCAATGTTTGACAGGTCTGGTGATTAAAGGAGGGGCTCTAGGGTAAAGCAAAGTCTACTGGAGTTCTGAGTGTGTGTGTTTATTGAGAGAAAAAATGAAAGATTATTAGATCTACACTAGGTGAGTGACACACAGGAAAAATTTATTCTATTAAAGAAAATAATTGCGGTTTGCAAAGTCTTTACCCAATTAAAGAGCAATAACTCAGCCAAAGCACACAATCAAAGTTAAATGTACCTCTGACACCTCTGAGGACATAAACCTGCACATTTTGTGCACATTCTGCATACCAGACCCGAGGAGCAGGCGCCCAGGCCTGACTTCCGATCGTGTGCACTATTGATGTCCTGGCCTGCGTGCTCTCATTGTCTCCCGCAGTGTTGTCATTGAGGCTTTATGATTTGCTTTTGTATTTTCTCTAAATACGAATGTTTTATCCAAACTGGCCCAATTGCTTAACCATCCATATACTACTCCACCCACTGCTTCAGTAAAACAGGAAAACATGAGACTGAGCTTTACGAATATACACACAGACGGGCATCTCAATCGAGTATGTAACACTGGCAATTTCATGTTTTGATAGGCAGACATAAAACTGCAAATTTTTAATGGAATAATACATAAAGAGCCAAATATGAAGCCATTATCACGCATGACAATCCATTTAAATGCTTTAAAGGGGTCATATGATGCTGCTAAAAAGAACATTATTTTGTGTATTTGGTGTAATGAAATGTAATCTTAAACTAATTAATGAATCACCTTGATGTTTTTACTTGAAAATTTATAACAAGAAAAGTATGCAAATCTGATTGAAGCAAACAAGGCCAGCACAGACTAATCGAACGCTGACTGACAGAACTAGACATTCACTTAGCAACAAAAGTATTCAGCTTCCCCCTCCCCCTCACTTTTACACAGGAAGCTCTTCCTGAGCTGAGGTCATAGAGATTGGGCTCTGGAGGAGCGCTTCAAATCCCAAAACCCTCTCTTAGTCTTTGTCTCGCTGAGTTCCCACAACAAACTGTTTTCACAAGAGAAGCAAACAACTTCAAGTATAAGGGAGGCCGGGCTAGATGTCACATTGGGAAGTGGTCACAAGGGTTATATCTAAATAACTAGACAATTTTGAGTCTAACTGCACGTGAATTTTTCTAGTTAAAATTAGTATTGGAAATTTTTTGTGAAATCTGTCCTTTGAGTAAACAAAGCTTACAATGAGGGTGAACTATATAAGAATAAGACATTTTTTTAGAAATGTTAGGTTGATATAAAAAAAAAAATTGTTTTTATGGTAATATTCCAAAGTTGGAAATAGTTGGACTTAAAAAATATAACCAATATAAGAAATAATAAGTCTGCTTGACTTGCTAGTTGAGTTGTCTTGTGCTATAATTTCAGTTCAACATTTAAATTAGTTCATGTATAGCATCACAATAAGTAATGCACAGAGGACTTTAAGAGTCTACTACTGTAAGACTATATTATAACATGTTGTATTTATAGTGTTGGGGGGGGGTTCCATTACATCACCTCCAAATTTTATTAGGACAAAATATGTTTTATAATTTCAACATGAACACTTCAAAATTATGACAATTATGTTTTAACATTTTTTATATATTTGTTATATGATTGTAACCAATGTGCTTGTGAATTTTTTTTTATTTTTTTTTTCAGAAATATCAAGTCATATTTAATTTTATGGAAAAGTTCCAAGGTCTTTAATACGCACTTGATTTAAAAGTGACAACTACCTCCCCTATTATTTGGGGTCACTGCAACCTAAAAGAGGAACGTGATATAACGAATTAATAAAAGGAATTGATATCTTTTTAATATCATTTGGGACTTTCTTCTCCTCTTTCGTCTTCTCTCTTGGGATTTTCTTCTCCAAACTACAAATCCCTACAACACACGCCCTTTAAAGAGTGTGATGGACCAAAACACCATGTCTTCAAACGCTGAGGAGAACAACAATTACATAATAGCATCTGCTCCCTACAACGCCCATTACACCCACCCAATCATGCACTCCCTACTTTAGAAGTAAATCAACACAATCTACTATAAAGTTTTCATGTCGAGCGCTAGCTGATAAACATTTTCGTGGATGAACAGCAACACAAAACGTACCTTGCTCCCTGAATGGAAACGCACACAGGCGCGCTGCGTGTTCGTCACGTGTCCACACGGCGGCAGAAGTGAGTCGACACCGGTGATGTCATGCGGATCGTCCGTTACCTCACTGACCTGAACAATGAGAGATGCTGCTGAGTCGCTCTGATTCATTCACAACACAGTTCATCACGTTTGAACGCTTATATAGCCCGCAACTGCGTTTATATTCTGAATAAAGCCGAATTACAGAGTAGAGTAACTAACAAAAAACAAATCGCATATATTTAAGTCATTAAACTGAACTCTACTCCATTCTCTTAAAGTGACCATTTGAAAATTCGGCCATTATTTATTCACCATCATGTTGTTCTGAACGCGTACGACTTCTTTAGTGAAATATAACATATGTTTGGAAGAATAACTGATAGTCTCCGTTTACTTTCATTGCTTTTATTCATTGCTTTCCCACACAATGAAAGTGCACGGTGAGTGCTCTGCTGTCATTCTGCCAAACATCTCCTTTTGCATTCTATTAAAGAAGTCGTGCGTGTTTGGAACATGATGATGAAATTTTTTTTTTTTTTTGAGTTAGCTATTCCTTTATTATCGGAAAATTGAACACCTTAGACCAGACCAAACTGATGCCCTTTCCAGAGAAAATCACACAACAGCACATACCTCGCCCGCGTATGGGCTTACATTTCTGCCACAATTCTGCGCGCGAAAGATCATATTTTGAGCGCACAAGCGCCCCGCCCACTGGAGGAGGAGCCAATGTCTCTTCTAAACGCCAGCAGCGAGAGTAATACTTCACAGCCCGAAACACAGAAGCGCAGAACAGTCTTCTGTCGCCGCGGTAGATGTGCGACTCCAAACGGGGGCACAGTGACTGCGATAAAGAAGGGACAAGAAAACACACTCAGAGGTAAGACGCCCACGTCTTTTAGTGTCAGCTAAACTAGCTGTTTCATTCACGCGAAATATTATTTCTAAACTATTTACTTGTCTGCTCGACTTGCTCTTGAAGGAGTTTGTGTCTTGTGCTGCAAACAGTCCAAAGTTTAAGTGAGTTCATGAACGCTATCACTATAAACAATGTAGAGAAGACACTTCAAAGACATCTGTGACTTGGGGTCTTTAAGAGTCTATTTTATAGAACTATATTACAACAAAATATTATATTATAGTGATTTTTTAAATTACTTGCAGATGTCTTTGTTATGACGAAAGCTTTTAATAATTTTTGTGTATTATTATGATTTTTATTTATTATTAGTAATGGTATTTAATAATAATTATTATTATTATTACATCATCATTGCAAATCTCTAGGAGATGTTCTGTTGAAAAAGTTTGTTTTATAATGCAATTACTGTTCAAAGTTTAAGAAGGTTAATAAATATTTTCACACTACACATTGAGGGCAGTGAGATGACACTTAAAAGACATGAGAATGAGTGTCATTAATAAAAAGATCTTTGCCTTTTTCCCATGTTACCTCCCAGTGTCAATGTTGGGACAAAAGCTTTTATTTTAAAAGCTGTGGTGATTCTAAGCCATCAGTTTTGTGTCTCTCACAGGGAGAATGCCAGCTAAAACCATGAACTCTGATTTGGAGTTTGACTCCTTACAACCTTGTTTCTACCCGGATGAGGATGACTTCTACTTCTGCAGACCAGACGCTGCACCGCCTGGTGAGGACATCTGGAAGAAATTCGAGCTGCTGCCCACTCCTCCTCTGTCCCCGAGCCGGGCAGCGCTTCCAGGGGACCCAGGGGATCTGGGTGCAGTGGCTGGGGATTGCTCACTGATGGGCTTTGGATTAACAGACCCGTTGGACTGGGCTTCCGAGCTTCTGTTCTTACCAGAAGATGACATTTGGGGGGCATCAGACGGGGACCTCTTTGGCTCCGTTTTGGATACTACAGACAATTCCATCATCATTCAGGACTGCATGTGGAGCGGCTTCTCTGCACGTGAGAAATTGGAGCGGGTGGTAAATGAGAAACTCGGGAAAGCCATCTCTGCTCTTAGCGGTACTGAAGCCAGTAAAGATACAACGGTCAAGACACCAGAAATTAGTCACTCTATACCGGAGTGTGTGGACCCTACCGTGGTTTTCCCTTATCCAGTCAACAAAAGAAATGGGAGCAGCAGCAGCAGCCAAAGTGTGACACAGCTGAGGAGCCAACACTTGCCTCCAGTCAGTGCAGACGAGACTCCAAGTGACTCTGGTAAGTGTCTCTTGACATGCTCTTAATGTAAAGTTAGTAAGTTCCCTAGAAACTGTCACTGAATACATGTCATGAATGATTTTCTTTTTCCATTTTTCCTAGTTGTTTCT
>NW_015544175.1:1442002-1456301 GCF_001515605.1 Sinocyclocheilus anshuiensis
TATATATAATTTGTATTATTATTATTAATCATCATCATCATCACCAATTTATGATGCTACTAAATAGTTTGGCCGGGTTTGTCAGCGGTCATTGGGGTAATTGTTGAAGATCATATGACAGACCCTGAATCGGATTAGTGTGTGACAGACTGTCGGTCACACACACACACACACACGCGCGCACACACATACACTCAGTAGTAGTAGTGGTGGTGATGGGGAGTTTATGTAATACTTGGTCTGTATACCCAGTAGATGGCGGTAATATTTGATGTTGTCCATGATGTTGAGCCTTTTGGCTGAACAGCTCATGGTTAAAGATTTAATGCTGTGAATAGCGTCACTGAGCCATATTACATAGGAATACATGTCCTTATCTGCCCTCCATTAATCTGGCTTTAGGCATGGAATCAGAATCTAATTTCAGAATTTATTAGGTCACAGGATTAGGTTTTTTTTATTATATGAAAGATTGATTTGAAACATAAATGTTGTTTTTAAAATTATTATTTTTATTTATTTATATTTTTTCCCAAATTGAGAGCTCTTGATCGTGTAAAACCACAGGCTCAGATGTTTGGGGGTGTGTGAGCAAGGGCAGATTGCATAAAAGCCAAGCCCTTAAATTCAGTGCCCCCCAATAAGTCGCTTCCCTTCGAAATGAGAACTTGTTTCAAATGCAAATCCCAAACGACAATCACACCTGGGTGAGAGAATAAGAGCTGGCACTGGGCACCAGCATGTGAAAAAGGAGGCATGCGTGTGCATCTACGAGAAAGGCAAACCCCCACCCACCCTTTTTTGCCCAGTGGGCTGAGCTTGGCAAGCCACGCATCTTCCAGAGAGGTGCATTGAATGATAATCACAAGAAAAAAGACAAGGAAGGGGGGAAAAAAAGAGATGATGGGTCATCTCTCTTTACAGGGTGACGGCTTTGAACAAGCGGAGCCTTTCCTCCAGCTGTCTGCTTGGTACCTCTCCAGGGCAGTGGCTTAAGACGCCATCAGATCAGTGTTACTCGGCAAAGCCCGCGAATAATTGGACCACGCAATTACAACGCTAGTTTTTCCCGCCCGTGCTGTTATCCCTTTTCGTGGCAAACCAGTGGAAAAGGGGAACGCATTGACTGTCTGCATTCTGTTGGAGACTAAATCGCCCCGTTTGGTCTCTCCTTAATGTTGGCAGACGGTTTCCTGTAGGGGGCTTTTGAAGTGAGAGGCTGTGGGCTCCAGTAAATACCAAACAGTCTTCATGTGTGGCTTAGCTGATAATCACGTCTATTATCTCATAATCATAGCTCTTAGGCATCACACTGAGGCCGTCTTGCCATCTAAGCTTAACTTGAAATGTGTCACCAGTTGAAAAAGCACCAAGCGAAATGTCTAACTGGACAGCAAAACAGCTTTTGTAAGAAAAATATGACATGACGAAATGCTCATGTGCTCGCAAACCCCTTCATTAGACACTGTAAATAGAGGGTGTGTGTTAAAGTAGAAAGTCAAATCTAAGGTGGTCCAGTCTGGGGAGAATCCAGCTCCTCTGTGTTTGACAGAGCGTGTTCAGATGATTGCACTGAGCAACTGTCTCATCTGCCCACACAAAGACATTAACTCCAGCACACACCCTGAGAAAACACAGGCATGTTTCCTTTAAGTGCACTTGTTTATACCTGTGCACCTCTAGAGGAATGGTTGCACAACAAACCTGCTAACCTAAATCTCCTTTTCTCCCTCTAGATGATGATGATGATGATGAAGATGATGATGATGATGATGATGACGAAGATGATGAAGAAGAAGAGGAGATTGATGTCGTCACGGTGGAGAAAAGGCGTTCCATCACCAGCAAGATAACCAGCACTGGTCTGTCTGCCGCCTCGAACTCTCTAGCGTCCACAGGAGGGCGGTTGGGATCCGGCGTGAGCAAAGCTCCACAGGAGCTCATTCTGAAGAGGACGGCAGCAGCCTCCATCCACCAGCAGCAGCATAACTATGCAGCTCCATCCCCTTACTCCGACCAGCAAGATGTACCCAGCGCTCCCCCAAGTAAGAAACTCCGAATCGACAACAGCACTATAACTCCACGCACTGGCAGGAACCAGAACTCTTCCCCAAGCTCCCCTACTAACGGCATATCAAGCCAGCGAATAAGGAAGAGCGACTCCAGCAGCCCACGATGCTCCGATTCTGAGGACAGCGAACGCCGGCGCAACCACAACATCCTGGAGCGTCAACGGCGCAACGACCTGCGCTCTAGCTTCCTCACTCTGCGCGACCAGGTGCCTGAGCTAGCGCACAACGACAAGGCAGCGAAGGTGGTCATCCTGAAGAAGGCCACCGAGTACGTAAGCTCCCTGGAGGCCCAAGAGCTCCGACTCCAGCAGGAGAAAGACAGATTGCAGGCCCGGCGACAACAGCTCTTCCGCAGGCTCGAGCAGGCCAGGACTCGCTAACCCTTAACCCTCATTGGCTGAACGCCTCACAGCTAATGGTCGACGTCAAATGACAAATGGCAAAACGCTAAGGCTAACGGCCTAAAATAAATGCTAGGGACACTCACTGCTGACACTTTTTTTGCACATTTTTTGACGTCAAGAATGTTTCAGGTTTACTTTGTCACGCCAATCACGCTACAACGAAGTGGGAAGGTGCTTATAAGTAAACCCAACTTCCCCTCAATGACAAGACTCTTATAAACACAGCTAGTCTTCAAAACGCGATTGGTTGATAAACTTTGTGTTCATGCTCTTCCTGCAAAACGGACACTAAACAAATGATACGAGACACTTCGAATGGCTATAATCTCTCACACCTCACCGGTGCTGAATCTCATGGATGTACCTCTGCGCACCTTGATGTCAGACACTTTTGTAAATAGATTAGATTTTAAAAGAACGTACACTCAGTCTGCCTTGTTTTTGTATACAATTATTGTCTTTTGGTTTTTATAAAGATGTCAAAAGCTGCCAATAACTAGACTGGAAGTTTATATACCTTGAACAAGTACTGTAAGACCTCAATTTATGAGGATTTTTTGTAATATAAGGACACATTGTTTTGTTTTTGGATTCTTTTTTGTCTTATAATCTCTGTTATGACATGCTTTACTAATTCCTACATTTATGCTTTAGTGTGCATCAGATACATACTAAATTTGATACTTATATTTTCGTATGAAAATGAGTTCTGAGTAGATATTACTTTATCTTGTTTTTATCCTTTTTTCTACCTTATTTTCTTTTGTACAGAAAATTCTTTCTATCTCCATTTATAAGGCTTCTATTCTTTGCTGTCTTTCTCTTTCTTTGTTTATATATTTGTAAGTATTGGGTTCATAGAACTGGGTCAGTGGGGGAAAAAAGTGTTTTTTTTCTCCTTTTCTATAATGTACATTTTAGTGCTGCAACTCACAGCACTTTGAAATACCTCATTTTGAAAAATAAATAGACATTTTGAAAACAAAAGAGCTTGTCAAAGGATGAGTGCTTCTGTATCTCTGCTAGTGCCGTTTGAGTCTTGTCAGGTACTGAGAAACAAAGCACTGAACTACATTTCAGATAAACTTGAAGCCCCTCTGTGGGCGGCTACATCCACATTTCAAACAGCCCTGAAACAACTTGCTAAATTATGACTTTCAAGGGGATGTAAGTTATGATTTTGAAGGCAAAAACCCACAGTTAAATCATACTGTCAAATAAAAATACCTGTCACTCATTTGAAGCATAAATAACTGGACAAACCTAGTTTTTCTCTGTTTTTTTTTACTACCATTTCCTCAACAATAAGTCAAAATTGACTTTATCATTAGATGCTATACTTAAATTGCCCAAATGTGATTCAAATCTAATATCTATATACTTGAATTGACTCCTGTTCTGAACAAACCACATATTTTCCGCCTGTTTTGGACTTTTTTTCTCTCTTTTCATTTACCCCTTTTCTGTTTTTCATTCGTCAAGCCATTCTCCCTCCATCTGCCTCGCTATGAAGAGAGATCTGGTTGACCAAGCCCTCTCTGACAAAGGAGAACGAGTATCTCCCTCGTTATTCACTCTCTCTCTTTCAGTTGATTTAGAAATCGGCAGGGCACATCCACATGCACTTTCAGGCACTCATACACAAAAACAAACGCTGGCACACACACTCTCAGCGCGAGTGGATATGAAAGTGTGCGCAGCGCACACTCAGACTGGCCCCCACAGCTTCTTACCTCATTGTTCTGCACGTTACCATGGAAACTGGAGCAGCTGCAGCGTGGCAGACTTCAAGTGCGAGTGTGTTTTATTCTATTTGTGCATGCGTGTGTATGTGTACGTTTACGTGCAAATGGCAGGGGGGGAGGCTCTTTTGTGTGGAGGCCATCGTGACCTGTGCGTCTAATATCCTGCTGGACCCAGGAGCGGGTTTGTGTTTACTAACTTCAGTCACATGGCCTGAAAGCTGACTGAAGACCCACCCACCAATATGTCACAATGAACCATTTTTCTCTGGTCCAGAATAAACAGACAGAATAAGAAATCTACTGCTGCAATACAGGAGAAACAAGGTCTGGCGGAGTACAGAGTGAGAGAGACCTAACTGGACCGTCTAGACTGATTGGTTACATAACAGTCTGTGTTGTATATGTGTGCTTGTCTGCAATGTTTGGTCCCCAGGATGAGGTAACCATGGGAGATCCCACTGTGCCATCTGGCCAATGGCTTATCCTGCCTGGTTATGGAAAAAACAAAAACAAAGCCTCGAGCTAAGACAATAACACACCACCATGTGTACACTGATAGAACTGGCCACTGTACAACACACTGTATGGGTGCTATTTACTTTTTCAAACCTGAGATTTTCCACAGAGATGGGTGAATACAGATAAAATGGGACAATCATTTTTAATCATTTCTAATTATTTGTCACTGATGTTTTAAAAGATGACATTTAACCCCTCAAACAATAAAATGTTAAATAGCTGAATATCTCCTCTACACTTTACAAACATGAAATTTTGATCTGTAGAGCTGCTTTATGGCTGAAATTGAATTTGTTTTCAGAATTGATGAATTTTTCAATATTAAAACTGTTTATTAATGTGAAGCTGCTTTGAAACAATCTCTATATAAAGCACTATCACAGAAAAAAATTGGTGTAGAAACAATTTTCACTCAGAAATTACTAGTAAATTTACAGTAATGACAAGTAAGAGGCAGAAAAACTGAAATCGCATTTTCTTGTAAAACATACTGCAATAATCTTTGTTTCTTTACAACATTGAAAAATCATTTTACAATGTATAAATAAAAAACACTTAATTGAAATACTCAGTTGTCTCAATTCACCTGTATTCACCCTACATGTGTCACAAACATTAGTTATTCCAGTCTGATTAATATGTACTGGCCTCAGACACCATGCATGTTGTACTATAATACACTTGGAGATAAGAGCTTCATACCTTGATGGTATTTTCAAAACCCCACACCTTAAAAAAATGTCTCCTCTGGAATGTTCGCATGCCAGCAGTATTCAACAGATTAGCTGTGCCGTGGAACATTTCAGTGTCAGTCTGTCAACCAACCCTCTGCTGTATGTGGGGACCAGTGCTTGTTGTGGAGTCACAGGATGGACAGCATATGGAAAAATGGAGACAGACTAAAGACAGGATTTACAACAAAAGCCAAAGGCACAAAAACATGCCCTGATTCTTATCAACCGGCACCGTCAGAAATGTTCTAATCCATATAGCATGCAGAGTTGCCACCCAAACAAAAGGATGCCAGCTTTAGTAGTGAGAGAGGAGAGAAAGAAAATTCATGTGTGATCAAACTTTTCCAGTGTGTAGCAATTACCATACAGATGGCAGTGCCCTGCAAATGTCAGCCACCTTTCTCTCTCTCTTTCCCTGTCGCTCCTTCAGAGAATCGTCCATTGTGTTTTCTTTGTTGCTTTTTAACTAATTTTCATTTTAACCTCCAGCACGTGTGCAAACACAGCCTTTCATCCATGACACAATGAGTCTGACCTCAGCATCACACAGCAAACCCACACACACACACACACATACACACATAGAAAGAAGCAGCACACCCTACAAATCTGACTGATTTCAACTAAAACAAATGTTTTATTCTGTTTCTGGCAGAGCTACAAGGTGATGACAATTAGACATGTTTTGTCTAATATATTAGAAAAGATATAGATATAGAAAGATATTTTCTCTTGTATTGTAATCACAATTATTTATGTTTATTTGCTCAGTTATCAATTATAATTGGTGCTCAAATATTAATTTATTATTATTATGTTTAATGTTAAAAACAGTTCTGCTGCTAATTATTTTAGTGGAAACAGTGATGATTTTTTTTTCAGGAATCTTTGATGAAATAACATTTTAAAATGTGTTAAAATAGAAAACAGTTATTTTAAACTGTAATAATATTTCACAGTATTACTGATTTTACTTTTTTTCATCAAATAAATTCAGCCTTGGTGAGCATAAGATCAAAAAAAAATTTTTCAATCTTATTATTCCAAACGTTTTGACCGGTAGTGCATCGCTGTAGCCATAATAGCAATTATTTTTCTAATAATTGTGAAGCCAAACTTTCTCCATACATTACAGAGTTCATATGGATTACAGACTAATTTAGCTGTTCTGCTGAAATGATGACCTCATTACAACGCCTAAACTGTGATCGTGTCCAGTACTGGTTGGTCCATAATATGGAGTCCAGATGTTGCCAGGGGTTTTTAGGCTCATAACTCAAACTGCCCTGTAAAAGACTCTTACCTTTCGCCCTGAGAGTAATGAGTGCTCTATGTGTGTGCTTTGTGCGTCAAAACCATCATTCTTTCACAAAAGTTTGTGTACAAATGTGCTTGGCCTGATTTATTATTTTTTTGTTGCCGTATAAACTAAACTTACCATTTTAGAGAGCATTACAGCAAATTACACATAGCCGGGTCCTTGACTAGCTTAAATAAACCACCAGGACAAATGAGTTAATTAAAGCTGTATACATGCTAAATGAGACAGATTATAAGCCACAAAATGAAAGATACAATTTCTAAATAACTTTTGGCAGGTTAATCAAATATTTTTAACACACAACAACCCCATTTTTTAAGCAAACAACTTTACATTTAAAGGGAGACCAAAGTCTCTTCAGGGGGGGGAAGAACTGTCAGAACTAGAGATGAAATGCCCATTTCATGCTAATTAAAGTCCCATCAACTAGGTTTGATCTCCGTGACCTAACAGAATAGCACCTTTAACCTAGGGAGACACACACTTATGAACACTTGATGATATAGCGGACTAGAGATGGCACAGGCCTTTCAGCATTACGTGAGCCTGAAGAAAAGGGCAGAGGAAAGCAAGCGTAACAATTCAGGGCTGGTAGGGGGCGGCGCTATTCTTCAAATGTCCTGATCTCTCCGGCTCTGACAGTTATCTGTCTGTTTGATCACAGAGAAGAAGTTGGAGCTTCTCAGAGAAATGTAGGCCGGTCCTCAAAGGAAATCAGCTTAATGAACCTCAGTGAGGCGTTTAGTTTAGCGTTTGCGTGCGTGTGTGCGTGTGTGTGTGTGTGCGCACGTGTGTGTGTGTGTGTGTGTGTGTGTGTGTGTATGTGTTGTGGAACACACTCAAGCCACTGATTTAGTACTTCATAAGTTACTCCACTGTATTGATTAGTACATTGTTGTAAACAGATTTCCTGAAGCCCTTCCTGTTTGGCGACTGTTTTGTAGCCAGTCAATTATTCTGTTCTGGCTGATTTTATTTATTGTTAGGGTCTCAGAGACCCCAGTGACATATGTGTAAAAATAATAATAAATAAATTAAATTAAATTAAACTCCCAATTATTTTCCCATTAAGATGAATCACCTTAATTTTTTCTTCAGTATTCTTTGATTTATAGAAAGTTTAAAAGAAAAGTATTTATTTGAAACACAAATCTTTTGTAGCATTATAAATGTCTTTACTATCCCTTTTGATTGATTTAATGCGTCTGTTCTGAACAAAAGTTTTAATTTCTTTTTTTATCTTAATTACCCCAAACTTTTGAATGGTAGTGTATCACAGTTTCCACAGAAACAGTAATCAGCAAAAATTGTTTTAAACATTGATAATAATAAGAAATGTTTCTTGAGCCCCAAATCAGCATATTAGAATGATTTGTGAGGATTATGTGACACTGAAGACTGGACTAATGGCTGCTGAAAATTCAGCTTTGCATCACAGAAATCAATTACATTTTTAAAATATATGAAATTGAAAACATTTATTTTAAATTCTAATAATATTTCACAATATTATTTGTAAGTCACAATATCATTTGTAAGTTGCTTTGGATAAAAGCATCTGCTAAATTAATAAATAAAAATGTAAATTATTTTAATATGTTCCTCTGACCTAATAAAAACTCAGTAGAGAGAATATATTGAACAAAAATAATATAAAATACAAAAACATTAAATCAATGCAAAATTATACATTAAACTAAATTTGAAAATGTATTTATTTATTTGTTGATTGATTGATTGTATTTATGTTTAATGAAGAACATTTGAAACATGTTATCTACCTTTTTTGAAAGTCTGTTTGTGTTTTTTGAGCTAGGGCCTTAGATCACAGGGGTTCATTTTTGAAATGTGAAATAATTTTTTTTTTTTTAACGAAAGAGAATACAGACCAGCAAATTGTCAATTTAATTGATGTATCCAGTTTCTTATGTGGAAAAAACAATTAATTCCAACTTCAAGATATTGGGTCATGGTAAACGACGCCGAGCCGCTGTTTTGGTGTCAGAGTGCTGCCATGTGGGGGTTGAGAGGAGAATATAGGTCATTACCAACCTGTCAGTCCATCTGATGGATCACAGCACAATCTAATCACAGACCCCTGCTACCTTCATTGCACACACGGCACCAACACACATGCCCAATTAAGAGAACCTCAAACACATCTAGATTAGTTCAAGTGCCTTATTTTAAGACATCTGTTTCTCTTCCTGACCCCTGTTCTATTCTTTCACGGTGCACTCCAGGCTACTTTGGTAATCATTCATTTGAGACAAAAGTCCAGGCCATAGAGGACAATATAAGACCCAGCTGATAACATATACTAATTAATCTAATTAACTTTTCTTTCCTTTCTTATGATTATTGTTAAATAAGATTAATGAATGAGCATACTTAATTTGAAGCAGATATCCCGTTTCCTCTGCCTGACAGCTGTTGAATGTGAAAACGACATTGTTGAAAATATAAATCAGCAGATATAATCGAATCACAGTGACCTTTTTGGATGGAATTTGCATATTTCCCAGCAGTCAGCAACTCCTCTTATATGATGCTCAAGGTTAATTGTGTTGGAATTGCAGTCATGCAAATAATTACTCTGAATTTATACAGAATGAAGACATTCTGGCAGTATTGCTTGGTTGCTTTGATGGAAAGAGTGAGATTCAGTATGTGCACTTAATTGAAATGAGCCATATCTCAAATCTATGTAACGGCTGATATAATTATGAGAGATGATGATTGATTCTAACTTTTGTAAGTCATTCTGGAAAAAAAGTCATTTGCTAAATGGCTTAATTATTTTTCTTTCTTTCTTTTTTTTTCTTAACATGTTACAATCGAATATTCCCATATTGTGTATTTATTGCCTTGCAAGCACCCTTCCCCCAAATGAGTGTAGATTATGTGTTAAACAACACATTCACAGCTAATTGCTAAACCTGTAATTGTAGGTTTGTGAAGTTGTAAGGTAACACATGGTGCCATTAAAACAGTTCAGCGTGCACTTGGATGAGCTCTCTGAAAGGAAGAAGACAAAAATGTAATTTAATTGGAACTTAGTGTTTTTTAAACTATGTTGAAACTAGCTCAGACTGAAGCAGTGTTGTTATTAATTAAAACTAAAACCATTAAAAATCTTGCTAACTAAAATAAAATAAAATAAATAAAAATATTAGACAAACAACTTAAAAAAAACTAAAAATTAGAGTTAAACTTAAACTAAAATAAAAACTGAAACTATAGCTAATTCAAAATATTAATAAATACTATAATAGTATATAAATAATACTTAAATGTAAATGTAATAATAATAAATGTAAATGTAAATGTAAACGTAAATAACATTGGACCGATCCCACCAAGAAGCAGGATGTATTCTGATTGGCTGTGTTATTCCAAAGATATTGTTCTTTTCTGCCATTATAGTTGTGATGTATTCGTTTAAATTTAGAATGATTTTTAAAACTATCTTTATCGTTATTGTTATAGTTATAGTCATCGTCCGTGGTGTGAACAGGCCTTAACTGTAAATATATGTAAGCAATGGCACCTACACCCTCCTCAAAATACACAATAGAGAAAGTTATTTTCTCCTCAAAAAGTAAAATATGTCTTGATATACAACTTTAAAGGAATATTAACATCTGATCTGAAATGTTGGCCTCTTTACCTGATTATGTGAAGCACATACACAAAGTTCGCTTACAGTAATATATAGTTTGCTGAGATATAAAAAATATGAAAGTATATTTGTAAACAAACATTTTTGTGCAAATTTTATCAACAAACAATAGCATGCATAGAAAGTAATGTATGTAGTCATGAAATCAGACACTCTCCCATTGAAGTGAGCTCACATGTGGTCACAGGAGACACGTTCAAGACGCATTTCATTTCCATGTGTAAATGGCGATCTGTCTGGCCTGACCATTTATGTTCGGATCATCTGAGATGGATCTTAAAACCAAGTGGAAACAGGGCCATATATTATAAGTATGTGCCGTAAAAGTTTATAGTGACAGAATGAGCTACTGAATAAAATACAATTCAAATACATCCCCACTAGGCCCCAGTCCATTCTAGAAGACTTCGGAGCAGATGTCACTGAACTTACAAGGACTTCAGAGCAGGTGAAAGTAGAAAGAAATCCAATCCCCTTCAAAAACACCCCTACGAAAACTCCCCTCAGAAATGGGACACCTCACCTCAAGTCTGTCATATCGAAGTCCAATACTCTCCCTGACTCACCATTTAAGACTTAAAACATCAAAGTCCCTCTGTAACAATGATGCACAACAGTTTACCCTTCAAAAAAACAGCAGAACGGTTTTTTTTTTCTTGCCTTCGCCCCAAACAATGGCTTGTAAACGACAAAAGGGAAGGAAAAATAAAGGAAGGTTATGAGGAGATTCGCCCTTTACCTGCTGGGAGTAATACAATCGCTTAACGACCACGACAGCCATTATAGGCCACGCTTTGGAGAAAGAAGACCACATGCTTTATGTCCAACAAAGACCTTAGATCCTGTCTAGAGTTGCACTGCCTTAAATGTACTTCCCCTCCACTCCACCCATCAGTAATAAATGCCCTTAGTGCTTTCAAAAGTCAACAACAGATAGCAATGCTGTAATAAAGCACGCACTTAAAGGGACAGTTCACACAAAAAATTAATTTTCACTCACTAGTAACCATCTACTCACCTTTGTGTTGTTCCGTTGTTGTGTGGAATACAAAGTGTGTGAATATCTAGACCACTCTTTTCACTATAATGAAAGTGGATGAGATGTCAAGAGCCTATATGACTCAAGCACTATATTTCAAATCTTATGAAGCTAGATGATAAAGACCTGAAAATCTTGACATCTGTCCTGGATTTTCTTAGCAGATTCAAAAGAGCGAGGTCTAAACATTCGTAAATTAATCATTATTTTGATTCAGATCTGGTCAGTAAATTGTTTGAACCAGTTCACATAAGTGGTTCGAATAATTTTTTCAGACTAAATTTCAGCTTGTTTTACACATAAAGCTTCTATAGGTTTTTTTAGGCGACTGTAGCGCAAAAGTCATGGACCATTTCAATGATATTTCATGGTGCTTTTGTGTACTTTTTGAATCGAGAAAGCTTAATTAATTCATTATTACTGCATTGCATTACATTATGATTACATTATTCATCATTTCTACTTTTGTGTTTCACTGACAAAAGAAAGTCAAACAGGTTTGAAACAACATGAGCATTAGTAATTTCATTTCTGGGTGGACTATTCCTTTAAGGATTATACAAAATGTGCCTAAATTTAGAAGAGAATGACAAAGAATTGTTTTAATGGAAGAAGGAGTGTGAGGATGGAAAGATGAAGGACACTTAGATGAGTGGAAGAAAAGAGATGGAAGGAGAGGGGAGAGGTTTTGGTGTCAGGGTTAGGTGTGCTTAAGGGCACGTTAACAAAGGCTCAGCTCATTTAACAAAAGTGTGTGACATGTTCATCCACACACATATACATAAACTGTTCAAACAAACTTCTTTTTGGCCTTTTGATTTACACTATAAGCCCTGTAGAAAGGTAAAAGAAAATGATGGGGGAAAATTGCTTAAAGCCAAAGTGTGTTTCTGCACCGCACTTGCAATACAAAATTAAAGGGTTAGTTCACCCAAAAATGAAAATGAGCGCATCAATTACTTACCCTCATGTCATCCTAGGTGTATATGACTTTCTTCTTTCAGACGAATCCAGTTGGAGTTATATTAAAAATTGTCTTTGATCTTTCAAGCTGTTTCATGGCACTCAGCGGGTGTTGCATGCTTCAGTCCAAAACAAGTTCAATAAAAAGCGCCCATCCATAAAAAAAAAGTGTCTCACACGGCTCCGGGGGGTGAACAAGGGCCTTCTGTAGCGAATCGATGCGTTTTTGTAAGAAAAATATCCATATTCAAAACGTAATAATCACTTTAATCTAGCTTGCGCTCACTGTTGTAAAGGGAAGCAGTTCCGAGTGGATGACGTATGAGGTCAGTGCTGCGCATGCGCCGGTGAGTCTCGTGAAAACCAACGTTTGTTAACAGGAGCAAAGGAAGCAAAGTTTCCTTACTTTAGCAAAGGAAAACCAGTCTCCTCTTGGCTTATATCGAAATCCTCCGACATTCTTTACAAATCCTCATTTTGTACTTCTAATTAGTGACCGTTGTTTTGTTTTGATCTCTCCGCTGCGTTTCCGCGTGCGTCACTTCTGAGCGGCGCATGCACAAAGCCGACCTCCATACGTCATCCGCCCGGAACTGCTCTCTGAAATGAGAGCTTACAGTTTATTATGAGAATGGGGTGGGGTTTAAGCGGACTAATGATTGGAGAAGTTCAGCATATGTCACCAGACAGTAGTCTGTCATTTTGATTTTGTTTAAAGAAGAATTATTATATATATGGATATATTGTTAACAATAAAGTTAATAAGATTTGGAAGCCATGGGATATTTCTGCCATGGGAAATTAATAAACCGTAATTGTAAATTTATATCTCACAATTCAGACTTTTTTTCCTCGCAATTCTGAGAAAAACAGCCCATTTCATTCCATTTAAGCTTCTAAAGTATAACTTAAAGATCTTAAAGATCTGAAATATAATAATTAATAATAGATTCCCTCCCGTTGCTACACCACCTCATGTGTGATTTCTGATCTGTCATCTACCTTAACCTCTGACCCACGTTTGAGGGGAAAATTCCCTTTCGCCATGGCTAACACAAGCCAGCGCTAATGCCGGCCCTGAGCGGAGCCCCCCTGTAGTACAGCGCAGTGGAATAGTAGCATTAACTCTACTCTTTGTCCGCAGAATAGCTCCATTGTGAGGGCCCCCATATGAGCATGCTGACTAAGGCTACAGAATGAGTCCTCTTTAAAGCCTGACCAGGGGGGCAGAAGAAGGACGGGGGTCCAGCTTAACTGTCCACGCCCCCTTCCCCTCCCTCCTGGAGAGTTCTAGAAATTCCTGATTCAATATAACTTTCTAAATACCTCCCCTTCATCTCTCCCTCCCTCTATATGTCCAATCCTCTCATTCATACAGTCACTCATTCATCCACCTTTCCATTCACTCATTCACTCACATGCCCTATGGATTTTTTCATAATGGTCAATGACATATAAGAGCGAATATGAAAAAGAGAAGGAAAAATAATTCAAAATCTAGTGTAAAACACATGTGAAGCTCTTAGAAATGAACTCTTTGTATTGAAAATGTCATGTGTCGTAAGCAGAAAGTTTTTTTTACTTGTGAACGTACATGTGAACTTTAATCATTACTTTCAAAAAGTTTTAAAATATACTTTTTATGGTCAAAATCCATTTTTAAAAATACAATAAATTATTAATAACTAATATTATATTTTTGTGGAGTCACACCACACACACACACACACACACACATATATTACTTTTTATATCCATTTTTAAAAATACAATAAATTATTAATAACTAATATTATATTTTTGTGGAGTCACGAGTCACA
>NW_015544175.1:1456369-1468009 GCF_001515605.1 Sinocyclocheilus anshuiensis
TACCACTAACACATATGTGACCCTGGACCACAAAACCAGTCATAAGGGTCAATTTTTTTGAAATTGAGATTTATGGTTTGTTATGATAGGATAATATTTGGCTGAGATACAACTATTTGAAAATCTGGAATCTGAGGGTGCAAAAAAATCAAAATATTGAGAAAATCATCTTTAAAGTTGTCCAAATTAAGTCCTTAGCAATGCATATTACTAATCAAAAATTAAGTTTTGATATATTTACAGTAGGAAATTTTCTAAATATCTTCATGGAACATGATCTTTACTTAATATCAAAAATATGATTTTTGGCATAAAAGAAAAATCAATAATTTTGACACATACAATGTTTTTTTGGCTATTGCTACAAATATACCCCAGCGACTTAAGACTGCTTTTGTGCTCCAGGGTCACATATTACACTTAAGCGTTGGTCTAAAAAAGTGTTTTCTCCACTGGTTGTGTCTTCACTCACCTGGAGGAGTGAGCCAGAACCATAATTGGTGTCACCCAGAAAGGTTTTTGGTGTTAAGGGGGCTCGGATTCCTTGACAGCCTTTTTAAGACGACATTAAAATAGAATCCTTCAGTAGATAATGGAAAATAGATAAAGGGAGGACATTTTTGTGGCAGGGATGTGTGGGTCAGCAACTAATGAAATGATAATACTTAATGTATCAACCTTTAAAATTCTTTAGTTCACCCAAAAATGAAAGACTTGGATTAAACCGCTTGATTACATTTACAATATCAGTAATACATTACAATAAGGTTTTGTTTGTTAACATTACTAACCACATTAGTTCAAATCAAATCAAAAGTTGTGTCGATTAATATTATTTAATGAACCTGAACTAACAATGAACAGTTGTATTTTTATTAACTAGCACTGACAAAGATTAATACACAATGTATTGCTCATTGTTAGTTAATGCATTGACTAATGTGACCTAATGTTGTAAAGTATTACTACAATATATTTCTAAACGTTTTTATCAAAGTTGGAAGAGACTTTCAATGGAGGGACAGAAATCTCTCAGGTTTCATAAAAATATATTCAATAGTCTTATGGATTTGGAACAACCTGATAACAGAAACGATAACAGAATTTAAATTTTTAGGTGAACTAACCCTTTAATGACTGATAAGGGGAGAATTCAGAGTAAAATGACCTAACATAGCTTATTGCAGCTGCTAATAATAATCATATTTTTGAGTCTGCTGATGATTGAGTTCATTAGCTATAGATTTTTGGTGGACTGAGATGAAAGATGACCCCTAAATAGGGTCTAACAGCATCTGCATCTGAAAGCAAATGTGGAGATAAACCTTGGAAATAAGATAGATAGATAGATAGATAGATAGAAAAATGAATAATTATATATATATATATATATATATATTTAATTAAAATAATAAAAAATATATTTATATCAAAACATCAAAAATATATCAAAAATACATTTTAATTAAGAAATTAAAAACATGCCTATAGAGGAGATGTATTCAATTGTCATTGTATTTTAATGTTTTTTTTTATGAATTAGTAGACAAAAGAAATGTCATTGATTCATGTATACGAGACTGTATAAGAGTATGCATATATTTGTGGTGATCAGAAAGCAACATCTGCTCACATTATTCTACTGTGAATTGAGGAGCGTTTGTGTTGGTCTTTTGAGGCATTCAATAGCCATAGGTACTCATTGATGCCAAAGATTTTTTCTGTGAATACAAAGATATTCATTTGCCTAATGTGCATTTAATTGGCCTGTTACTGTTCAACGTCTTCCCAAAATGCCCTGTTAATTCATCTCAATCACTCGACAGTCACAGGTCACATAGTGCTTATTGTAGGCCACATGCTTTAGCAACGACTCGGCTACATTTGCATCCAAACTCGAAAGGCCAGCAGTTCAATCCCATAACAGTCAAAGAGATGAGAGTTACACTGCTGTTGTGTAAATCTAAATCACCCCTTTCACTCTCTTTCTCTCTTTGATTAGAGTAATGGAGATTAATTCATCCTCTTATGGTGGTCAGTTTCTATAAATAACAAAATAGAGGCCTCAGATGCTCGTCTTGAATCCAAATGTACATGCATGTTGTTCCTCACTTCGGTGTGGATAAAAGCCACTGCTAAATGAATAAATGTAAATGTGCATGCAGCCTTTTATTTGGAAACCCATTCAAAGGCTTCTCGCACAGAAGCTTGCAAGATTCAGTTTGGTTTAACTCTAATTACATGCTTCTGAAAGACCGACTTCTCTGATCTTGAACAGTGAACTCAATCATTCCAAAAGACCCAACCGAAACACTTTCCAGCAAATGCTTCGATTTCACAGCCTTATTGTTTGAGTCGTAGCACATTTGTAGATCGCTCTAAACTTATGTGAAAACATTAAGGGGAAAAATTATTTGTGGCCCATGATTAAAACCACTTGAGATCAATGACATGGTTTATTACGCTGATCTAGCAGCACCTCCGAACGGCTTGAGTGTGGATCATACACGGTAACTAATCCCAGACTCACACACAGTCATCGCGGTTCACACAGAGCCGAGCCATAAAACCACACTTCCGCTCACTAACCCTGAATCACTTTGTTGACACGAACCTGCTGATGAACGTGCGATGCAGTTCAAGCACAAAAAGCCTGAAAAGAGCCTATGAAACAAGAATTGGATGACGCTCGTGTCTATAACATGAGATTTACTGAGACAAAGTGCTCTTGTGTAAATCAGCGGCTTTTTTTGAAACGGTTGCGGCCAGGGTGCAGTGGCAGAATTGGAGGCATGTGTTGGTGCAGCGATGGGGCGGGTTTATGGTCGCTGCAAGCGTTTGATGTGCTGTAATGAGGAAGTGAGTGACTTCCTGTGGTTAACGGGAGCAAGGGAGATGGATGACGGGGGAGGCCGTAAATGAAAAGCAGCAGTAGCGCAGTTAACAGAGGCTGGGGTGTGCGGGTTAAACGTTTTTCAAATGTTTTAACTGCGTTCTCTCTGACACGACAGGGGGGCGAGGATATGTCAGGGTCAAGAGGTGACAAGCGAAATGTGTGCAGTCCAACATGTCATTATTTCCTGGAAGATAGGGTGCACTTGGTTTAATTATGTTGGGCCAGATCCAGAAGGATCTGGTTGGAAACTTTTGGAGTCTGTTTAACTTTTACTGTCATCATAAGCTTTGTGTTGAGTTCAAGGGGCTTCTGCTCTTTTCAGAGAGATGACGGTGACTTTCACATATAAGAGATAAAGTTTATCTTTTAATTTAGATCTAGGTTCAAAGACAGATATGAAGATTAAATGAATGTATATAAATGACCAAGTACACACTAAGTTTCTGCTCTTGACATTTTCAAAAAATGCAGTGTTATCTCATTGGTTGTCGTCAAGACAACCCACATCACCCTGTTCCTTTCCTGAACACCATTTGCTATTGTATATGTCATTTCAACTTTGACCTCTGTGATGGGGGCTGTGACCTTTCACCGGGCCCACACAGAATCCACCCAAGTCCTTGCCGGCCTTTCTCGTCTTCAAGAACTTCAATTTATCTCATTTAAAATTAGAATAATAATTTGGAATAATATTCCACACATCCTTTTCTAAAATCACAGCAGAAAATACAACAAAAGTCCTGTCTTTGACTCAAGAAGAATGCTTTCTTTGAGCACTTATTCACAGGGTATAAATATGTAATTTCTGAATAGATTAGATTCTGATTCAAATACAGTCAATTCAGTTTGATTGCTATTTGATTTTATTCTGATTCATTTGGGTGTATTTCAACTGCATGTCCATTTTGCATCATATTCAAAGAAAAATTCAAAGAGGGATTCATCAGACTGATTCAAACTGTAACTCCACATTAATAAGTCCTCATTTGATCATGAATCAGACTACACTGGTTGCATTGTATGTTTTTGATTCACTAAAGAGTCATTTCTTAGTGAATCGTACTACACTTTTTGCAGCAGATTCAGCAATGGTTGCAAAAAGCAATATTAAGAATCAAGATTGCACAAATGAAGACTGTAACTGACTGTAAATGTATTTTTACTTAGCTTTGAAGAAACCGAAATCACAATTTCTTGTCATTTGATGATGAAAACCTAAAGGAATATCTAATGGAATTAGAGAAAGTGAAAGCCTGCAATCACACAAGACTCTTGCTGAGTCTCATTACTTATCAAGCCACACCATGAGATAACCTCATTCATACACTTCCGTCAGTCCCATTGTCCTCACTTGGTTTTATTTTCTAGAACAGTGAAGTGAAGTGGAATGCAGCAGTGAGACGTCATAAATCTCTTCAGGATGATAACAATGTGTTTTAAGAGTCATAAAGTGGCCTTAAGTATCTTCAGCACCACAGAGGATTAGCCTGTAAGCATGAGATCCCCTGAGGCCCGACTCATTCATATGCAATGAGCGAAGACCCCTTACCGAACTCACACACAGTGCTGAGGGCCCAGAAAGAGGCTACGAACCCTTGAGCATTCTTGGGCTGGTCAACCGTGCTGCCAGCCAATCAATCACCCAATTACCGATCAATCAGTAAATCACATTTATGTTTTATACACAATGTGTTGAGGAAACAGCCATGGAATTCACTGTGTCATGATGCTAGTTGGACATGATGCGATAAAATAGGGACAAATGCACACAAAAGCTACAACCGAGAGCTGTGGGAACTAACAGGCCAAATAAACCAATCAGATTAGTGTGTGAAAGAGAAAGTGCTATTTACATTGAGCACAAAAGTAAGATTAACTCTTGTCATAGATTTGCTCTGTGCTTGTGTTTGTGTGCTCTCTCTTTGTTTACACATTGATTTGATTGGTAACCTTACAGATTCAACACGACTTATCCCTCCTCCTGGATTTCTGCATACTCAGAGTCAGTAATGATGTCATTGGAATGTGCAGAGCATTGACCAAACATTACGAAACAACAGCAGATAACATTCTTCAAAAGCCGTACAGCATGGGAATCGGCTGGGAATAATGTAGAAGCCAACAGATTAAATATTTCAAACACGGCTTGTGATAAAGCGGGCTTTTCAGTAAAAGCGGGTTGTATCTTGTTATGCTTGCCACTGATTCAGCTGATGCTGAAATTCCAGACACCCTCCCGCCGGGTCACAGAACTTATGTTTTCCATGCTTTAATACCACACATGGACACGTTCATATTTTTGGTTCATTGTTCAAATATAACACACTTATTTTAACTCTGTTTTATGACATTAAAGGGATAGTTCACCCAAAATAAAAATTCTGTCATCATTTATTAAGGTTTGGAACAACATGAGGGTGATTAAATTATTTTTTTGGGTGAACTATCCCGTTAACATTAAACAGCAATGTAGCGTTTGGTTGTGCTTCACTACTTGCCGGTCACTTCCCATCACTGGTCAACCTGCACAAATTATATATGTTTGAGCAAAGCTGTTGTGTTTAGAATTTGGATCAACTCAGTTTGGGGCCTCAAAGTTAAGTGAACGGTTTTCATGACTCCCCACATGATCAGACATTGACACTTGACACTGTGAATGCCGGCCACTCCACATCTTTGAAAAAGAGCACCAAAAAACAGCCCATCACATCCCCTTTTTTCTTCTGTCCTTTCATTCTCCCACATAGCAACTTTTTTACCTTTTCTCTCTCTCTTCGTCTGACAGCTTGCTCTCTCCCCCTCTCTGGACTCTGTGCTGTGGGTCCTCCTGACAAAGGGAATTGTAAGGATGAGCCTAACCGGTATTGGCCCACACAATGGGCCCGAAGAATGCAGAGAGGGACAAAGGGTAGCCATTGGCTGGGTTAGCCCTGGGGTGACAGATCCGAATGGACGGATGAACACGGGGGCTGTGCTCAGGTCTGCGAGGGACCAAACAACCCCCCACCAGGCCTGCCCAAAAAGCGCCACGGTCAGGGCCCGCAAACAATCAACCAGCACTAACTAGTCACCCCGCTTGGTTCTCCCCCACTCATGGTGATTGATATGGGAAACGCAGAGTGCACTGTCATGTTATTGTGCTTTCAGCCTGCAATTATCACCCTCGCCTCATGCAAATATCAGAGATTAGGTTGCTAGCATTTAACTCTGATTTCGTATACATAACAGGTTTAGATGGGCCTTCGAATACCACGGTTATGCCCAGCGCCCAACGAGAACGTCTGAAACGAATGCAAGAGACTAATGAAAGCCCTCAGCTGACATAAAAAAATGGAGGCATGGAAATTTGCTCATATATGTTTCTGTAAGAATGAATGGCTTCACCCATGGGATGATAAATTAAAAGAGAGGTGTAGATTTGCATGGTGGTCAGACATGTGATGTGTGTGAGCATTTTTTGGGCAGCACATGTGCTGTTCCTCAGGGTTTTAGAGTACCTGTACCAACCCAAAACACCATTAAATCAAATTTCATCCATCAAATGTACCAATATACCATACCAATAAACATTACTCTACAAAAATGGTTCTCAACCAGGGCCCACAAGATGACTTAAAAGGATATAAAATAAGATTTTAAAAAAGGCATTACAATAAACAAACAACTAAAAATCAAGATATTTCTTTAATTCACCCACAAAATTGGATTTCTAGACTTGCAAGTCAGATAAAATAATAAAATCTTAGAATGAATAAACAATTTTCTTGTTATGCCAAAGTTGATAATAATTTACCAGGTAGAAATTATTATATTTTTAGTATTTTTAACACTTATTCAGTAAATCACAAACGACTGGAAAAGTCCTGAGGCCTTTAAATACTGTTGTTTTCATAATTAATGAGCTTTGCAACATTGATAGTTATTGGACTGAATTAAAACAACAATGAACTAAATTGAGCTGAATAATGGCATTATTATCTACTTCTGTAGAGCTGCTTTACAGCTGAAATTGAATTAATTCATAAATTATTAATTTTACAACATTAACACTGTTATTTCCTGTTTATTCATGTAAAGCTGCTTTGAAACAATCTGTATTGTATAAAGCACTCTATAAATAAATGTGACTCGACTTGATAATGGGGGGCCTTGGAGTGAAAAAGGTTGAGAACCATTGCTCTATAGGCACATTAATCTATTTAATAAGCAATTTATATTATTCTCTGTTGCTATTTAAGCTTCATCACACCTTCACAGACTGCTAACCTGCGAATAACACACAGAAAAAAGTGTCAACATGTTCACGCTCATACGTACACATGTGCTGCCTGACAGAAAATGTGAAAATACTGTACATGCACATGCATGAGCATCTTATAAAGAGCATTTCTACTGTAGTGAAGCTGGTGAGACAAATTCAAATGGCATCATAGCTAAACACAGAGCAAATCCAGAAACATCCTCCAGTTACATAATATTAGAGGAAGCATCTGCAGATGGACTTTTGTTCCAGTGGCTCTGTTGTTTCCTGTGCTTAAAGAGAGCAACAAGTCCAAATACACAGAACTCTGCCAAACAGCACCTGGAAATGACATTCACTGCACTGCAGTCTTGCATTACAGTGAAAAACATATTTGAATGCTTATACAGAAGAACAATTGGTAAGGCAGATTACATTAAACGCACATTCCATTTAGTTTGATATACCTTTTTTTTATCCCAACATCTTACGAACTGCATCACTAAAAGGATGTGCATGGTTTAATGCACACTGAGACCACATAACGTGCTTTTATTTTACACTTAAGGCATTGTCTACATGGACGACTGAACTTTTGAAAAGAGGAGGTAAATTTCCTGCAGATAGACTAGCATTTGTCTTACACTATCAACAGGCATTTATTTATATTAACATACTATTTATTAATACAAAACTTAAATTCACAGTACAGTAACACATACTTGTGTTACTGTTATTATTATTTATATTACCATTCATATTTTTAAATAAATATTCTTTTTAGATATTTTACATTTAAAATGACTATGATCATAGTTATATTATGTAAATATAACTTAAACTACTCTTCAAAAATTTGATGTTGGTAAGAACCAGGCTGCATTTATTTGATCAAAAATACAGTAAAAACTGCAATAATATAAAATGTGATTATATAATTGCATTATATATTATATTATCAATTTGAAAACATTTGTGCTACTTAATATTTTTGTGGAAACTGTAATACATTTTTCAGAGTTATTTCATTTTTAAAAAGTTACAAAAAAAAACATTTATTTGAAATCGTAATCTTGTGTAACATTATAAATGTCTTTACTGACACTTTTGAACAATTTAGTGTGTCCTTGCTAGAATATAAGTTTTTTTTTTTTATCTTACTGACCCCAAACCTTTAAACAATAGTGTATATAATAAGAGAGAAACAAAAAAGTCATTTTGTAATTAAATAAATAAACTAACTCTCATTTGGTCGTATTTATGTAAAATTTCAATACTTTCTCATTCAGCTTCCTCCTTGTAGAAACTGCCACAGACTCAGACGCACCTTCACTGAAGCATGCAATAGGAAATGCTTGGCTCTTTGTTTGTCCTGCAGGTTATGAGAGACAGTGAATGTGGTGACGGAGTCATTCACTCATAAAGGAGCTCCCACATTGTTCTTAACGGCAAGGCAGGTGGGGGTGAAATATCAGTGGAGTCCACTCTTATACTCCTCTACACAGGAGAACAGAAGGAGGGTCATATATTTCTCTCTCAGACACTTTTACAGCCTCTATTATGAGTGAGGACCAGCCTGCTCACACAATGGACACACACTAATGTCATATGTTAGAGCACATGAGCGATCTGTTAAGGCAGCATGTGTGTGTGTGTTTAAAGACAATATGGTGCATAAAAGTGTGAGTAAGAGTGTGTTTACAGACATGCATTTAGAAGTACAACTGCATGCACATTTAAAGCAATATCACTTGAGCAAGAGTGGGGAAAAAAGCATGTTTGCAATGTGATTTTGCTTTTATACAACCGTTAAATATATATAAAACAATAAAATTACATTTCAACATAATATTGCCAGCAACTTTGTCTGTTTTTGCTCTGCCGATGAAACACATTTGTTTCATTCCTGAACGAATCTGCATTTTTAGTAAATGAGTAAATGGTCCAAGATTCAATGACTTGTTTCTTTTGTGAACAAATCAAAGAAATTAATCAAGTGTTTAATGAATCGACTGAAATATCAGTTATCGCCACCTATACTGTGACATCCATGTTCTCTGTGGAGGACTAAAAACATGCATGCATGATGATAACAATGGAAAAAAATATGTATAGTGCACAAAATAAATGCTAAATAAATAAATGTGAATATTAAAAAAATACTCCATATATACTGCACAAAATAAATAAATAAATACTCCAATGGGGATTTTTTCTTACAGTTTATTGAAATAATTATTAACATTCTAATGTAATGCATTCATTAAAATTGTGATGATAATAATTCATTACATTTATATACTTATTTCTACATTTATTTTGTAGTAAACTACAGAAATGAAAAATTAAAAATCCCTACCACTGACAGACGCTCAAACAAGCATGTGAAAGGAACACTGAAAAGTCAGCAGTCTCAAAAAATTTTATTATTATAAAATAATAAAATCTAATTTAAGGACCTGAACTAACTGTTGTATAAATAAATATTAATGTACATGTGTTTTCACGTGCATGCAATGCCAACTCCATTACACTGTTTTATGTATTTAATCAAGCTATATCCCATACAAAAACATTATATATGTATAATAATAACACTCCAACTGATGCTACAAAAGAATGAAGATTATTAATATTTTCAATTGAATATACCTATCCAGTATACCTATCCAGAGTGACATGCAACACAGTGCTTAACCCTGGGTTAAGTTTTTAAGTGTAACTTACAGTGCCAAAGGTATACAGTGTGAAGCAATACAATGCTAGAATGTTACAAGTTGTTTAGCAACTGACAACCAATGATAAATTGCCTCAGTGCTTACCTCGTTAAATATTCATGAACTTTGAACTGTCACAGGAACTTTCATGTGCTGTTCCGTTTCAGCATCTGAGAGGAAAAAATATAATAATCTTCATAGTTCTTCATAGTTCATAGTCTTATCTAACAGGTCTACCCAATGTCCTGAAGCAAAACCAGCGCTACATTTAAAAGGGAAATACCAAGACAGTGGGCCAGACGATATCAGCCTAGAGCACAGTGAGTGAATGTGTGGGATAACCGCATTAGGGAGATTTGATACCACTGTGGTTTGTAATCCTTTTGAAGTGAGATCATTTTTCCAGCAGTGGTCGAAACACAATCCTCAGTTACAGACCCTGGAAGTGATGGTCTTTTTTACCCTTTTTCAGTGAAATTTTGGAACGCTTTTCAGAATTAGGTGTAAAAAAAACTGACAAGTAGAGCTCGACTTTGACAATGTGAGAAATAGGATGTGTTGCTGTTACACAAGAAATTCAGTTGATCAAAATGATCAAAGCACTGTAATGTAGATCAAAATAATACAGCTGTGGATTTAATTTAATTTCTAGTTTAATGTACAGGTGCATCTCAATAAATTAGAATGTCATGGAAAAGTCATATAGTTTTATATTCCCCTTATTTTCATCTCTTTACAAGATTCACTGCTATGCATTTTGTGGAAACATACTGTAAAAGATTTTGAAGGTCAAAACTCAGCATATGTTGATTGTTGCGTTGAAAATGGTCAGACACGAACTAAAGTGCAGATGTTAAAATACATTCAGTTCACATAAATTAGTTAAGCCAACTTAAAACTTTCAATGCCGCAAGTCAATTTAACATTTTGAGTTTTCACATTTAAAATCTTTTACAAGAAAACGAATCTTGTAAACTAAACTAAATCGAATGGAATTAAATTATATTCAAACTAAATTAAAGTAAAAATATTCAGTTATACAAGGAAATACAAGGACATGTAAACAAGAAAAGAAAAGAAAAGAAAAGAAAAGAAAAAACACAATCCATACAGAGGATAAGCTGTTTGGAGGATGGATAACTACAAAAAAATAAAATAATAATAAATTTAATTTAATTTAATTTAATTTAATTTAATTTAATTTAATTTAATTTAATTTAATTTAATATGTCCTTGTATTTCCTTTTATAACTCATAATTTGGGTCATACACTTGACTTGGTGTTGTCCCATGGCCTTTTGATCTCAAACATGGAGGTTATTGAGGTATGTGTGTCTGATCATTATCCAGTTTTGTTTGAATCTGAATGCTTTTCTCCATCACCTACTTTCGCTCAGCATTCACATTGGTCTAGAGTTATTCATTTTAACACTGCAAATTTGTTTTCTGAACATTATTCTTTACATGTTACCAATGATATCCTTAACGAAACCGATACTGAAAGTTTGATTGAAGGATTTTATAAAGCTTGTTCTACATCTTTGGACACTGTTGCTCCGCTTAAGCATAAAAGGGTAAAGGGTGTTGACCAGCCATGGTTAAATGAAACAACCCGCACTCTTAGACAATAGTGTCGGAAAGCAGAGCAAAAGTGGAAAAAAGATAAGCTGCATGTTTCCTTTGATATCTTAAAGGTCACATATTTTACACATTTCTGGAGTTTTATTTTAGGTTTTGATGTCCTTAAGAATATATATTTGCGGTATAAGTACCAAAAACCATCTCAA
>NW_015544175.1:1468035-1468674 GCF_001515605.1 Sinocyclocheilus anshuiensis
GATAACTGGTGATTGTGTCATGGATGACAGGAGCATGGATCTCAGAATCGGTATGACCAGACGCTACCATTTTCTCAAAAAAATCCGGGGATGTTTCCTGACAAATCTGGATATCGGACAACATACAATTGTTAGTCTTTTAGGAAGGAGACAGTTTGGCATTAAAGGTCACATATTTTACACATTTCTGGAGTTTTATTTTAGGTTTTGATGTCCTTAAGAATATATATTTGCTGTATACGTACCAAAAACCATCTCAATATATATTTTACAGCTCCTCTCTCAGGAGCTCTGCTGAGAACAGGTCGAGTTTGGCCTGTCTAATTATTATTCATGAGCCTCTCCTCTGATTGGTCTGTTCTTTTCTGAGTGATGTACGGCCAGGCCAACCACAGGTAACTAGGATCAGCCGACGTCACAGCGCTAGCTGGAGGCAGCAAAACAAAGGGGAAACTGGAGGTGGCCCATTCAAACCACAGACTGGACAGAAACGATCGTCAAAAATGCTCGCGTTTGCAGCGCATACTTCTTATCAGAAAAGGATCAATAAAGTTTTGTTGTTATGGGCACATCTACAGATTTCTTGCCATATGTCTATGTTTCTTGCATCTCACGACTATGTCGTGTATGAAATAATGT
>NW_015544175.1:1469080-1476380 GCF_001515605.1 Sinocyclocheilus anshuiensis
AGCAATGTGCTGTAACTATCGGCCAATTTCTAAGTTGCCCTTTATCAGCAAGCTTTTGGACAAAGTAGTGTTTTTACAACTTCAGTCTTTTTTTGGATTCTTTTAGTGTTTTAGATAAGTTTCAATCTGGTTTTAGATCATTACACAGTACTGAGTCAGCTCTATTGAGAGTTACAAAGGACATGTTGCTTTCTCTGGATTCAGGTGCATGTGTTGTGTTGGTATTGTTGGACCTGAGCATTTGACACCATTGACCATAGCATTCTTCTTGATCGACTTGAATGTATGGTAGGTATTCGAGGCACTGCATTAAAGTGGTTTGCCTCGTATCTCGAGAACAGGACTTTTTCTGTAAATTTAGGAAATTTTTTTCTCATCCGCTGCACCTGTCTTGTGTGGAGTGCCCCAGGGATCCATTTTGGGACCTTTACTGTTTTTCCTTTATATGCTTCCCTTGGCCCACATTTTTCAAAAATACAGTATTTTATATCATTGTTACGCGGATGATTCTCAGTTTTATCTACCAATAAGGCTTGATTCTGCTGTTTCATTTGATGTATTATTGAAATGTGTACATGATATTAAGACATGGATGTCTAGAAATTTCCTGCAGTTAAATGAGGATAAAACCGAGGTTTTGATATTCCCAGTCAACAATTTGATCTCACAATGATGTCACCATGAGCTCACACGATTCTCATGGTGTGGTCACAATGTGTGTGTCACAGTGAGCTAAAAGTGTAACCACACAGCGCACTCACTGTGTGCTCATACTATGCTCCCAATGTGAGGTCACTGCACACTCACTTTGTGCTCATACTGTGGTCACAATGTGAGGTCACTGCACACTCACTTTGTGCTCATACTGTGGTCACAATGTGAGGTCACTGCACACTCACTTTGTGCTCATACTGTGGTCACAATGTGAGGTCACTGCACACTCACTTTGTGCTCATACTGTGGTCACAATGTGAGGTCACTGCACACTCACTTTGTGCTCATACTGTGGTCACAATGTGAGGTCACTGCACACTCACTGTGCGCTCATACTGTGGTGAGATCTATTGCAAAGTTGAAGCATCTTCTTTCAAGGAAGGATATGGAAGTTGTGATTCATGCACTTGTTACATCTCGATTGGATTATTGTAACTCTCTTTATTCTGGTCTTCCTCAATCTTCAGTGTCACGATTGCAAGCTGTTCAAAATGCTGCGGCAAGACTTTTGACTGGGTCAAAAAAGAGGGATCACATTTCTCCTGTTTTATCATCCCTTCATTGGCTTCCCGTTAAATTCAGGGTTGATTTTAAAATTCTTCTGTTTGTTTTTAAGGCATTGTCCGTTTGTGCACCAAGTTATATCGCTGAACTTCTTGTGCCATATTGTCCTACTAGGGCACTTAGATCTTCGAGTCACTTGCTTCTAACTGTACCACGGTGTCGGTACAAATCAAAGGGTGATTGGGCTTTTTCTGTGGTTGGCCCCAAGCTTTGGAATGGTCTACCCTATCATGTGAGATCTGCTCCTTCTTTGGACATTTTTAAGTCTAGACTTAAATGTTGTTGTTGTTGTTGTTGTTGTTGTTGTTGTTGTTGTTAAATTAAATTAAATAAAATAAAAAAATAAAATAAAACCCTACAGAGGATAAGCTGTTTGGAGAATGTATGAATACAAGAAAATAGAAAACTGACTTTAAAATGAACTTAATGAAATTAGAATTGAATTAAATTTGATAATGTTTCGGGTGGGGGGATATAAAACAACAAGCAAAAACAATAACTTAGTATTGACCTTTGGACACAGAACATACTGGACATTTTTTTCCATGAGGTATACTACAGCATAATCAAACGGTGGGCAAATACACTCCCTACTTCAATTAGCACACATGGGCCTCACCGTACATGCAGCCTAACCTCAGTGCATACATTTGAGTGTGTGTGTGTGTGTGTGTGTGCATGGAGAAGATCTACTTTAGTGGAGGTGCACATGACATTCACAAAGCCCTCAACACATCAAGCAAAAGAAGAGGGCCACCAATACAGAAACTAGGGACCATGGGAGTTTTTGTGGGACTTCGACATCACAAATCAACCCCCCAGCCCCCCCTCCCCACCAATCCCGTTCTTCTTCAAAGTGCACACCGGCAGCTGAGGGGCGTGGCCCACTGAGAGAGGGCTGGATTTAGGGCTTTGTCCTTCTGGCTTCAGGGGCGAGTGACATCTTGAATGCTTCAAGAAGATTAAATAGCATAGCCCAGTCGGAAACAGAGAGAGAGAGAGAGAGAGAAAGAGAACGAGCGAGGGAGAAAGAATAAAGAGGAGAGCGGTAGAGAGAGGAATGGCGAGGGTGGGACCCAAGGGTTTGTAAATGTCCTCTGGGGAAATGGAGATTTGGAAAAATGGATTCGGAGAGGAAAAGGGGAATGCTGAGGAGAAAAGAGGATAATGAGAGGAGGAGAGGAAAAGAGTGGCCTCAATGAATAGGATTAGACCGGTCTCACCGTAAGGAGCGAGAGATGGAGAGAAAGAATGTAGGAAGGACACGGAGTTGATGGAGGACTGTGTGTGTTCATCTCATACACTTCACATCACATATACGAAGCATGATGGGAGGTACTTGACACAACGGTCTACACCATACGAAGTCTTTAATAACAGCATGGGTTTCTTAAAAAAACATGCAAGAAACAGCCCCCAATTAAACAAATATGCAACAGATTTCTGAAAAGTACAGAGCATAAAATGTGTAGTCAAAGTCACTACTGTTAAGAAATAGGGATCGTGGCACATGATACTGGAAAAGAGTTAGACACAACACAACGTGATATGCAGATTTATTTATTAGACTGATTAATGAGCATATAATCATGCAATTCATTTCATTATTTTGACAGCCTAGTAAAATTAAATTAAAATCATTTAAACACCACATGAAATACCTACAAAGCGCATACTTTTTAAATTAAAAGAATATAAGAATATATTTATTATAAGAATATATTTTTCAATAGGATTTGGTACTCTACTGTTCAAAAGATTAGAGTCAGCATTTTGAAGAAATTAGTACTTTTATTCAGCAAGGATGTATTAAACTGATCAAACGTGGCAGTAAAGACATAATGATACAAAATATTTTTATTTCAAATAAATGCTGTTCTTTTCGACTTCCTATTCATCAAAGAGTCCAGCAAATTAATTAATTTAATTAATGATTTTTTTTTTTTTTTTTTTTTTTTCAACAAATAAATAAATAAATAAACAAATAAATAATAAGCGGCATGACTTTTTTTAAGATTTATAATAAGACGAAATTATTGATTTCTGAAGATTTTATGAGACAATTAAGACCGCTGAAAATTCAGCTTTGCCACCATGGGAATAAATAACATTTTTTTTTTTTATCAAATAAATGCAGCCTTGGTATGCATAGGAGACTTCCTTCAAACATCAGAAAATCTTACAGACCCAAAATTTTCGAAACTGTATATAACAAATAAAATAAAGCTTAAAATAGCAGTTAAGTGTGTAAAGACAAAAAGTACTAAACAAAAGAACAAGTACCGAGCATTTTCCTTTTTACTACTACAGCACTTTTTACGCATCATTTCAGGTTCCCTAGAACAAAACCTGATCTTTCACCCTCTTCATAAATACCCAAACAAGGAAAGTAAAACAAAACTCCTTTTCTCCTTAACCCTTTCCTAGCACTTCTCCTCCACTTTCTTCCGTGGTATTTGAAAGAGAATGTCATTCAAAAACCATGAACATAGAAATTGCCTTATTTCAAGTACGTTTGAAGCTTACAGGCCTACATTAACACTGTATGTGTGGTTTTGTTGAGTGTAGAGGATGTTGTAAGTTCCTGGGCCATACTGTTGAGAACGCCCCATCCCATGGCAGAACACTTTTATCCTTTATGCGTGGGTCAGTGGGCGCCCCCTGGGGGGAAACAACCCCCAGGATTAATGATATGCGTGACATGCATTGTGTGACCCCTGTGGGGTGTGGGGGTGATGCGGGGTTGGGTTATATAAACTCCCCCTCATCTTGCCCTCAGCAAAGCTAGTCAACCTGCTAAAGAAACTCAAGAATGTGCATCGGAATGTGCCGGAATATCTGTGTGTGACTGTTGTTATGAGGTGGAGAGACACAAAGCTCTTCAATAAATGACTGATGGCACTCAAACAGGACAGAATCTGTCATTGTCTGGGCTATTGAGTCAAGTACAAGAAAGGTGGACAAGGAGAAAATGTCTAATGAATTATACATGAGTGTTATGTTACTGTCAATTGCTTGGATATATTTGTATATTTGTTATAGGACTTTTTTAATTAAAATTGAAGTGTTTAGTCAGCTTTTTTTTCCATAATTTGTTGAGAATGGATTTTTTATTCAAATTAATTTGACTAATTAATCAACATATGCAATAAACATAATTTTAAAGCCTTAAAATATAAGAAAATAGGTTTAAAAAATACTTTAAATACCATGTGAAATATCTAGATTCACATTTAAACTAGGGAAAAAGATGTGCAAACACACAAACTTCATTGTGACTGATGCACAGATTTAAAAAACAATAAAAAATATGTGCCAAGGATTTATGTATTAAATCCATAGCTTTCTCCTTCACTATTCAAGAAATTATATTTTCATCCGTTTAAAATAACCTGTGTTTCCCGATTGCATATTCTGAGAGGGGTTTTTTTCATTATGCATTGTACACTGGTACAGTGGTGCACATTATTAATGAATTCACACTTAAAGCCTTTCATGTTTTCTCCTCCTGTCATTCTCTCAGCATCCCTCCATCTGAGATGGCGCGGTCCCTCGTTCCGGTTGAAAAAGAGGGGTAGGAGAGAAAAGGGGGCTTCACTTCACATCCAGTGCAGCATGAAAAATGCGTTCCTTCCCTTCACATGCAAATCTAGCATTACATAACTAGACAATCTGCTTGGGAGTCTAAGACTCACACGTAGTTAGACGCACACACAAACACACACACTGAATGGAGAATGATGCCTTTATCCTGAATGTAAACATGGCTGTTTTAGTTACTCTTAAAAGGTCAGGCAAAGAACACTATGAGTTACTGAGCTGAACTGAGATCATATTTAGAGCAAATTAGTTCTATAAATTAATATCAAGAATAAGGTGAATTCTAAGCAGGACAGATTTAACTGGGTCTGCACTTAAGCACATACTGTACACTCACACTGACAGGTCTCTATTCTGTAGACAGCAGCGTCTAGACAGCGTCTCAACAAGCAGGAGAAAGTGACGTGACAGAGAAAGAAATAATTATGCTTTCTGTAATGAACTGAAGTACTTGTTAATTAACAATTGCAAACTTTCCTTTGATTTCTTTTGATTTTATACTGAGCTAATGACGTTTTCTATCCCCTAACTCTTAATTTTGATTAAGACATTAATTGGTATGTTTATTAATCAGTTTTCCTAGACATTTTATAATTAAAAAAATTGCTTGATTTAGTTCATAATTAAATCTGGAAAAAAGAAAAAAACTTCTTTTGGAGATGTCCTCAACTGACAAAAAGTTCAAATTATTATTATTATTATTATTATTAATACACTGTGATCATTCCAACAACAATTATTACTATTATTATATTCATTTTTTTATTATTATTATTATTGAAACAATTTTCCAATTTAGAACATTTTTACATGCATATGCACACACACACACACACACACACACACACACGCTGAGATGGAACATCTCACCCTCTCTCTCTGAACACACACGGAAGCAGAGGTTGAGGATTATGATGTGAAGGTGATGCTGATTTGATTTTGATTATGAAATTCATGTTAATGGTTCAATAATCACCAATCAATATTCTGAGAGAAATTCATGCTGACAGTTGACACATTTCATATTCACACACAGGTTGTGATTTACTGCATGTATAAAAACACACGTTGATAGTACATGGACAAAATATCCAAGCTGATCTAAATGTCCAAGCTACACAATCTCTGTTATCTCTGTTATTAAAAATGTTTTAAAGACATTTGCAACTGGCAAAGTTTAAAACAACTGTTTTAGTGCAAGAGTTGATTGACAGGTAAGTAGGTGGTCCCTTGCTGTTGTCTGGGACGCATTAGTTTATCAGTTTATCAGTGCGCATTAGCGTATACACTACAAATGTGATGTGGCCACATGCAATTATACTCCCTCCAAATGTGGGTCACGATCGTATCACAAAACATTTTAGACCAAATTTACAAATGTCTGAATTTAAACCAGATAATCTGAAATGGATCATAATATGAGGTATTAAACATAGTAATGCTGTACTATGGTACAAGTCTAAACATTCAGATTTCTTTTTGTAAAAATGTGTACAGCAATAGCCTTCAAATATAATAACAACAAATTTTCTTCTTTGTGATTTACATAAGCACACAACAAGCCTAATTTACAACATGCAAAAGCCTAATTTAAATGTGGATGAGTCCATCCCTTTTACATATACAATTATTCTCAAGTAATTTACCAAGTAAATCTTGGTAAATCAAGACAGCGAGCAAATTAGTAACTTCTTTTTGAGATCGTCAATCAGGGCCGCAGTGCATCTTGCAGTATTTGTACTCCATATGCATACAAATCAGAAAATCTACAACAGAACTCTCTCCATCACTCAACGAGCTATAAAAATGAACACTTGTTGAAGAGAGAGAGAAGCGAGAGCTACATCATGTGTTAAGTGTACACCTGTATCCATGTAGATGTTTTGTGCTCTCTTGTCTGTGGATGAGTTGGCATCTGTATGTTTATGCGAGTGAGTTTGTGCTTTCTCCCTCGTCTCCTTTGATCTGGCGTGTGTCAGTCTGCAGCCCAGAACACATATCATGTTACCGTGGGTAAGAGGAACCTCCTTCACACAGCACCGTTCAAAGCGCCGTCGCCAATCAGCCAGCAGTTTCAGACCCCTGAATTTGATGGGGGTCTGATTTTTTTCCCCCCAAACTGCCTTTTATCTCCCCAAGCTTTGGATTGTAATCATTACACATCAGGTCAACAGACAGCACCAATGCACTGATTACATCAGGCAACGTTTAATAGAGGGAGAGATGTAGGGAAAGAGATCGTGACAAGAATGGCTTTCTCATTGGTGAGTGACAGATGAGATTTTCGGGCCTCAAATGCACTCACAGAACACTAATCATTCTGACCACATAAGCAATCCTGTCTGACGAGACTTTAATGCAAAACACACATGGAGGACTAACACACAGCGCATGCAGAAAAATTATTGTGGGGGGGGGGGGG
>NW_015544175.1:1476512-1500353 GCF_001515605.1 Sinocyclocheilus anshuiensis
GGGGGGGGGGGGGGGTTAAAAAAGCATTGAGGAGTGGATGTGCTGGTTGTGACATCACAAAATGTTTTATTTTTAACATAAAACAGGGAATCAAGAAATGTTACAAGCTTTTTTAGTGAATCAAAAACATACAATGCGATCAGTGTAGTTTAACCGATTCTTGAACAGATGACTCTTATGAGTCACTTCTTTGAAATGAATCAGAAACATATAACTTGACTAGTGCAGTCCAACAGTTTCTTGAAGAGATGACTCTTAGGAATCAATTATTTTTAGTGAACCAAAAATGCACAACTACTCAGTGTATTCTAACCAATTCTTGAACGGATGACTCTTATAAGTCAGTTCTTTTAAATGAATCAAAAACATATAATGTGACCAGCGTAGCCCAAACGATTTCTGAACGGATCACTCTTATGAGTCATTTTATTAGTGAATCAAAATGTAGTTGAACAGATTCCTGAACAGAATACTCTTATGCATCTTTTGATGAATCACATAATTTTGTAATATTTTTTGAAAAAATTATCTTATGCAAACCAAGGCAGCATTTATTTGTTAAAAAATACAGTACAAATGTATTACAATTTAAAATAACTGTTTTAAAATCAGCAGCCATTACTCCAGTCTTCAGTGTCACATGATTCTTCAGAAACCTTTTTTAATATGCTGAATTGATACTCAAGAAACATTTCCTAATTATCAATGCTGAAAAAAGTTGTGTATTTTTGTCTAATCCATGAAACATTTTTTTCAGGATTCTTTCGATGAATAGAAAGTTCAAAAGAGCAGCATTTATTCGAAAATGAATAGTTTGTAAAGTTATAAATTATTAACTGTCACTTTTAATCAGTTTCATGCATCCTTGCTGTATAAAAGTATTAATTTCTTAATCAATAAAATGTTTTCTAATATTTTTTTTTTAAATAAAATTCAAGGTACTAAAAAATCATTAATGGAATCACAAGGAACCGAATCATTAAGAGGAATCGGACCAGAATCTGAATGGTTAAATACTTTACAATTCCCATGCCTAGTAGCAACACACAGACAATATTCCTCATTATCAGAAACATCAGTATTTCATAAACAGCTATCTGATACCCCCGCTGCAAGCCGGTTCATAAAGTGATGGGGACAAAAATTGATGGGGATGTAAATATGAGCGTGCCATCTCTGACTATGTGTGTGTGTGTGTGTGTGTGTGTGTGTGTGTGTGTGTCTGTGTGTGTGTGTGTGTGTGTGTCAGGCTGGAAGTGCATCACAGACACAAAAACAACATGCCAACCCTGAGTGGCCGTATCTGGGCAACCCTGCCACACAGCGCCTGGCACCCTCCTCCTCCGCTCCTTTGTGCCAGGGCCAGCGCCACGTCAACTTCACACCACCACACACCATGGCCCTTGCGCCCTGTCTGCTGCGCCACCAGAGAGAGGGGCAATGTGGGATACGTCTCAATCCGCAGGGTGGTGCCTCCCCCCTGCGCCAGCTCTCCTCCCTCCTCGTGGCTCCTGATCCCCCTCTCCCACAGTTCTCTCTCCTCTCGTCTCTCCCACTGTCAACGTGTCTTAAGAACACTCCCATCCTCTCATCTCTTTCTTCCCATCTGGTTTTCTCACTGTCATTCACACTGTAGCCGTTTCTCTCTCTTTCTGCTCCATCAACGTCCCTCCCCCAACTTGCAAATGACTCCCTCAGCCTCCCACTCGTCAGACTCTGCCCGTCGCTCTGTCTTTTTATCTTTCACCCCTTCTCCCATACCGTTTCTCTATCTTTCTCCATGTCTGTCTTTCTGCCTGACAGATCAGAGGGGCATAAGCTTCTTTCTTCTAGACCACAGGAGTCCTCCAAAACCTCCCCTGCCAGAGAACAACGCAGTGTTCATTCAAAATGAATGCTGTCTGGAGGAGGCACTAGAGAAATGTGTTTGTTTGTGTGTGGTTCAGATCAACTTTTGCTCAAGGCAGACAGAGATTAAGCTGAACTTCCTCTGTGAAAGGCAGAGAGCTACGGGTCAGGCATGCTCCTTGATCGGTATCAGGACTGATCTGTCAAAGCAGACAGGTTAGCTTATGTGTATACGTGTGTCTGTCTAAATAGAGGATAGGCTAATCGCACACAAGATTATGGGCTCTTTCTCTCATGGAGGGGAAGTATTTGAACGACACACCCTTCTGACATGCTAACATTGTGGCTGACCTCAGTGACCCCTGCTTTAGTGGCCCTAAAACAAGCACTGCTCAAAACACGCAGTGATTTTCACCACCTTACATGAATTATCATCCATGAACAACAACAAAAACAATTGACAGAAACTAAAGCTAAAATGGGAAAAAACAATACATTTATATCAGCCCAACAAGCTGGAAACAAGTCCAAAATCAGTCTGCCTATAGGAGAAACACTACAGATTAAAAAAATAAATAATAATAATAATAATTAAAGTGGCATTAAAAAGTATTAATTTAGATAGTGCAAGCAAACTTTTTAATGGAAAAAGTAATGTGTTATGTTTGAAACAAATGAAGACAAAACACATTTGGACCCCTTTTGGTTATTAAACTTTAGTGGAACAGATCCACAGATGAATAGAGACAAACCAATCAACTAAAAATGAATTGAAGAAATCAAAATGTTCAATATTTTGGCAATATTTAGGTTCAAACTACTTTTTTGAAAGAGGCATTGGCTGCTTATTTATTCTTTAATATGCATGTGAAATGAAAAAATTAACAACTATTTAATTATCCAATTTTATTCATTTTAATTTACATTCATTTATTCATTCATTTATTATTAATAAAAAAGAAGAAACAAATAATGCATAAGTAAAATATATATATTTGTTTTTCTGAATTCTAAAGGTCTTTATAAATTAAATTACAGTTAACGAGAGTTCAAAAGTTCAACCCTAGATCTGAGAGAGATGCCCCACACACACACACACACACACACTAGTACCTATACGCACACAAACACACCTGAACTCTGTCACCCAGCACAGACTCACACAAACACACTCGAGTCCCCTGAGGCTGGCTTGCTTTTCCATCACACAAATTTACAAGATCCTGAAATATTTTAAATGGAAAATTAGAGGCCTTTAATCAGGGACGCTTAAATACAGCTGGGTGAGGAAGCAACACTGAGGTTTAACAACAGACTCTCGCAACATCATTCCACAGCTGCGATAAAAGCGTCGAGAATAAAATGTGGAAAGAGAGTGTGAACTGAGATTTATTGAGCCACTCACCTAGCAAGCATATAGAGATCATTCTGTGAATGTATGTGTGTGTGTGTGTGTGTGTGTGTGTGTGTGTGTGTGTCTATAGAGATGTAGTTTACTCAGTACAGTTTTTTTGTTAGAGCACCTAACATCCCAGAAGCCAGTGTCAGCAGAATTGAGCCTGCATGTGTGTTTCTGCACTTTTGCCATAGTCAGCTCATGCTCTCTCTCTCTCTCTCTCTGTCTCTCTTTCTCTCTCTCTCTCTCTCTCTGTCTCTCTCTCTCTCTCTCTCTCTCTCTCTCTCTCTCTCTCTGTGGAGCGGAGTGGAAAAAACACTGTCGGGACATTTTTCATGCATCTCCCTTCCCTAGTGGCCCACAATGAATGTCACCTACACACACACACACATAAACTACTCTCAATCATTGTTATTTATAAACTAAATAATTAGTTATACACTAAAACATTTAATAATATTTTTTTTTTCAATCCAGCTTAATCAGGTTTAAAGGTGGGGTAAGCGATTTTTCAAAACAGCTTTAGAAAACTGATTCGGGCCGACTAGCAAAACAAACTTGTAGCCAATCAGCAGTAAGGGGCGTGTCTACTCATGATGTGGAGGAGAGAGCGTTCAGTGCACAAGACGGACATTAGCGAGCCGAGCGACAGAAATATAGAGATGGTGGATAAAAAACAATAGAGGAAAACGTCTGCGGAACAAAAGAAGGCTTAAGGCAATAAGGCAAAAAGTAAGATGTTGAAAATCATTTGAAATTTGTGATAATACATCATAAGTAGAACGCAGCAGCAGTTTTCTGTCGGGGATTTGTCGTGTCGTGCCGCGCCGCATCCAGTGTAGACCATAGATAGGCCTAGGTATATATATCTATGGTGATGTCAACATTGGCTACTAGAAATCGCTTACCCCACCTTTAACCAAGCACTATCCCACTGTCATTCTTTTCAGTGCAAATAAAATGCAGATATAAAAAGATATTTAAAAAATATATTCACAAAACTACTATCTGCAGAAAGCAGCAGCTTCATGTACATTTTCGATCAATCATGGAGGCAGTAATTCATCAAATAATGAACAAAAATGTTGAAGAAGAGCAATATAATCAGGCATATATCCAGATGCACTTTGAAATCAAATGTATACGTTTCAAACGTCTGGGGTCTGTAAGATTTATTTATTTATTTATTTTATGTTTAAAATCTCTAGCTCTGTCCAAGACTGCATTCATTTAATCAAAAATACAGTAAAAACTGTAATGTTGTTTTTTTATATATATGATTATTATATTATTATTATTATTATATATTTTTTAGCTTACTAACTCCAAACTGTTGAATGGTAGTGTACTTCATGCATTTTAAAGAATCAATTCACTACTGGGTGGTAAAACAGCAAAACAACATGACAACATGAACTAATAAACAGCGAGTGCAATAACATTTTAGTGTATTCCCCTCACCATCTTTACTGTAACGACCATCTAAATCTATTCAAGAACCTATAACTGTTCTCTCCCTCATTGTGTCGCCACGCTTCATGCTGCTAACTTTATTAATGTAATGTTGTAATTGCAAAGATAGAGGCAATGGAGACAGAGAGAGTGTCTTTGTCCACACATCTAGAGCTCCATTATAAATGCATTCAGTGTCCAGCAGACCCATTCAATGTGTACAGGCAGCCAAAGAGGCCAGCCGTCAGTGTGTCAATACATCAGACTCAAGGGCTCCTAAATGAGTGCTTGGTTGAATAATACACAAATGCAAAGAAAGCGCTCACATTCATTGCTGGAAATAACTAGGCACCACGCAGAGAACAAGCATTTAATAAGTGGAGTAATTACTGATTTTTGCTTACATAATCAAATGAGTGTGATTTTATGCAGCGGGTTATTTTCACAAGCGTTGCATGCTGGTGGGATAAATAGTGAGGTTGGCTGTGAAAAGTAGGTATTTTATGTGTTACTCTAACTTGCTCTCTTTGTTTCTATGTCTGTCCTCTCATATAGGCATTTATGATCACACTTTAAATTATTCAGATTTTCATAAGTTTGCGACAGACCGTCTGCATATTATCAAGTGTTGTCTGTCTGTTCAGTCTTTGCATCTACACTGGGTGCTTTAGGACTTTCTCCTACAACAAGTGTGATGTTCCTCAACAGGTAAACACTGACTTAAATGTTTTAAATGTTTCTCCAAAATCCCTTTATGTGCTAAAAAAGATAAATAAAAAAAAATAAGTTAGAAAAGACTTCTTGTAATTTCGTATGCATGCAAATAAAACAATGACATCATTGCCAGTGAACAGAATTGTAAACATTCTATCCATTTTAAGTCAAAAAGACATTATCTTACATGTACATTATACCATTCAAAGCATTATTTATTTATTTATTTATCATAGAATTATTTAGGTTTTTATTTTTATTAATACTTTTTTTACTTATTAATTTTACTTAATAATTATATCTTTTTTCTGAAAGGACACACTGAATTTATCAAAAGTGACTGTAAAGCATTTATAATTTTCTATTGAAATTTCTATTTCAAATAAATGCTGCTCTTTTGAACTTTATATTCATCAAAGAATCTTGAAAAAAAAAAAGTATCACGGTTTCCACAAAAGTATCACACAGCACAACCGTTTTCAACTGTGACAAGAAATGTTTCTTGAGCACCAAATCAGCATATTAGAATGATTTGCAAAGGACACTGAAGTAAAGACTGCTGAAAATTCAGCTTTGTCAAAGGAATAAATTACAATTATTATTTATTATAATAGAATGCAGTTATTTTATTTATTTTACAGTCAAATTAAATCTTTTATAATATATATTTTATAAAAAAAAATATTATAGAAATTATATATAATTTTTAAATATAATATTTCACAATATTACTGTTTTAATATATATTTGATCAGAGCATTATAGACTTCTTTCAAAAACATTTAAAAAACATATCCAATTCCAAATATTTGAAGGGTAATGTAAGTATGACGTTTAAAGAGACATAAAATACATGGCTCTAAGGCTAAAATTGGACATTAAATGATTCAAGCTAAATTAACTCATGAAATCTGTGAAGGAGAAGAATGTTTGAGGAATCAATACAGTATTGCCCTGCAAGCTCTGTCAAATCAGATTCCATGTGTTTTGTGCTGTTCAGAGTATAAATAATCAGGTTTGAATTGAACATGCAACATAAATTAGATTTGTGCTGCCAGTGTGAACAAAGCTTTCGTCTGACTCGGTCACAGAGCTGCTCATGGCCAGCACTATTACACAGAGGAAATCTGATTTGTGATTCTGTGCTCTCAGCACTCATTCATTGAGCTCTTTGTGTATTGACTGCTCCTATTGTGAACAGATTGTGCTCTACAAAACAGAGATGGCAGAACTGTTGTTTCAAGTACAGGCAGCTGGAGTTCTGGTAGTACAGTAATATATTTCATTATATTAAGTAAATTAACTTTAATTTTATTGACCATGATGGAACTTCACTTCCCAGAATGCTCTAATTTAACCTAAGGCAGTGGTTTTCAATCCTGGTCCTGCAGGGACCCGCCGCTCTGCACATTTTGTATGTCTCTCTTATCTGAAACACTAAAGCTGAGTTCATGGAGCTCTCTCCTAATGAGCTGATGATCTGAATCAGATGTGTTAAATAAGGGAGACACACAAAATGTGCAGAGCGGTGCATCCCCAGGACCAAGATTGAAAACCACTGACCTAAGGTCACCTGAATAAGGCTTTTAATAGAAACTTTAAACAGTCATGTGTTCTTTCTAATTTTTTAATAGTTGGTCATGTTAGACTAATTCAACAACAGAATTTGTTGTGTGACTGCGTTAAACTCCTCTGCAATTCCTTTTTCTGTCATTCTGATTCAAATTTTAATGCAACTTGCAGAGTGCTGTGGCCAATTCAATTCAGATTCAATCTTATGAACGGAAAAAGAAAATTCTTTAATTGTGAATTTGTTAACACTGGGTCACTGAGTGCAGCCTTACACAGAGATCAGTGTCGAAATAGAGTCTGTGGTTTTTTTATGACAGGCTGGTATTTGAGGAATGATTTGAATTTAGCTCTTTTCTGGTTTTCTTTCAATCAGTAACTCTTTACATGCAGGAGAAGCAGCTTTTAAGCTCATCAATCAGAGATACTGGACAGATTCTCATAGACACATACACACACTAGCACACAAACTGACAAATGCTAAACTTACAAACTTCAAATCCTGTGCAAACAAATTGCTCTAAAATGTGAAGAAAAAAAGAAACTTACTTTCTTCTTTCTTGTTTGTCTGTCTTCCTTCCTCCATTTCTACTTTCCTGTCTTTTTCTCCTGTATGACCTTCATCCATCCATTCTTTCTTCCTCCTCCTCTGTCAGCCTCTTCCTTCCTTTTTTGCCTGTCAAGATTCTTTAGGTCTGTCTTCTTTCCTTCCTTCGTCCTGTTTTTCTGTATGTCTTCCTTCCTTTCCGTTTGTCTGTCTTCCTCTCTACCTTCCTTTCTTTCTACCAGTTTAACTTCCTTGTTGTTTCCTTTCTGTGTCTTCCTTCCTTCCTCTCTGTCTGCCTATTTTTAGCTGTTGGTGTCCATCTTCCTTCTTTCTGTTTGTCTAAAATACTTCCTGTCTGACTTCTTCCTTCCCTCCTCTCTTCCTTTCTCCGTTTGTCAAACTTCTTTCCTTCCTTTTTGTCTGTCTGTTTTCCTCCCTTTCCTTTCTGTCTTACTTTCTACCAGTTTGTCTAACTTTCTTCCTTTTTTCTTTCCTTTCTGTTTGTCTTTCTGCCTTACTTTTCTCTAACGTCCTGTTTGACTTAATTTCTTCATTTCTGTTTCTCTCTTCCTTCTTCTCCATCTGTCAGTCTTCCTTCCTGTCTGTTTATCTGTCATATCACTCTATTGTGATGTATTGTTGCACAATATATTACTGCACCCCTGTCTAACTTCCTTCCTGTTTCTGCCCTTCCTTTCTTTATTTTTCTGTTCTGTCTATCATCTTCCTGCTTTCTATCCTCTCTATCTGTCTGACTTCGTTCCTTTTTTCTGTTCTCCTCCTTTACTTACTTCTCTGTCTTTCTCCTTTTCATCTTTCATATCATTGCCGTTTTGAATTGCGATATCATTACCCCCCTAATGTTGACACGCCATTCAATCTGAAGCCAGTGGGGAAAATCTGTCCTAGGATAACTAGGTGAAGGATACAGGATTTTCCACCTATGGTGCTTTGGGCAAACCGTCACAGTGAACTGGTCTAACAGTACATTAAATATGCTCTGTCTCTATTTCTAGCCTCATTGCTATTGTATGCAGAACACATAAATCACACCAGGCAGTAGAACCCAGGAGGGAGGAGGTGGGTGCGTGTGTGTGTTCAGAAAGACTGCAAGACCAGCTCCAAATGAGGGTGAAGAGAGAGACAAAAAGAGACAGAGAGAGGTCCCACTTTATACCTGGCTGCAGGGCCGGATTTATGTATAGGCATTCTAGGCACGTGCCTATGCTTGCTCGTCCAGGGGGGGCCCAAACACAATGAAGAGATATAATATTTTTGTTATAGGCTACTATGGGATATCTACAACAGTAAAATAACCAAACTCCCAGAAGACATTGAGCAAATAAATATAACAAACAACAGGGTAAAAATGACTAACTATTTCCATGTCTTCAACCTTTTTTATGTACGGAAACCACGCTTTCTCTCTCCCGTTCTCTCTCACAGACGCACACACAGTACAGACACACACTCACGGCACACACACGGAGACGCGAACAGAAACTTCTTGTCAGAGCTGCAGCTGCCCCGCGAATTTATCAATAATAGTTTCGCATTTCTCAGTAGCGAGGTTCTTGAAGCAGTTCAACTTAAAGATTCGTTATTAGTAGAAGCTGCTGCTGAACACTGCTGAGAGACGCACAGATGCAAGTATTCACACGCACTTAATCTCTCTCTCCCTCTCTCTCTTTCGCTCTCTCTCTCTCTCTCTAATAACTGAATTAGACTGCATATCAATGGCTCAAGCCTCTAGCTGTTATTAGCTCTAAAATTATGTTTTGGAATTTGCAACGGAAGGTTTGGGATGAGGTGCGTAAAAAATTAGCTAGTTCAACACACACAAGATTTCAGGACAGAAACATGTCAAATGTCTTGAAACAAATCATCTGAACAATTGATGTGTGATTGTGACTCCAGGCCGTTAAAATTATTAGAGAAATAATGCACTCCCGAAGTGGTAATGTGGCCATGTCGCCACGCCTATTAATGGAATGGTCTTTTTCAGTTCTCAAACAAATTAAGAACTACATTCGATTTTTATTGACTGAACGCAAGCGCTTATTGCGATAGAAAACACTGTAAAGGTTTCCACTGATTAAGAAATATTTTTGCTTGCTTGGGTGGTAATATTAGGCCTATTATATTAACAGGGAAGGGGGGCCCAAAAATTTGTTTTGCCTATGTCACGAAAAGCCTATGTTTTTTCACCTTCTTCAAAGTTCCGTTCCTCCTACTCTGTTTCTCTCTCTCCTGTGGTTCCCACACACACCCTAATACCTCTTTCAGCCCTGGCAAGTCGCTACAGATCCAGCATGTGAGAGTTTGGTTTGGGGTGAGCACCCTCTCAATCACCCTCTCCGATGGTTGTATTACAAGTCTGTTCTGCCATGTCATCACACAGAAATCTTTATGGAGGCAGACAGCACTGTGGGCAAGTTTTAAAATTAACATTTTTATAAAACAGAGCGAGCAAGAGCTTTTATCTCTGAAGTGCTTCGGTGAGGGACAGGAACAGGATGAAACACAACATTACAGATGGTGGGGAAATACACACTTGGCTCTAAGATAAAATGAGTTAGTGTATAGGAGATATAGGGGTGGACAACACGCACACGCACACACATACAGCCAGTCCTTAAGTGCCCTCATTGCATGGATGTGGATACAGACTGTGGGTGGTTAGAAGACTGTTAAGGCCACAGTAAGATAAATATTGTCTTTATATGGAGTAAGAACCATACAAATCCCATAGATGTGTGTGTGAGATAATGAAATACAGCCCCTATTCTGTCCGAAGAGCAATAAACCCATGAAAGTTCACCAAAAAGCTTATTTTGCACTGGTTACATTCACACAGCAGCAGAATACGGTTGTCAGTCCTGTTTTAGAGAGTTAAATACAATTATGTTTACACACAGTTCGGTTAACACCAAGAATGACAACCGAATTCTGATATTTTCAGGACTCACAACTTCATTTGGGGAGTTTGTAAACCTGTGGTGTGTAAACGTCACACAATGAAAGAGATAGTAACAAAGAACTGTTTTCTATGTTGATGACAAAATAGAGCATTTTCGTTTTGTTGATAATAATAGAAGAGCACTAGTTTTATTGCAACACACAACTTATTTGCACTGAAGATGGCATGTTAGCTGAAACACCTCAACACAGCTGTAGAAATTAGTGACAATGTTTAGTCATGGTGTCAATTTATAGGCCAATCTGGAAAGATGACTTATTGTGGGTTTCTTGTAGAATTTCAAATGTTTTTAGAAGAGTTTTATTATTATTGTTGTTGTTATTGTTATTACTATTATTATTATTATTATTATTATAGCAATTAACAAGTAATATAAGGTATGTGGTCACTCGACCTTGACCACTGGACCTTGAGTCAAACCTTGAGTAAAATTTCCAAAAGTTACATATGTGTTGCATACTTACATTAGCTATACTTTGGGGATAATTTTGTCAACAGAATCTCACAAAACTCCATGTGGGGACATCCCATGATACCATCATAGGTAAAAAAAATAAAAAAATAAATAATAATTCATATAAATACAAATAATATAGTAAATGTTTATAATAAACAATATTAAAATAAAGTTTAAAAATAGTGTAATAAAAAACAACACCCATGGATTTCCTCATGTGTAAAAAAGAAAAACATAGTATAATAAAAAAAATATTATGATTAAAAACTATTTTATTATTTAAAAAATTGTTAGAGATAGGGTGTGGTTTGGGTTACTCTGTAGCATTTATAATTAGCTGAATATACAAACACTAGAAATAAACGTTATGTCACCATTTAGCCAGCTAACTAAAAGTGTGTTTGTGTTTCATTGAAAGCTGTTGAAGAATGTGTAGATGCAGGTGCTATACAGAGTTCATCTGTAGGGATGTACGTATATTCACTGTAATCTCCTGTCTGTCAGACCGCCTCCAGTGCACTGTCAGGGTAAATGACTAATGAGAAAACACATTGTCGGCCCCTCAGCCCTGTTTCACAGGCCCCATAATTGTCTGACCCTCAGTCACACTAAATCTTAACACAGTCTCCTCTTCTCAATCATCTGTGAAGAGAAGCTTTAAATTTTCAGTTGCAGTGGACTGGATGGTCAGTTAATTGTAACTATTGGCAAATGCCCTACATTTGACTGTTTACACACACTCACACTCTCTCACACCAAAAAATATGCTCTACTCTATCTTCCCCATCTCAAAAAAAAATGTAAAAATATCACAATGCACCTATTTTGTGATGTGACCTGAGTGGCAGGATGAACTTTCCTCTCTGACCTCTAACGCCTGTGACCCTGGCACTGCCATAATGGAGACAGGAAGGTATTAAGGGGTCTGGTTGAGTGGGGGTGAAAGGTGAGGATCACCGGTCAAGCTCTAAAAATGATCCGTCTCTATGAAAATGCACAGAGAGGCATTATGGGGACTCGTCCTTTGATGAAACCTCAGCTATTTGCTTTAAATTTGGAGGAAAATGACCTGATAATTACTCCCATAATGAACTGGTGTGGACTGTTCAATTTCGGACTACTTTGTTGCACACATTACATGTGCAGGTTTGTGTGGGAGCGACAAATATGTGATATTATCAATGAATGTGCATTTAACATGTGTTTCAACACTTCTAACCTTGGTGGAATGTGGTAAGGCTAGTTCTGACATTTATGCTTTTTCACTGTGAATTACTTAAAATGCTATCTAAGTTTATATAAAGAACAAAAGCACATAGGTATTTTCTCACCCTTAGTCAGTATGACTAATTTGATTGACGTGCATGTTCCTTACTTTCATGTATTTGATTTGAATTGTATAAGTGTGTTAGATAAAATCTTAATATAATTTAGTTAAATTAATTTTATATTATTTAATTTAAACACATTTTACAATGTTTAAAACCATTTCACATATGTGACCCTGGACCACAAAACCAGTCATAAGGGTCAATTTTTCGAAACTGATTCATACATTATACTGAATAAATAAGATTTCCATTGATGTATGGTTTGTTAGGATCGGCAAATATACCCCAGCGACTTGAGACTGGTTTTGTAGTCCAGGGTCACATATTTAAAAAAATGTAGAAAAGGTGTGAATTAACTTAATACAAAAAAAAAAGAAAGAACATTTTCAGAATTGAAGAATCAGTTCCCTTTCAACTCTGAGCTGGCCCATAAATTGTATTAAATGTCAAAGTATATTACGAAAAAAAAAACACATAAATTTCAAAAACTGATTTTTCTGTGTGTTTGTACAACCTATAAAATCAGGCTTCAAGACTTTTTTAAATTTCATAAACTTTCAGACAAGGTTTCATGAAGCCATCGTTTAAAGTTTGTATTGACGAACCCTTCTTTTCTAATTAAAAATTACATTCACTAGAGTTATATTAATTTCATTACATTTATACTTATTAAAATTATAATTCCTATTGTAATTCTGCAACCTCTTTGCTACCTAAAATTGAATTTAGGAATTTAAAAAGCATTCTCAATTCAGTTCTGAATGGCACAAATATTTAAATTTAAATCCATTAGTTTAGTCAAGCAATATGTAATCAAGGTACATGGCAGGGTCACAACAATAGTTCCGGAAATTATGATGGATAGCTGGATGGATGGATGGATGGGCTGGTGTCAAAGCACACCGGGGGCTATGCGACCGATCAGAGGATTAAGAAATAGAGTGTGTGTATGTGTGTTGTCATTGGGTCAGTGAGAACACCAGGAGGCTGATACGCTGAAGCACGGACAGCCCTGAGCACATCAGCTGTATGTATGTGTGTGTGTGACCTACAGGTCACAGTCAAGCCTGAGGAGGTTTTACCAACATGCAGACTTCAGGAGATGAACTCCCATCATCCCCAAACTGACCTCAGATCTGTGATAACTATGCCTCAAAGGTAGCGTTAACTCTGCAAAGACCATTGTAAGAGCATAGTCAACCCAGCATCACAAATAAGCATATTGTTGTGACCACTTGCGCATTTCCATGCAAAATTACTTCATAATAAAGTCAGTTCAATTTTAAAACACTTTAAAACTTCGGATTAAGCTCTAATGGGATGATCCTCTGCGTAGTAAACAGACTGAAATCCTTTAGTAATCTCCTGAAGTGGATGCAAAGGTGAGGGGCCAAGGATTGCCTTCATTCCCAGAAGGTATACTGATGATTCCAGGTGAGTGAATGAGAGTATGACATCCTATTACTGGAAAAGCTGATGATTAGAGAGAAATGAGGCCATGATTTTGATGTAAAACCCTGCACCAAAATGAATCAGCCAACAGATTTAAAAAAAAAAGTCTCAGCAACGTCATTGCAGGATTGTGAAACATTCAGAATTAAACTGAGAATGCCTCGGAGGAAAAAAATAATTTAAATTACAATTGAACTGAGGTACCAAACAGGACTTGAATGTGTATTACAATTAACAAACTGGATGGACAGATGGATATAAAATGATAGATAGAATGATACAGAATGACAGACAGCTAGAATGACAGACATACAGAATGATAGATAGACGATAGAATGACAGACAGAATGATGGATGGATGGATGGAACAATATAGAATGACAGACAGAATGGTAGAACAATAGAAAACACGATAGATAAAATGAAAGTAAGAAGCTAGTAAAATAGATAACTATAGACAGATAAAATGACAGAAAGAATGATAGACAGAATGATAGATAGAACTACAGATTGAACGATCGATAAACAGAACGATACAATTATAGACAGATGAAATGACAGAATGACAGAACCAGAAAGATAGAACAATAGAACGATGGATGGATGGATGAATGGATGGATGGATGGATGGATGGACGGATGGACGGATAGACGGATAGATGGATAGATAGATAGATAGACAGACAGGCAGGCAGGCAGATAGGCAGGCAGGCAGGCACAGACAGACAGACAGACAAAAGGATATGACAAATCATGGAAGTTGTGGAACACATTCTTTGCTTTTGAACAAAAACATGTTCTCCTCCCCTCTGTCCTGTTCACTTCTTCAGACAGGCCTTTCCTGACCGCAGTTATTACCAACTACAAATTCCAACCCTGAAAACCCCATTAGCCTGTATATGCACTCTGACAATAACCCAACCTCACAAACTCTCAGGCCACGGCTCCATTATAAAGACCCTATGGACCCTCCTCCTGAGTCTTTAACACTCCAAAAAGCGGCTTCTCTGGTTTTCTTTCTTTTTTTTCCTCATGTCTATCCCATTCTTCCTCTCTCATGTGCATCTTGCTGTGCTGAAGGTATGGCCTTTTGAAGTGCGCTGCGCTCTAATTGGACAAAAATGTAGTGTGAGGCTAGCTGGGTCATTATTACCCACATTGACCCACTTGATAGCGGCCAATCCGCATGTCGTTAAGGGAACCTGCCGTTCCCACGACGATGGGAGCCATAGTGCTGGGGGTCTGGATTCCGTTAGCTTGGCCCGTAAAAATCAAGGCCCATTTTAATCAAAGGATGGAGGGGTCAGTCCTGGGCGTCCAATTACAACACCAGATGTTGCACAAGGGTCACCCTGACCAGCTCATTAGGCTTGCTTTGGTGCACTGATATTGAGAGGGACCGCTTCTGTTTGGATGGTTTGTGATTTTGCCTACCACATGGGCAAACTGGGTTCATTTCATATCTATTGTGCTCTATTATGTTCTAAAAATTCTAAACACAAATTCTCATAAATTAGTGTAAGCATACAAGCATTATTGAATGAATTGAATGAATATTCACAAGATCACCATTGACTGCCTCGGGGAAAGGTGGTTTAGAAGCTGTCAATCAATTATGAAGTCAGAGGGGAACCTTTAAGCAAGTCAGTTCACTTGGTGGCCATCTCGGAAACACCCTCAGGCAGTTATTTTCTATGTAAATAATATGCATACATGTACAGCTCCTATCTACTTGAACAGGGAAAGACAGAAATCCTCAAAATGCTTTGTCAGAATAGTTTCAATAACATAAAATAACTTTAAATTTTTTCCTTAGCATGAACCATAAAAAAATGTGATCATGCATTCATTCATTCAAAAAAAGAAAAAAAGATGTCTCTATCAAAAATGCGACTGCTCCCTTTTACCTAAGGGCAGGACTTTGTTTCCAGGATAGGCTAAGCAATGCAAGGCACAATCTAAACACTCATACAACATACACACTACTTTTCAAAAGTTTGGGGTAAGATTTTTACTTTTTTTTTTTGAAAGAAATACATACTTTTATTCAGCAAGAGTGCATTAAATTGATCATAAAATGACAGTAAAGAGGTTTAAGAATATTAAAAAGATTTCTATTTCAAATAAATGCTGTTCTTTTGAACTTTCTATTCATCAAAAACTATTGGAAACAAATGTATCACAGTTTCCAAAAATATTACACAGCCATTTTCAACACTGATAACAAGAAATGTTTCTTAAGCACCAAATCAGCAGAATGTTTTCTGAAGGATCATGTGACACTGAAGAATGGAGTAATGGCTGCTGAAAATTCAGTTTTTGTATCACAGGAATACATTACAAAATATATTAAAATAGAAAACAGTTATTTTAAATTCTAATAATATTTTACAATATTAATGTCTTTACTGTATTTATTCTATACTCCAGAAACTGGTGTGAATAAAACTGATGTTTAAGAGCATCTGCCTGCTAAAGTGAGATGAAAGGCTGTTTAAACACTTGATTTATCAGCTGATGACAGAGTTATCAAAGTCTATAAAAGTGTCAGTTACAGAGCACATCTACATCTAATTTTCTCAATGCTATGCTTTCTGTCTACTGCAAACGTTCTTTCAATCTTTCTTGGATGTGAAGCTACAAAGAGGTTAAGGTTAAGCAACAATATTTCACATGGAATTCTGCCAAAATCCTTGTGAAGTCCATAATTAAAGAAACTAAACAATACACTTCTGGCATCAGCCTGTCCTTATCCATGGCAGGAGATTTTAAACATCTTCATTCCTGTCCCAAGCAAGATCATCTTTTGTCTGTCTGCACTTGAGCTCGACTGTCAAGCTTAATGCTGAATCACTCTAAAACACTGTGGGTGGAGGTGGGAAAAGGACCAAGTTTCGGTAAAAGATTATACATATTTTAAAGAGCACAGGAAGGGTGCGATCAAGAACAAATACTCTTCCCAAGCTAACACTCCTTATATAAGGATAGCAGTTAAAGAGCTATTATAGGGAAAGGAGGTGAGATTATATCTTGTGCTACACTTCAATTCAAAAGTTTGTTTTGTTATATAGGTTTTTTTATACTTTTTTTAAGTTTTTATATATATAAATTAATACTTTTATTCAGCAAGGATGCATTAAATTGATCAAAATGGGCATTAAAGACATTTATAATGTTACAAAAGATTTCTATTTCCAATAAATGTTGTTCTTTTCTACTCAAAGTTACCTACCAGGAAAAGAAAGAAAAAACTTTTCACAAAAATATTAATCAGCACAAATGTTTTGAACATTGGTAATAATAAGAAATGTTTCTTGAGCAACAAATCAGCACATTAGAATGATTTCTGAAGGGTCATGTGACACTGAAGACTGGCTGCTTCGGCATGACAGTAATAAATTACATTTTAAAATATATTAAAATAGAAAACTTTGGAAGCCTGTTTCTGCCACCAAATAGCAAAAAATACAAAATATATATTTTTATTTCACAAAATTTTCATCGTAATTTAGACTTTTAGTCTAGATTTTACACCTCACTTTTTTTCTTTTTTTTTTTTTATAAAAAAGGTAATTGCAACTTTTCATCTTATAAATCTGACTTTTTTTTCCTTGCTATTGAGAGTTCTCGTAATTCTGCATTTACATCTTGCAATTCTGACTTTTTCTCAGAATTGTGGGGAAAATCATGAGACACAAACTCAGAATTGCAAAAATAGAAAACAGTTATTTTAAATTCTAATAATATTTTACAATATTAATGTCTTTACTGTATTTATTCTATACTCCAGAAACTGGTGTGAATAAAACTGATGTTTAAGAGCATCTGCCTGCTAAAGTGAGATGAAAGGCTGTTTAAACACTTGATTTATCAGCTGATGACAGAGTTATCAAAGTCTATAAAAGTGTCAGTTACAGAGCACATCTACATCTAATTTTCTCAATGCTATGCTTTCTGTCTACTGCAAACGTTCTTTCAATCTTTCTTGGATGTGAAGCTACAAAGAGGTTAAGGTTAAGCAACAATATTTCACATGGAATTCTGCCAAAATCCTTGTGAAGTCCATAATTAAAGAAACTAAACAATACACTTCTGGCATCAGCCTGTCCTTATCCATGGCAGGAGATTTTAAACATCTTCATTCCTGTCCCAAGCAAGATCATCTTTTGTCTGTCTGCACTTGAGCTCGACTGTCAAGCTTAATGCTGAATCACTCTAAAACACTGTGGGTGGAGGTGGGAAAAGGACCAAGTTTCGGTAAAAGATTATACATATTTTAAAGAGCACAGGAAGGGTGCGATCAAGAACAAATACTCTTCCCAAGCTAACACTCCTTATATAAGGATAGCAGTTAAAGAGCTATTATAGGGAAAGGAGGTGAGATTATATCTTGTGCTACACTTCAATTCAAAAGTTTGTTTTGTTATATAGGTTTTTTTATACTTTTTTTAAGTTTTTATATATATAAATTAATACTTTTATTCAGCAAGGATGCATTAAATTGATCAAAATGGGCATTAAAGACATTTATAATGTTACAAAAGATTTCTATTTCCAATAAATGTTGTTCTTTTCTACTCAAAGTTACCTACCAGGAAAAGAAAGAAAAAACTTTTCACAAAAATATTAATCAGCACAAATGTTTTGAACATTGGTAATAATAAGAAATGTTTCTTGAGCAACAAATCAGCACATTAGAATGATTTCTGAAGGGTCATGTGACACTGAAGACTGGCTGCTTCGGCATGACAGTAATAAATTACATTTTAAAATATATTAAAATAGAAAACTTTGGAAGCCTGTTTCTGCCACCAAATAGCAAAAAATACAAAATATATATTTTTATTTCACAAAATTTTCATCGTAATTTAGACTTTTAGTCTAGATTTTACACCTCACTTTTTTTCTTTTTTTTTTTTTATAAAAAAGGTAATTGCAACTTTTCATCTTATAAATCTGACTTTTTTTTCCTTGCTATTGAGAGTTCTCGTAATTCTGCATTTACATCTTGCAATTCTGACTTTTTCTCAGAATTGTGGGGAAAATCATGAGACACAAACTCAGAATTGCAAGAAAAAAAAGTCAGTTGCAATTACCTTTTTTATTTTTATTATTTTTTTTTTTAATTCCTTGGCAGAAAGGGGCTTCCACAAAAATAGTTATTTTAAATTGTAATAATAATAGTTGACAATATTATTGTTTTTATTGTATTTTTGATCAAATAAATGCAGTCTTAGTGAGTGTAAGAAAACATTTTAATATTTTATTCAAAAATATTAAAACACTGTACCTACCCCAAACTTATAATGGTTATGTACCTTTTATCTTTCAGCATCTTATATACTTTCTTATATTTGATCTCATTTTTTGTTACTTATCATTTCTCTGTATTTTAGCTTAATTCCATAATCTGTTTCTTACTTATTTGTTCAGAATTGTGTATATTAGCCTGAGTTAGACTAATTTATAATAGGGAAAGGGAAGCCATTTTCACTTTTCTCACCATTGGACTAGTCCATTAGCTCTAAAGCATCATTTTAGCGTTGCATTATTTTGACTTCTCCATCATACAACTCTTTAAAGAAACACCTTATTGGCTGACAGATGTGTTCGTTCATCAGCATCAGCACAAATGGCTTTAGGTGACTTAACATCTGCGCCCACTGCTCATGTAAATGTTACACCAAAGGATTTCAGCATCTAGCTTCTCCTGAATTTCCCCTGGAGGAAATCATTGCCATTACTGACACGGCTAAAAGGAAACTGCCTTGCTTTTATCCTGTCAGCTTTGATCTGCACATCCCAGAGGAATCGTCTAACTACACCATGTCAATCATAGTGAAAACACTTCAATCATTTCTGCCAGTGTTACTGTTTTTAGGCACGTTCAGGTAGATGGTTGTTCGGTTGATACGTTTGACTACTAACTTCATTCCCTCTAGGAATACCCAAAGCTCTTCATCCAACTCTAAATTGTTTCACATTATTTTCTTCTTTTTAACATCCCATTTCTGCTCTCCAGCCTGGGGATCTCTTTACTCGAGAGACGTGGAATATCATGCACATTTACAAACATGCCTGCAGTTTTCAATGCACAGAACGCAACTACTTCTATTAGCATTGTTGCCTAATAACTGAAAGCAAGCTGTGATTCATACAATACTATAACAGGAAAAATTAGCACTGCAAAATATTAACAATGCACTAGCAATGAACTCTGATGAAGAAACAATCTAGAAAAATATTGCTGTTTCAAATAATCCAATCACAAAGTTTGGGTTTTAACTTCTTGAGCTATGTGAGCTAAAGCTTAAAGGGGTCATATGATGCTTTTTTAAAGATCATTATTTTGTGTATTTGGTGTAACAGAATGAATGAAAACTGGTAAACTGAAGCACTTTGAGATTAGAGATTTAAATAACTCACCTAAGCACATATTCAGTATGAGATTATTAATCAGATATATACAGTGCATATCACGTTATGAATATGCACTTCCCCATAGTAAAGCTATGTGAAGAATTAAAATAGTAAAGCATAAATAATTCACAGCATTCTTTTAAAATAGTAATCTCATGATAATTTCAGGAGGTAAGGCATACAGGTTTGTAACAATATGACAGTGAATAAATGATGGCAGAATTTCTATTTTTGGGTAGACTATCCGTTTATAGGGCATTACCAGCAAATGACAAATACTATAATTAAAAAAAAACAACAACAACTATGTAAATGTGACATATATTTCACTCCTATATTTGAAAATACAGCCCAGTATTAGTCGATCACTGTCTTACACATTCATTTGCGACATTCAGAGGAATTAGAACCTGTCTGACTTCTAGGCCCACATGGAATCTGCAAAAAAAAACTCTACAGAAAGCTGCACAGATTTCCACGGAATTTCAGTAACTGCTGTTAAAAAAGTTCAACACATTCCTCACACTTTTGTGTTCTTTCATTGAACATTTTGACTAATCTGCACAGAAAATGGAAAAAAAAAAGTCATATGACTGTTCATATTAAATCGAAATACAGCAAAAAATTACTTTCTGTGAGCACGTCAGCAACGTAGCGGCCACTGAATCTTCCCAAATTCTCTCATATTCAGTCTTTAATCTATTGAGGAAAATAGATTTCTGCAATTAGAGCAACATAACTGGAGTTATACATAGTTATGAAAATTACAATTGACTTAAATTGCTTTCAAATTTGGTATTGGCTACATTATAGCTGTTTAATTGTGTGTGGAATCACCTGATCCAGTCCTGGGGCAATTTAGGCGATCACACACCCTGGCCTTCACACAATCCACTGGAACCTCTGATGGCAGGCCGTGTTCCCTGATGTTCATTCACCTAATGATTACCACAGAAACCATGTGCACTGATTGACCCTCCCGACTGCATAAGAGAAAAACAGAAGGAGACAGAGAGAGAGAGAAAGAGTGAGATAAGACAGTGAGACCTACTTACCACACAGTCCTAAATTTAGCCATCGCTGACCATTTTTGATATACAGTGGGTACGGAAAGTATTCAGACCCCCTTCAATTTTTCACTCTTTGTTATATTGCAGCCATTTGCTCTTTCCCATAGAGATTATATGTTGGATGTATGTGTGTGTGTGTGTGTGTGTGTAGGCATGTCCCAGTTTTAACTGGGTCTCTGCTACCGGGCATTCTGGTGATCTACTAATGCAAGTCAGTAGCTTATATTCTGGTGAATATTTATTTGAACAATTCTAATATCGATTCTCAAAACACAATGATTGACTCTTATAAACTTGTACTTTTTAGTGAAAACATACAGCACAATAGGTGTAGCCCATTGCATAAGCTCTTATGAAGCTTGAGCAGTGTACTCTGATTTAAAAGAAAAATGACTCAATTCAACTCTTTTTAGTCAGTCGAAAACATACAGCGGGACCAAGGTATACAGGAAGACCAGCGTAGTCCGATTTACAAAATAAATGATTGTTATGAGTCCCTCCATTAGTGAATCAAAAATATACAGCATGACTAATGTAGTTCGATTCACAAAACAAATGAAACTTTCGAGCTGGTTCTATTAGCCAATCAAAAATATACAGCATGACCAATATAGCTCTTATGAGCCAGTTCTTTTAATGAATAGTTCAAAAAGCCCATTTACAGATTTGAATCAAACTGTTCTGTATAATTTATGTCATTAACAAAGAGAATTTCTTTTATATGTAATCAAAATGGACTGAAATACACCCAGATAAATTGGAATTGAATCTGAATCGAATCAGGTTATCGACACCCAACAATACTTTGCTAACGTCCTTGTTTTTGGTGTGTTCAAGTGAGGGAGCGAATCAGTGTGTCCTACTGTGTGAGAAAGTGACAGCTTCAAAAGTGTATTGCGACAGGCATGTATGTGTGTATGAGCTCTCAAAATCAGTGTGACACGGTGCACAGGAGGGGCTGAGTGACCTTTGGCCTTCAATGTCAGAATCAGACACATGGTAAAACAAAGACAAGAGAAGCTTCAACCCGTTTTCACCTTGACTGCATCAGAAAAATCTGTGAGTGTGTGTTTACGTTAGCGATAAGAGGTAAACAGAGACTTGAGTAAGCGAAGGAATTTCTACTACATTGTGTGGCAATAGAAGCCAGGCTGTGTGACCCCCAAACACAGATACATGAATCGCTCTGTCTGTGTGTGTGTGTGTGTGTGTGTGTGTGTTTGTGTGTGTGTGTGTGTGTGTGAAATTGAGGAGGTTAGATTACAGAAATCGAGCGGTCTGTGTGTCGCCTGCGTTATCTATTCCTAAGCTTTTATTAGCTGTGTGCTTTGAAGATGTTCTAATAGCTCTGCTCCAGGGTCCTCTACAACCACAGAGCACCTCTTTCACTTATTGATTTATCTAGCACGGGTTTCCCCATCACTAAACTCTTTCTTTCACTCTCTCGTCACATCAGATTATTATGTCTAATAAAGAGACATACAATTACATATTGATTCATTGGATTAAGTGTGTTGATAAACTTCCACACCTACTGGCTAGACAAAAAAAGGACATGCCCATGGCCTATATAAGGAGAAAACTGCAATTTTGGAAGTGAATTTTGACGAATACCCTCTTTGCATATACTGCTAACTTGTGTTCTCAAGCCATCAGATTCAATCTGGAGCATATTTTAACGTTCAAAGGGAAAGAGACAAGTCTTTGAACTTTTGGTCTCACACGGCACAATAGACAGAGGTGTCCTGGTTGACCTTCTGGACTCCCAAAGCCTGTCTGACTGACTCAGTCTAATTTTCAGTGCCTAGTAATCCATTAACACAGTCAGTTAAGTTTGGTGGAAAAACAAACCATTAATGCATGACAGACAACTGTGCGCCAAATAGAGGGGAAATTATTGCTTGTTTATTTCCTGTGCTAGAAACATATTCACACCAAATAAAAGAGAAAGATGAACAATATTCAGTGAAAAGCTTGTTCTTACAGCTTAAGTTCAAATAATTTAATAATTTAACTACTGTAATTATATCAGTTTTAGTATTAGCCTATAATTTTATCAGGGATGGGCAACTTTGATAGTGTGATATGGATATCCCCTTGAACTTGGTAAAAAGGATAATCTGTTTACCATCTTTACTAGAAAATACTGTTTTCATGGTCAGTTTTTCATTTATTATTTGCTAATATTAGTGATTGTTTACATTAGAGTGCACGTCCTACTGCGCTGAAATTAATACGGGAGTGGCTGGAAACTAGCGATCTCTCCTGGTTGGAAATAGTATTAACATCATAAACTGAAAGCAATCTTTACGTGACTTGCTTCAAATGTTGGAAAATCTGAGTCTAATATGAACCAGCGGGCCGTATACGGTTGCTGTCCGGCAGTGCGCTCTAGGAGCGGTGCGTCTGCAGCAGTGTAGAGATCGTTTCCGCACCGAGTCTGTTGCTGCGCTGCAAGCGCTGAATTAAAGTAACAGCGCATTGTTTGCAGTAAATATGAACATGGATTGACACGAAAATGTAGTAATTACAGCATAAATGCATATTATTAAAGTCTACTGTGTTTCACAATCAACACATATGGCTTTTTGGCTAGGTTTAAAGG
>NW_015544175.1:1500567-1502518 GCF_001515605.1 Sinocyclocheilus anshuiensis
AAGAGCACTTTTAGATATAATAATTTGAGATACAATAATAGATGCACTCGTGGAGGTAGGAAAACCAAGTTCTTTATGAACCAGGATTGCTTGTAATAAAGATTTCAATGCAAAAGATAAGACAGTAGAGCTGACTATTTCTGTCAATGGTAAGTTTGTGATAACGTAAGAAAAGTAGTTCAAATGTTTTGCCAATTGCTTGAGCAACGTAATATATAAATCTTGAATTAAATGCAAAAGTAAAAAGCATTGAATAATGTGTTGCTTATATTTATTGTGTTTAAACATGTCTGTGAAAGATTGTATTACTGTATTAGTATAAAAAAAAAGAATTGCAATGCTGAAAAAGCATTTTCAGTGACAATGTTTGGATTTGAAATCAAAATAATGGATAAATGTTGTGTTTGTGGTAATCAGCCACGGATCAGTAGCGGACTCATGTGTGAAAGCTGCTTCCCCTCTCACAAGAGTCACCTAAGAGGGGAATTCCCCCCATTTTCAAAAATGAAATTCAGGCCCTGAATAAATGTCTAAAAAAAAAAGATCGGTATCGGTGATCGGTATCACAGATACTGCTTTCTGTGATCGGTGATCGGCCTCAAAAATCCTGATCGGAGCACCCCTAATACAAATCAATTAATTTTAACCTTCAATATTATAATGTAGTACCAGCTGACTCTCATGTATATTTTACTGCATTAGTTGAGAGAAAATTTGCCATGTACTATACCTGATATATATCCAAAATAATCGATATTGAATCAAATCTAATTGAATCAAATCGCAAGCTTGTGAATAGAAATCGAATCAAATCATGAAATTTGTGTCAATACCCAGCCCTAGTTATTACTGTTAAGTAAAGCTACAACTAGTAAAAACAAAAAAGTTGAAATAAACACATGAAAATCTTCCAAAAAAAAACAAATTTTGCCTTGACACCTAGCTAAAATAATTTTACGTTGAACCACCAAAATTATTAATTGCAAATAAACAAAAACTAAAACTGAACTGAAACTAAAAGTGAAGTAAAAATAAACTTAAATAGCAATAACTAAAAAGCTAAATAAAAATAGGCAAAATGCCCCTAACAAATTACTAAAAATTAAACTAAAATTAAAATGAAAACTAACACAAGCCGATTAAAAATACTATTAAAAACTATAACAGTACATAAATAACACTTTAAAAATAACACTAAAATTACAATGAGCATTCCGATCAGTCCAACACGGCAACACTGGCTCAACATGAGCCAGTTTGGCATGGCATGTGTTCGGAGCTGGGCTGCTTGTTTGGCTGACCAATAGAAGAAGAGAGAATGTTCGTGAAACCTGTTTGCAAAGGTTCATCACTGCAATTCCATTTGGTGCTGCTAGGCCAGAAGAAATTGCACACTTCAGCCTCAAGTGCCATACATAACACTTAAGATCACACAACACTTAAAGGAACACTCCATTCTTTTTGAAAATAGGCTCATTTTCCAACTCCCCTAGAGTTAAACAGTTGAGTTTTATCGTTTTCGAATCCATTCAGCCGATCTCTGGGTCTGGCGGTAGCACTTTTAGCTGTAGCTTAGCATAGATCATTGAATCTGATTAGACCATTAGCATCTCGCTCAAAAATTATATTTTTCCTATTTAAAACTTGACTCTTCTGTAGTTACATCATGTACTAAGACTGACGGAAAATGAAAAGTTGCGATTTTCTAGGCCGATATGGCTAGGAACTTTGTTGCCGTACCATGGGTGCAGCAGGCGCAATGATATTACGCAGCGCCTGAAAATAGGCTAACTTCCGTCAACATAACCAACTTGACAGCTAAGACAAAGAACTTTAAGCTACAGCTAAAAGTGCTACCGCCAGACCCGGAGATCGGCTGAATGGATTCGAAAACGGTAAAACTCAACTGTTTAACTCTAGGGGAGTTGGAAAATGAGCCTATTTTCAAAAA
>NW_015544175.1:1503808-1513867 GCF_001515605.1 Sinocyclocheilus anshuiensis
GAAAGAGCACTTTTAGATATAATAATTTGAGATACAATAATAGATGCACTCGTGGAGGTAGGAAAACCAAGTTCTTTATGAACCAGGATTGCTTGTAATAAAGATTTCAATGCAAAAGATAAGACAGTAGAGCTGACTATTTCTGTCAATGGTAAGTTTGTGATAACGTAAGAAAAGTAGTTTAAATGTTTTGCCAATTGCTTGAGAAACTTAATATGTAAATCTAGAATTAAATGCAAAAGTAAAAAGCATTGAATAATGTGTTGCTTATATTTATTGTGTTTAAACATGTCTGTGAAAGATTGTATTACTGTATTAGTATAAAAAAAAAGAATTGCAATGCTGAAAAAGCATTTTCAGTGACAATGTTTGGATTTGAAATCAAAATAATGGATAAATGTTGTGTTTGTGGTAATCAGCCACGGATCAGTAGCGGACTCATGTGTGAAAGCTGCTTCCCCTCTCACAAGAGTCACCTAAGAGGGGAATTCCCCCCATTTTCAAAAATGAAATTCAGGCCCTGAATAAATGTCTAAAAAAAAAAGATCGGTATCGGTGATCGGTATCACAGATACTGCTTTCTGTGATCGGTGATCGGCCTCAAAAATCCTGATCGGAGCACCCCTAATACAAATCAATTAATTTTAACCTTCAATATTATAATGTAGTACCAGCTGACTCTCATGTATATTTTACTGCATTAGTTGAGAGAAAATTTGCCATGTACTATACCTGATATATATCCAAAATAATCGATATTGAATCAAATCTAATTGAATCAAATCGCAAGCTTGTGAATAGAAATCGAATCAAATCATGAAATTTGTGTCAATACCCAGCCCTAGTTATTACTGTTAAGTAAAGCTACAACTAGTAAAAACAAAAAAGTTGAAATAAACACATGAAAATCTTCCAAAAAAAAACAAATTTTGCCTTGACACCTAGCTAAAATAATTTTACGTTGAACCACCAAAATTATTAATTGCAAATAAACAAAAACTAAAACTGAACTGAAACTAAAAGTGAAGTAAAAATAAACTTAAATAGCAATAACTAAAAAGCTAAATAAAAATAGGCAAAATGCCCCTAACAAATTACTAAAAATTAAACTAAAATTAAAATGAAAACTAACACAAGCCGATTAAAAATACTATTAAAAACTATAACAGTACATAAATAACACTTTAAAAATAACACTAAAATTACAATGAGCATTCCGATCAGTCCAACACGGCAACACTGGCTCAACATGAGCCAGTTTGGCATGGCATGTGTTCGGAGCTGGGCTGCTTGTTTGGCTGACCAATAGAAGAAGAGAGAATGTTCGTGAAACCTGTTTGCAAAGGTTCATCACTGCAATTCCATTTGGTGCTGCTAGGCCAGAAGAAATTGCACACTTCAGCCTCAAGTGCCATACATAACACTTAAGATCACACAACACTTAAAGGAACACTCCATTCTTTTTGAAAATAGGCTCATTTTCCAACTCCCCTAGAGTTAAACAGTTGAGTTTTATCGTTTTCGAATCCATTCAGCCGATCTCTGGGTCTGGCGGTAGCACTTTTAGCTGTAGCTTAGCATAGATCATTGAATCTGATTAGACCATTAGCATCTCGCTCAAAAATTATATTTTTCCTATTTAAAACTTGACTCTTCTGTAGTTACATCATGTACTAAGACTGACGGAAAATGAAAAGTTGCGATTTTCTAGGCCGATATGGCTAGGAACTTTGTTGCCGTACCATGGGTGCAGCAGGCGCAATGATATTACGCAGCGCCTGAAAATAGGCTAACTTCCGTCAACATAACCAACTTGACAGCTAAGACAAAGAACTTTAAGCTACAGCTAAAAGTGCTACCGCCAGACCCGGAGATCGGCTGAATGGATTCGAAAACGGTAAAACTCAACTGTTTAACTCTAGGGGAGTTGGAAAATGAGCCTATTTTCAAAAATAGTGGAGTGTTCCTTTAAGATCAGTTTTTAACCTGCAAATTTAATCTCTCTCTTTCAGAGAAAGATTTGCGCTGTGTAATTAGGGGATTTCTAATTAACTAATTTATGAAAAGCCGATAATTCACCCAACCCATCGGCTCCTTTCATGGGCAGGCTATAACACTAGATATAACCTGCTTTTACACTTGCGATGTTACCAAACGGAAAGCTCTCACGATTGGATTTCCACTGTGTTCTAAACACAACCAAACTCCTTTAATCTCCAACCACCCCTGTGCTAATGCAATGACTTTAATCAAAGCGATAACAGCATGCTGTGACACTGGAAAATGTCCCGTCACACTTTATACATTTCCGATGTTTCGGTTCAACATTCCTTCAGAGAGTGTCATAGATTGTGTGCGACAGTGAATTAGTACAGTAGACAGTAGACGGGCCCATCTGGTGTTTTATTCCTCTTTAACATGTTAAATCCCTTCATCACCATCTGGACTACTACACAAAACAATGGGCAACTGATCTAAAGCAAACAATTCTGGGAATCCAACAATTAGGCCTAACTGTGTCTCTTCAATTAACAGCTACTGTAAACTCGTTTGGCGCATGCATATATCATTTAATGTAGGTTTATAATGGCACAATGAGTAATATGAAGTGGATGTACAGTAGTGTATGCATGTGTTATCTGCACCAGGTGTGGTGGTTAATCTCCAGATGTGATCTCGTATCTTCAGGCAGAGCAGGAGGTCTTGTCAGTGTTTCCTATCTGAACTGAGGTTGATTCACAGCAGCTGTCTCTCACTCATTAATGTGTGTTTATTTAGACCCACAACTGCACTTATGCTCATTCATATGCTCCAATACAAACACTAATAACTCTAGATGAGCTGACACAAATGTACTTATCATGCAGTGCTATTACCCTTAAAGAATTAAATACAATTTACTATACTTTCATGGTTACATGCACTACCATTCAAAAGTTTAGGGTCAATATGTTTTTGAAAATAGTCTCTTATGCTCATAAAAACTGCATTTACTTGATCTAAAATGCTCTAAAAAAAAAAACGTAATACTGTGAAATATTATTACAATTTAAAATGTTTTTATTGTTTTATATTTTCAAATGTAATTTATTCCTGTGATAGCCAAGATTAATTTTTCAGCAGTCATTACTCTAGTCTTCAGTGTCACATGATCCTTCAGCAATGATTACAATATGCGGATTTGGTGCTAAAGAACCTTTTCTTATTATTATAAATGTTAAAAACAGTTGCTTAATATTTTTGTAGAATCTGTGATAGATCTTTTCTAATATTCTTTGATAAAAAGTTGAAAAGAACAGGATTTATTTGAAAAATAAATCTTTTGTAATATTATACATGTCGTTACTGTCACTTTCAATCAACTAATTGCGCCGCCCATACTGAATAAAAGTATTAGTTTCTTTAAAAAAAAAAATACTAACCCTAGGGTTGCAAAGGGGCGGAAAATTTCCAGCAAATTTCTGGAAACTTTCCAGGATTTTTTGGAAAGTTTCTGGAAATTTACCGGAAATTTTCCGCCCCTTTGCAACCCTAACTGAACCCAAACTTTTGAACAGTGGGTGCAGTAAATAACCATAGTAATTGTGGTATTTGTGGTAAAATGGATGCCTCCTCCTCCTAGTTAGATCAATAAAACTAAGGTATGAAATAAATAAATACAAATAAAGATAAATAAAAAAATTAAGTAATTGCCAAAGAATTAAAAAAAAATTTGACATAGTAAGTACTTATTTCAAGTATTGTTGAGTGCAATGCAAATACCATCACAAAAAAAGTAGAAAAAACATAGAGCTCTCATAGTATTATGAACATGCTACCATGGTACCACTGTGTTTTTTGGATATATACCAGTACGACAGTATGGTGGTATTACCATTTGAAAAAAAAAAAAACCTTGGTATTACCATCTGAAAGCATCACTGTACCAGAGTGTCACCACAGTGTTTTTTGTAAGCATTATTTTGCTACATTTCTCCAAAACAATCAGTTACAACAGTTAGTTTTTTCAGTCATGATGGTTTGCTGATTGTAATCGTATTAAAGAGATTACACATAAGACGGTTAGCTCTGCTCTTCAGTACATTAGTTCATGCTGGTGCATTAGTGCCCTGAGTTTCATGAGGTCCTGACACACTGACCCAATGACCAAACAGCACACAGAATATTATTAGCTTAGTGCAGTGCTGTACAATAAGCTGCATATTCAGTTTTGGCAGCATAAAGACTGCTCAAAGAACCAGGCTTATATGTTTAATGCTAACTTGAAACGCAAAACGTTTGCTTATACTAGCATCCATGTCTGTGTGTGGTCTTGAACAAATCCATGACTATCTATAAGTCACTGCAAACGAGAGGTAAAGGAAAAAGAGCAAGACGCAGAGAAAGAAAGAGAGTTAAATCAAAAGAGCACAATAGCCAACTTGAGAGGGCCAAATGCTCCAAATTAAAACAAAGAGACGAGAACAAAGGTAGAATGAGAATTAATTGTGGAGAAGACTGAAGTGTCTGACTTCAGCAGCAGAAAGTCCTCTTTCTTTTCCTGGACAGCTGAGGGTCTTATTATGGGATTAAAGCTAAACATTGGCCGAGTGGAATGTTGTGTTGGTTTGGGCTATGATGTCTGTCTGTGTGTGTGTGTGTGTGTTTTCTGGGGGGGGGTTGGCTGCTTGCCCAGGGTGGCAGATCAGTTTCGTTGATGTGAGTGTGTGTGTGTGTGTGTGTGTGTGTGTGTGTGAAGCGAAGAGGGGGATCCATAAGGAACAGCTGCTGTATAGAGGGGCACTTAAAGTACAAGGTGACTCTGACAGAACTCTTAAAATTCAACTTGCCTCCAATGCATTTGCCACCTCAAGTGCCAACAGACCACACCGCAACAACATTTTTTTTACGCAAGAACAAGGTCGCAGGTAATCACAGCCATGCTGATAGTCATTACAACAGCACAACTGCACGTATGGATGCCCCGTTATGACATTTTTTTATCAAACTGATAATAATTTTCATGTTATAACAACTCACACTATAATGCACAGTATGAAAAAATTGCTAAAAATGACATTTAACAGTGTTGTTAAATTATGTAGTGTTTTTAAAAGATGAATTTTAGGTGAGCATTAGATGACAGCGAAGTTAATCTAAATGTAAAAAATATGGGAAGTTAGACCTGGTGAGTAAGATTTTCCTTTTTTATTTGTTAATTTTTTAAGAAATTAGTACTTTTATTCAGCAACAATGCAATAATAAAATGTCAAATATTGACAGTAAAATGTTTATAATGTTACAAAAAATAAGTTTTATGAATGAATATACTTTATTGTCCCTTTTCAGGGAAATTCCTCTTGGACAAGCATGACATGGCCAGTACACGACATAAAACTCACATAGCACAGTACGTGACATACAATAAGTTACGCATAACCAAAAAAATTTAAAGCTACAGTATGCCAATATAACATCTCATTTTTGCAATTCTCTATTGAATAATTTAACCACAGTTGGCAGGAAAGAAGTTTTGTAGCGATTTATCTTGCACATCAGAGTCCTCAATCGTCTCCCTAAGGGTAACATGCTAAAATTCTCATGTAAAATATGTTTGTCATCCTCAACAATTTTCAACAATTTATAAGTTGTGTTCATCAAATAATCTAAAAATGATCATGGTTTCAGAAAAAAAAGGATCTTGGTTTCAGAAACAATATTAAACAGCACAACTGATAATAGTAAGAAGAAGAAATGTTTCTTGAGCACCAAATCAGCATATTAGAATGATTCCTGAGTGATCATGTGACACTAAAGACTGGAGTAATGACTGCTGTAAATTTAGCTTTGCCATTACAGGAATAAATTACATTTTAAAATATATTAAACTAGGAGTTATTTTAACTTGTAATAATATTTCACAATATGAATTAATTTACTGTATTTTTTATCAAATAAATGCAGTTTTTTGAGCCTAAGATACTTCTTTCAAAAACATAAAAAAAATCTTTCATCTAACCTCATTAAATAAACCATTACACTGACTCACACAAACACACACTCACGCAAAGAAAGTATGAGTGTCATTGTTTAGTTTGTTTCATTTATTAATTTCTTTGTTCCTCTGTTGAATCTCAGTGCGGCATTGGATGTGAAAGTCATACTGTGAGGGGAGTGTGTAGATTGTGCGCTGACATCATTATCGTGTGTGTGATGGGTTTAAGCTACAGTGATACGTCCAGCGGTTACTCATACAACATTGTGCTACTGGTTACATAACAATGGAACACACAAGCCCAAAATCTACCAAATCAGTTAGATAGGCAAAATAACTTGTATGCCAGATCTGTCATTGCAACAATTACCAAAATGTTTCCATAAGAACCCAGAGGAACTGTGTGCTGTCTAACCAGCCAACCAACAGTCCAACCAAACTGTGCAAATATGCAAATGAGGCCACTCTTGTCATTATAAATGATGAATGCATTTACCGAAAAGTCAACCTCCAGGCCTCAAATGCTTCAGTGATCACCTTGAACATCCCTACACAACTCAGATGAAGGTTTTATTTAAGCACTCACTTCTCTATTTCCCTCTGATAAAACTGTTCAGAGCATTATTAAGTACATCTGCTCAGCCAGTGTTTGACAACAATATATACTAATCACCAGTGTTGGGCAGTAATGCATTACTTAGTAACGCGTTACTGTAATTTGATTACTTTTTTAGTAACGGAGTAATTTAACGCGTTATAATTTTCAAAATAGTAATTAGAGTATAGTTACAAGCCGAGGTCTCTACGTTACTGCCGAATTACATTGCTGACAGAATGCAGTGTTTTATAATCTAGAGATTGTAAAAAGGATGTGCCAGTGGATTAGAGAGACCTGCTCCCGCGAGACCTGACGCAACAGGGTGCGGCGTGGGACAAGATGGGCGAGTGCTGGTAATTAAAACACATAACAACTAGAGTGATTAAAGTAAATATCACAGATGACAACTTTTATAACTTTCACAACAAAAAAGTCTTATCACAATTTGTACGATTTTATTTATTAAATAAGTTTATCCATTAAATCTCCACCTAACTGACAGCAGCTCTGAGCACAGCATAGATTGGTTATTGGACGATATTACAGATTTATTTTTATTTAGCACTGTCGGACGATATTCGGCATTTAAACGTGCATTTCCCCAATATTCATATTTTAAATCTTAAAATAATCACTCCTTTTTTCATAATGCACATTATAATGTTGTTTTGCCTAAATTCACTATAGCATTTAAAATGACTGATTTCAGTTTTTAGTGTTTTATTTTTAATGTATTGGTACCATATCTATTATCGGTTGATATTAGAGGGTGTTTATCAGTCAACATTGAATATTTATCAGTCGTTATTGGATATTTAATTGTATGCTCATTTTCCCAATGTTAGCATTTAGATTACCTTTGCCATTATCTCATGCCTTAATCTTAATCTTTAAAAATATCAATCGTTTTATAACACTGTTAAATGTCATCTTTAACAGATCTCAAAATGAATATTGCATGCTATGATTTATTTTTAGCTCTTTTATTTAAATTATTGATTTTAGTTTTTAGTGGTTTTATTTTTTATTTATTTTGACAAAATACAATAGAATTGTAATATCTGTCTATCAGCCACAACAGGCCAGTGTATGCATATATAAGTAATTGCAAACAAATGCATTGTTTCTGAAGCTAATTTGAGAATCTGCTTTCGCTAAGGTAAAAATCTGTGCTATTACTAATGGAAACATATGCAACAATGAGGCTGAACAAAGGAATACTAAAATACTCAAAGGAAACCACTGTAGAGCAGAGCCACATACAAAGAGAAGAAAGACAAAACCCAAATGACTCATCAGAGCAATCACTGAGAATTAGCATAGGTTTTGCATAGCCCAGCGAATTATCTTCTAAATCTGCATCTATTCCTGGACTCCTGTGTGATGCATGATTCTTTTATCTGCTGATAGATTGATTTGGCCGTATAGCTTCAGGCACAAGACACACACACACAGACCTCTTCATCATGACTGAGGTGACATGAACACAAAAGATTCCTGGTGCTCGCATTGTCAGCCATCTGATTCATTAGTGTTCATTAGAGCACTACTATCACCACGACACCAGGGTCAGTCCTCAATGTAATCACAGCTGAGAGACTGACACCACAGGACACACACACACACAAACACACCTGTAACTGAATGGACTGTGTGTGTTTTTCAAACTCATCTGAACAGAAACAAAAGATTCATAGGCGAGTTAGGGAGGCCGTCATTCATCCATCCCGATCTCTGCTATCAAAATCCAACAAAAGCGCTAGAGGGAAGAGAGAAGGAAGAAAGAGGAGGAAGAGAGGGATGACAGGAGGTTAAAAGGATTTAAGGGCGACAGCTGCTGAAACTTTGTAATCCAACCATGTGATGATGTCACTCACGCTGGCAAGACGATTGGGCAGAGTCAAGGTTGAGCAAGACAAGGTCATCGGTACGAGACGAGACAGACAAGGGAAGTTTCAACAGCTGTCTGAGAGAGAGAGAGAGACAGAGAGATGGGCCGTGGAGCTAATGGCTTCATCAACATATGTGAGTTTTCGTAAGGTCAAGGGTGAACCTGGCGACCCTGAAGCTAAGCCTATCGATGTGTGTGTGTGCATTTACGTTTGGCTTTAAAAGTCTACTTGTAAACTTTAATGGTCCTTTACTGCTGCTTTTCTGCCTCATTTCAATAATGTGTCTAATTAGGGTTTTGTTTAAATATTAACCCACAGATCTTTCTCAACTGACACATTTATGTCCTTGTAAATCTCAGAGACCCCAAGCACTGATATTGGAAGCATTGATATATTTATTTAAATATGTGAAATTGTTATTACCAGTGTCTTCTTAAACCAATTTGTTATATATTTTATAATGTCATGTATATATTTGTATTATTACTGTATATATATATTTTTTTTTTTTTCTTTTATATCACTATTTAATTTAATTTAATAGTCATTGTTTAATTGCTTTAAACAACTGTAGTAGTGAACTGGGAAAACACAGAAAATGCCAAATTATTACCATTTCAGAATATAAGATTTCCATGTAAAATCAAGCAATATCCTTTAAAGGAGCTAAAAATAAGTCTTAACATGTAATAATGTCTCCATGTCAGAGCAAAAGATTTAAGCATGAATCAGGCTTCATGTGTTAGCTGATGACTTGAATTATCAACCTGGTTTGTAAAGCTCTTCCTCCACTTTCCCCTTTTCTCTTCCCAGGAGTGCAACAAAGCGTCATTGCAGAGGTCTTAATCCATTCCCTCAGGGGGCTGCTAATTAATTATTTGTTAATGACTTTAGGGATTTCACAATGACACTTCAGTCAAGATGATGAGATGTTTGCTGGGTGCAGAGGAAGGGGCGGGGGAGGGTTTGGCAGACAGATTAGCCAGGTTTGGACTCACTGAACCAGGTGTGTGTGGGAGCCAGAGAGAAGGTGTGGAAGTAATTGCAGAGCACCGGGGTTCAACGAAGAGCCTTAGTGATTTCTTTACTAGGTTTTGAGACGTGTGACGTTCATTTTGAAAATGGATCTGTGGACTCCTAAAGAGCAAAGGTTTCCCTTTTCCTCTCTTGATCCTTTGTTTCTTTCCTGTTCCTCTAATAAAGGCTTGAAGTGTGCAGAGACGTGAGGGTTTCTCGGAAACCCCGCTGGTTTATGGGCCACCACTGCCAGACACTTTGACAGGTCAAAATGTTGCACACCCGGGTCAAGAGGAGAAAAGGCCTCAGATCTGTGTGCGAACAACACATGTTTTAAAGAACGTACACCTTCAGTATAAACTAACTTCCTCATTGCAACAGATTTAGACTAAAGAACAATGAAAGTTTGATATTTGAATGACAAATACAATTATTTTTGAATTTTTTTCTTTTTAATTATTTTTGTTTATGTCACCTTCAAAACAATCTTTTTTTGATGAACACACTAAATGAAATAAACCAAATCTCATAGCAGTGTTATTTTATATATTGATTCTTTTCTCACCCAAAAGAAAAAA
>NW_015544175.1:1513896-1542886 GCF_001515605.1 Sinocyclocheilus anshuiensis
AGATGGTAATTCTAGTACTTCAACTTATGCTTCATATATTTATTTCAGTTTTCAAAGCAACGTTTACATTTTTTCACTTTTCATCTTATATTTTCATTTTATGTCAATTATTACTTTTTATAATTGTTTTACTGTTTGTTAATGATAACAACACTGTCTCACAGATGCTTTTCAACCGTGGTATCCCAGCATGCCAGAAATGAGAGGAGAGATACACTGAAGGCATTAATATCTGGGTTACATAATTTAACCTTCAAGCTGGTGGAACAGTATGACCTTGAAACAAAGCATACACACACACACACACACACAGATTCACACTGGATCCCAGAACAGTGAAGCCCTGCAGACACTGACCAGACTGATTTGTTCTGCTTCTAACAATGCAGCCTACCTAACCACACCTCTTTCTCTCAGTCTTTCTCTTCTCTGCAGTCTCCAGCTGTCCATCATCATACCTCTACATCAGCGGTCCCTCCCTCTTCCTCTCTGATGGTGCCTCAGTCTCTGTCTCAAGCCCGGTGTACACTGGGCAATTGTTTCTGTCCTTTAAGGCTGCTTCTTGTTAGATTGTACAATATGAGAGTGCTGAGATATGGTCATACGATAAAGGCACATAAATTCAAAATAATATAATAAGACAGGCATTATAGAAGCATTCGCATTACAGGACCACAGACTAAAAATGTTGATGCTTTTAAAACACTATTGAAGGCTACTATTTATTGCAAATCATCCAATTAATCAGCTATTAGTGGGTGGACAATTTTGCCCTACAATCAAAGGATTCTTTTAAGATACCAAAATGTGTCTCAGAGGCAAAATAGTGTGGGAAAAAAAATCACACAGTATGCACCAGGGCTTAAGGCAGTCTGGCAGTCTATTTCAATAATGGGTTGCAAGAAAGCAAGAGTGTGTGTGTGTGTGTGTGTGTGTGTGTGTGCGTGTGCGTGTGCGTTTGATCATAGGTCTATGTCACCCCTATGAGGCTGACAGTGGTATTACACATCCTATGGGGGTGGAGAGAAAGAAGGAGAGGAGAGAGGGATGATGAAATCCTGGCTGCTTTTCAGCAAGGAGCTGTACAGTGAGATCATCCCTTTTCTCTATACATCCAGCCTCGTTCACGCGCTCGCTCGCTCGCTCCTACCATGCAAGTGAGAGACAGACGGAGAGAGAGACGACGTGGGGGAGAGGACAGGGAGATGTGGTACTGCGGGGCTTTACAAGGTCACATGAAACACGTACTGTCTGGAATGCTTCATATGCGCTCACGTTTATACATGCACATTCAGCTCATGCTATATAAATAAATATTGATTTTCCCAGCACTCATGCAGCCTGCTCAAGTTACAGACAATGACTCTGGGAAACAAAGACTGGTAACCAGTGTAAAACCCACAATAATATATAAATTGTACATTTTTAAAAATGACAAAATTTGTATTTAAATAACAATTCTCATAATTAATCTCATTGGGGGGAAAAAAACAATTTCCCAGTTACTGTTTTATAATTACATATATTCCAAAAACAATAATACAATTATATTAAATATATATTTATATATATTTTACATATAAAAAAACTAAGAATAATAAAAAATATATATATATTCAAAAAATGTTATTGTAAATTTATAAATTGTCCTCATATAATAATTTTATACATATTAATTTTATTAATAGTAAAATGTATACATCAAGAATCTAATTGTTAAGGTGATGAATGTCTACAGTTTTGACAAAAACCATGACAAATACATTATTTAAATTTTAAACCATTAGATGTCTCTTATAGATTGCACAATAACAAATGTGCCTTGCCAAAGATGCCATTTACAACGTCCCACATAATTACATGAATTTCAGATGATTTATTGCAGTTTATCTGTTCTATCTATAACACAAGATAACAAAATTAAATAAAAATTAAATAATAAAAATAATAATAATGGGTGGCCGGGCAACCCACGAACAGATATTCAAACGATCAAAAAATGTTCTGTATTATAAAAAATATTATAAATAACTTCAAATAAATTACAAAATTGACATCCTAAGAAACTAAAGATTTAAAATTGGGGTTATATAGGTTGTAAGACATATACTAAATGTGTAGAACAAAGCCTGCAGAATCCTAGGTGCAGTGAACAAAGAATCCCAGCTCTGGCTGAAAAATGTATTACACAACCACAGAGCTGTACAATAAAGAGGCGCTGCAGGATTGGCTGAGATGAGCTTATATCTGACTCCAGGTAATAAACCCACTGAACCTACTTTTTTTTTTGCGCTCTCTCTGTCTCAAATGTACACACATGCACTGGAGCACACATACACACACCTTCTCTTTTGTACAGACAAAGCCACCATCGTTCCTTCCTTATTCTCCTTCGTCCACTCTCTCCATAGACTGTTAACCTTGATGCTCTTTCAGCCAGCAGCCCCAACACTTAGTTAATTTATTAAAAAAAAAAAAAAAGCAGCATGTTAGGACACACACAGCCTCGGCAACAAAGAAAATGTATAGTACAGGCTCACTGCTGGGCTTTTCAATGGATTAGGTGATGCTCTTTCAGCCAGCAGCCCAGCACTAAAGTATGGAGTTCATTTGAAAAAAAAAAAAAAAACATGTCAGAACACACACAGTCTCTGCAACAAAGAAAATATACAGTACAGGCTCACTGCTGGGCTTTTCAATAGATTCGGCATGAAACCGCCAGGAATCATTAATCACCAGCAAGACCAGAGATATGAATTCAATGAGCACGTAACAGAGGGGTCATCTCAGTCATTCAGCGGCATGAGGAGGGACGTTTCCTCTGCATTCCCACGACATCCATGCAGGATTCCCAAACCTTACCACACACGGAGCCCGAGCCGAGCTCCGCATACCTAACAAAGGTAGACGGCTCCCAGCATATGGGAGGGAGCCCATTGCTGTCCGATCCAGTCAAAGCAAACGTCCATCCCCGCACAATCACTCAGTATGGGAGAAGACAAGAGACAAAATTACCAAGCACAACCAATTAAACAACACAATGTCTTGAAGAAAGGAGAAAGACAGAGAGGAGGAAAAGAATAGAAACGCAGAAATCCTTTCCTTTGTCACGGCCATGTTTGAAGCCTTTGTGCCCATGGAAATGTTTCAGGTTTAAGTGAATAGCCAGTGACGGGTGAGCAGAGTAGCGGGGCACATGAATTACTCCGGGAGGGGCGGCGAATGGCCTCCCACGACATCTGTGCAGGATTCCCAAACCTTACCACACACGGAGCCCGAACCGAACTCCGCGTACCTAACAAAGGTAGACGGCTCCCAGCATACGGGAGGGAGCCCGCTCCTGTCCGATCCAGTCAAAGCAAACGTCCGTCCCCGCACAATCACTCAGTATGGGAGAAGACAAGAGACAAAATTACCAAGCACAACCAATTAAACAACACAATGTCTTGAAGAAAGGAGAAAGACAGAGAGGAGGAAAAGAATAGAAACGCAGAAATCCTTTCCTTTGTCACGGCCATGTTTGAAGCCTTTGTGCCCATGGAAATGTTTCAGGTTTAAGTGAATAGCCAGTGACGGGTGAGCAGAGTAGCGGGGCACATGAATTACTCCGGGAGGGGCGGCGAATGGCCAGAACAATGGCAGAGCGCCGGTTCGGGTTGGAGCTCTATTTGTGCGGCAGATGGATGCTGCTTTGCCTAATTTGTGTGCTGTACATGATAAGGGGCCCAGTAGGGTTTGGGTATTTTTACTGTCCAGTTGCACACCACACATACTAAGCCTGCCAGGTTCAAACAGCTGCATGCACAAGTATTGAAACAAATCAGTCTGATCAGAAGTGGGAATGCCTGCAAAAAGGAAGAGAGACATAAAGAAACCCTAATGAGTTCGGAAACGGCTTCCCGTCACAGCGCTGCCGTTTGGTAGCTGAGCTAAGGTTTTGCTGTCATTTCCATATTATTGCACAATCATTGTTGCTGGATCTCTTCAGAGGTCCGGCTCCATGGCTGCTGCTGCTTATTAGAAGGCCCTGAGGTCGCCCCGCTTGCCTCTGCACTACACGCGGTGCTCTGTTCGGGTGAGCGCTGTTGGTGGGTATGGCGGGGGGCCAATCATCCACGGTAGTTCCCAAGAGCGGAGAGCCGTGGGCCCCTGAGATCCCCCTCAGGGGTAGAGGCATCTGGATAGGGGGAGGAGGGGGCTCACTATTGTCAAAAGCCATCAGATCTCAATATAAAGCACAGAACTCAAGCGAAATCTTTTTACCCATTTTTTTTTATTCCTTTCTTTTTTCAGTGGTTGTTCTTTCGGTTCTTTTCTCATCTACGCCTCACTCTTTTATACTTTCTGCTCACTTGAATTGGATAATGCATGGCTCAAGTTTTAAAGGAATAGTTCACCCTCATGTTGGAACACAAAATATTAATTTATGAAGAATATTCTGCCTTTCATTTTATGATACAAGTAATTGAGAACTGGGGCTGTCAACCTCTATAATGTCAAGAAAGAACCATAAAAGCATTATAAAAGTGGTCGATATGACTTAAACTATTGTTAAAGTCTTCTAAAGTAATACAACAGCAACTGGGTCTGTTGTTAATTCCAATGAAGTCGTTATTCTTTTAGAGAAGTAGTGACAGTAGTGAACGAATCATTCTTTTGCGCTGGATATTTTTAATGAAATCACTTAATCTAGATCACAAAAACAGTCTGAATGATTTGTTCATGAATTGGAATGATCTGATTCTCACTGACTCAAGAGCTATGCTTACATGCACCAAAATAATCTGTTAGCAATTGGATTTAAGGCTCAAACAGACTGAAAAGCCTTCATGTAAACACATCAATTGATCCCAATGAGCTCGATCCAAATGAAATTTCGATCCGATTAAATATGGAAATGAATATGTGAATCAAAGAGCAAAGTTTAGGGTTCCTATAAACAGAACTGGAATCTGAAGTCAGATCGAATTCATTCAATTGAGGAAAATTTGTGTACAAACATACCCAATGATCTGGTTGCAGTGTTCTGCTTACAGTGTTTTTTTGTCATTTTGGAGCTTGACAGCCCCAGGCCTCATTGACTTTCATTATATCAGTTAAAAAAATTCAGGTTTGAAATGGCAGGACGAGTAAATAATGACAATTTTAAACATTTTTGGGTGAGCTATCCATTAAAATATTGTGAGCAGGCAAAGAACGGGGAAGATACAAGATGAAAAAACTAGACAAATGCGCAAAACCTCAGCCAGCTCAGTCCCTCTCCATCACAGCTATGAGCAAATCCTTTCAACATTCATAAGCACGTCACAGACGATGACATGCATAATGCATCAGAATAAAAATAGTGTGTATTTGCATTATGTATATCAGAGGTACGTGAGTGCAGTGCATGCTGACGGAGAGAAACCACCGACACTGTCAGCTATTAACAGACCATCATAAAGCTTATATAATCAACCAACATCACTGACCTGCTCTAATAATCTAACCCTTTTGTGCTGCAGATATTCTGTCAATCCCATAATCATGTTCCACCTGCAATAATCCACATTCTACAAAAGTATCACCAATATTTGATTACATAATGTCAAAATGTTACATCACTACAGATATTAAAGGGGTCATATGATGCGATTTGAAGTTTTCCTTTCTCTTTGGAGTGTTACAAGCTCTTGGTGCATAAAGAAGATCTGTAAAGTTGCAAAGACTAAATTTTGCGCATCAGCGCAGAGTAACGCGTCGTGTGTGTGTGTGCGTGAGGGGAACAGGGTCACATCACAGGAGAGTGAACTATCTGTCAGAAATCATAGCAAGTCAGCTGTCTTAACCGCGGTAAAGTATAGCTCACATATTATAGTGCAATTTGATGCAAATGTTTCATTCCTAACAAACATTTACCATGGTATTCCTTACCATAATTCCTGCCAAAATACCAGTCAAATAGTTATTGCTACAGCTGTAAAAAATATTATACATTTATATAAAATAATAAAATCTGATGGGAAAGATGTTAATTTCAAAAACAGTCACATAGCCCTAAATTATCAAATACCTGGTTTCATTTATATCTCAAAACAACATATAAAAGTACAAGATACAAGATAGAAGTTCTAAAATACATATTATTAGTCATTTTCCAGTAGTTCTTCACCAGGCATAAGACAATTCATATCAGGTGACATTATGATATAACGGCATCACTGTATTACAGGACATGATCCAAGTGTTTGTGTGCTAGACAGAAAAAAAAAATAATTAAAGCAAGAGATAGAAAAGGATAAAGAGAAACACAATAATCCATAAATAAAGCCACAAAAGACACCTCGGGAGTGTTACGCTAATGTTTGAGGCATGAGATCTGCATCGCTGCTTGAGAGAGCTCTCTGGTCAGACACCCAATTAGCCAATCAGCAGCCACAGCTCCACAGGCCTGTAGATTCTAATTGGCAGCTTCTTCCTCCCTTTACATGTTTTGTTTTTGTGCAGTCAGAGGAAGGAAAGCCTCATCTGCCTTAACACACGAGTGTGAAACTTGCCGGCCCTTGCACAACAATGCAGCCGCCTTTCTGCATATGACAGGGCCAATTTAAATAAAGAGTACATGTAAAACAGGGGGAGGAGTGCACTTTGTTAAAGCAATCCTAATTAGTGCAGAGATCTGTCGGCCAATCAAATGCTTGCTTATGTTGTGGCGCACCACAGAAATGCGTTTCAGATTTATATACTATCGATTGTGATAACTGTAAATCATCACGGATAAAATGAACAAAGCAGCAACCCTTATGTTCTGTTTGGGGTCTCAGATGGTCAAAGCTTCAATAATAACTGCTTAATCAGGGAAGCGTATTAAAATATTTTAGCGGGAATATAATACTTTAATTTTGAAATTACTACTGGGTGATTCCATGTCAACTCAAACCAGAAATCTGTTTTCAGTAGTTAGATCTACATACTGTTCAAAAGTTTGGGGTCAGTAAGATTTTTTTTTTTTTTTTAAAGAAATGAACGCTTTTCAGCAAGGATGCTTTAAACTGACCTAAAGGGACAGTAAAGACGTTTACATTGTTACAAAATATTTATATTTCAAATAAATGCTATTCTTTCTATTCTTCCTGAAAAATAAATGTACAAGCATTTCAAAATAATACGAAATATTTCTTGAGCACAAAATCAGCATATTTGAATGATTTCTGAAGGATCATGTGATGGGTGCTGAAAATTCAGCTTTGACAGAAATACATTAGGCTACATTTTTAAATATATTAAAATAGAAAACAGCCCTTTTAAATTGTAATATTATTTCACAAAATTACTGTATTTCTATCAAATAAATTAAGCCTTATCAAGCATAAAGAGACTTCTTTCAAAAATATTTTTAAAAAATTACCAGCCCCAAAATTTTGATTTGACCATTTCCCCTCCCAATCACAGTTAAAAGAAAATGTGAAATTTTAATAGATTTTAATCATGTATTATTCTTTAAATATTTATCAACTCAATTAATAGTTTGGCTTTGAACATTTGTGTGTCTTCATCTTATCATCGTATCTTCGTTCAGAAAAGTTAACAAAATCAAAAATGTGATAGATTAGACATGGAATAATCATATTATTATTTTTACAAATAAATCACAGGGATGTCTGGATGCCCAAAGAAAAAAACAGTAAAGTCAATCTGAACAGAACATGAGGGTTGAACTTTTCGCTTAAGATGTTTCATTGTGCCCGAGAGGGAGAGACAAGCATGAAGACATGCAAACCTACACGAGACCACCCCAACTGTCATGACTGCTGTGGAATGTAGCGTTACCCAAAAAAAAAAAAAAAAAAACTCTGGGGTCTCCCCTCAAAAGCTCAAAGAAAAAGGAAGGGAAACCTTTCTTTCTCCTTGTCCATCTAAACCTTAGAAACACACTGAGGAAATATCCTGCCCTGGAACCATTTTACAATGCTTTTGATCACAGAAACTTCCCCCAAACTTACCGAGATTGGGTCCAGGAGGAGAACCGGGCAGATTTGTCCTATTTATGCATTTCAAATTCCGGTTTCAAACAAAGAGGGAAAAAGAAGCAAGCCTGCGGCCGTTATGTCCACAATTTACCCCAGTCAGTCAGACAGGCATCTGCCTCTGGGAATGTTTGGTGTGTAAATTACGCGTTACCTCGAAAGCATGTTTCAGTTCCTCAAAGTCGCGTTTCCCGGGGCGTATTTATGATGTGAAGAACTTCCCAGTACAACAATAACACGACCCCCGTGAGCATGAGGACTTTATGAAGTGCGCAGATGCCACACATCATCACTCCAACAAAAAGGATCCACTTCAACGTCACACAAGAGTGTTTGTGACTCACTGTAAATGGGAGTATTGTGTGTGACTGAGCTTGAATGAAACTGACCTGGTTCTCAGTCTCTTTTAATCTGGTCCCAACTTATCTTCACAGCACGGGCCTTTATACGACATGTCATGTATGGACATATAGATCAAAAACCTGGATAATAAGATGGTATTTCCTGTGTTCCTGTAACACAGATACACATATTCACATGGTTCGGGAAATTTAACAGCCAGCTTAAGTTATGGGCTCCAAGATGTTCCTCATTGCAAGTGCTCTGTGTGCATTTTACCCACCATAGCATGTGTTTCTGATGAGCAAATATAGATCTGAATTTCAAATAAAAGTAATGGTGAGCAGACGCTGTGTAGGTGGGAGAGCATTCCTGAGAACTGAGGTAAAGGGGAAGCGGAATTAAAAATATCCCGGTCGGCTGGCTCTGCTCCAGGTGTGTGAACCAGCGGGAGGCCCCCGCAAACAGTTAACAGAGCAGATGAACGGTAGCGGGCGCTGGGCGCAGCGGATCCCGGTGACATTTCAAGCGGGAGGCCGTTTCAGCACAAGACACGTTGATTAATGACTAGCATTATCCCTACTGAGAGAAAACACACCACTCACAGCCCCCCAAAAAATATACATGTGCCTCTTCCTCCGAGAATAAAGGGATGAAAAGAACAAGTGTGGGGATGTTCTACTCCCTTCATCCTCTTGGCTCTGTGTGTACTGTGGGTAAACTCACACATATGGCACATCTGAGGGTAATCATCTCGCACACACTCTCCCTTTATCTCGCAGAAGAGATATTTATTACTTTGTCTAGAGCGGAGATTGTGTGTCACTGAGCTGAGCTACGGGGTAAAACAGACACGGGATATGTTCAGAATGGAATTCTAACTTAGAGCAAGAAAAGTATGAGAAACAATGTGTAAAAACAAAATGAGTTTAAAAACACATTGGGTCTCAGTCACTAAGTGTACATATGCACAAATTTCTGCATGAAATCTGCGTTTTCATGAATAAATCACGATTCACCAATAACTTAATAATTTTTTTCTAAATTTACAACAACAAAAAAAATGTAGGTACAACAGAAACCACACATATAAAATTGTCCTATCCATGCAATTATTGGTAAATGAGACAATATTTTACTAGGTTATAATCTGCATAATTTGCAGATCATTTTCATAAATATGTCTTAAAGATAATTGATACTTGTCTATGATCTGTTTTAAAAACTTTACTGGCAAATCCTACTTTAGCAACAGTTGCCATCCACCATTTTCTCCAATTTCACCAAGTTTTTGATCTACTCTATATATCAAACAATGTTGCCAAATAAAATAATTTCTATTAAAAAAAAATCTTTAAATAAAAAGATAAAGTGCTTTGAAATGCAACAATTCATTCTAGCCCACATAAGAATAACATCCAATCAATTTCATGAGTTAATTTTACAAAAAAAAAAAAAAAACATTTCATAGAAATTTCCAGTTCATTCCTATGGGATTTTCTGTAAAGTCTGAGTTGGCAAAAGTAACCAATGGGCCGGAGCTTAACTAAGGGTTGAAAGGATAATTCACCGCTGGAAAGATGGGCTTTTAATTAAACTTGGCTGTCTATGCAGTAGAAGGTCAAAAAATGTGTTACATGACTAGAGAAAACAGAGAAAAGGGGCTATGAAATTCCCTTTTTGCCAAAAATTTAGGGAAATTTCAACACCCATAATTCCCTGGGCTCCAACTGTCCGTGGGCGGGAATACAGAAATGTAAAGTAGAATCTGTAGTTGTAACAAAAACACTAAAGCTGACAAACCAACCAGGAGATCTTGGTGCTGGTAACACAGAGAAAATGTACACATTGTTTGTTTGCATTTACTACAAATAAAGCTGGTTGAAAATGGTCAAACTTGTCCTTTAATCATCAAATAAGTAGTTAAAAGGTAGTTAAAGAAAATCATAGTTAATATTGCTTCCAGATCATTCATTACTTAAAATAAAAAAGAAGGTCAGGATGCACTACATTGTGGGATACAGTATCTCGTGCATAGTTAAGGCAAATGTAGCAGGTCATCCAGGTATTGCATGCAAAGAAAAAAATCTGCATGCTGTGCATTATGCTGCAAGGAATAGTTGACCAAATCTGTTCTTATGAAGAAACAAACTCATCTACATCTTAGATGGCCTAAGGGTAAATTTTCAGCATATTTTAATTTTGGGGTGAACTATTCCTTTAATGCTTTTTCCTTTCAGGATGTGAACATAAATCACACATAAATCACACTCACATACACATTTATATACGGTGACTGAGTATAGCTATATATGAAAATCCCAAATGATAGATGTTGATGGTACAGTAACAGGTTTGTAAATCTTCCTCCTGTCTCCGGTACACGGGTGAGGCATTTCCACAGCAGATTGATTTCATTAGAGCATGCTGTCGGGTGGGTGCAATCTAATGCATGCTAAAGTGTTGCCGATCAATGAGGATAGAGACTGCGCTAGAATTTCGCTTTCTCAGCACACCGGAGGTCGGAGCTCAGTCTGTTTACTCTGACCTCCACAGGCCAGAAGACATCTGTCCGACCTGACTGATGACCACCTGCTGTAGCTCTGCTACTGCAAAACTCACATACAATCAAAACTACTAATATTAAATGTCCTCTTTTAAAGGATATTCACCAAAAAATTCTATCATTTACTCATCCTTTATGTAGTTTCAAACATGCATGACTTTCTTTTAACACAAAAGAAGATATTTTGAAGGATGCTTTTGAGCTGTTTTTTGTCCATACTAAAAGCCAACAGGATCAAAATCAACATTGGGGATTGGATTGCATTGACTTTCATTATACAGGGAAAAAAAAAAACACTGAGGCATTTTCCAAAAATACTTTCTTCTGTGTTCCACAAAAGAATAAAAGTCATACGAGACTAGATCGACATAAAGGATGAGTAAATGATAGTTTCATTTTTGGATGAATTATCCCTTTAAGAAAATAACCAGTGATGGGGTAATGCATTACAAGTAACACGAGTTACGTAATCAGATTACTTTTTTCAAGTAACTAGTAAAGTAACGCATTACTTTTAAATTTACAAGAAAATATCTGGGTTACTTTTTTTAATAATTTTGTTTTCCCATTACTGACACCTCTCCTGTCCCTGTGTTGAGAGAAATTGGGAGTGAAGTGCAGAGGCAGAGGCACTTCCTCCAGTCTGGGGGTTATTAATTTCCCTTTTGGTGTGAAAGAGCCTTTACAGTTGGCAAAAATATAACTTTTGGGTTTATGTTATTAAAAATAAATAAGCAAGTTATTTTTTATGGAGTAACCCAATATTGTAATGCATTACTTTTAAAAGTAACTTTCCCCAACAATGAAAATAACAGGTGCTTATCAGTATAACAGAAGTTAAATAGCAGCTAAACATAATGCATAACATACAGTCAGCCAGCCACTGACACAAAATAAATCCTGACTGGGTCATCCGTCTTGTATCACCTTGACAGGGTCTTTGTTTTCTGTGTGCAACACAAGCCAGCATATCTCTTTGTAATGTGACTAAACAGAACGAAACACGACTCTCAAAACTTCACACATGACTGAGCAGAGAGCATGTGGCCTCACGGTCACCTCTGACCTGGATCCACTACAGCGCCATTTTTTTGGATTTCAACCCTGACCTTAACGGATAGCGTTTGGACTTCATTGATCATCTAGCCAAGGCAGTCTTTTGTGGTCACTGGCATTCCTGTCCCAAAAGATTGCAGAGAGATCCCATAATACCTGTGACCTCTCACCTTCAGGACTGGCCATGGAATTTGGGTTAATCCAGCCACTGCACTGTGCATCGGATGACAACAGTTAGTGGCACTTATGAGAAAACAGCTCATCACTCATCATTGATGTTTGTTTTGATCTGTTCAATCATCAGTTCATCAGTTAAAGAGAAGGCACAAAAGACAAAAAAAGTATGCTTGAAATACTACATACTTTTATTTGGGGGGGGGGGTAGTTTGCATATTTTTTGTATACATGAAACAAATAAACATTTTACGTTCGGCAAAAATATGCAGTATACAGCAAACTATGGGACATTGCAGCATAAAGCACAGGGCTGTTTCCCAAAAGTATTGTAAGATATTTAGTAAGGAAATTAGTGCCAATGGTTTCTAATATCTACACAGGCTTACGATGCTTTGGGGAAATTCTGTCCAGAATAGTTAAAGAACAGTAAGCAGTTTTCAGTACATAATTTAGTACACATGGTGCAGTATACAGTAAGCAGTACACTAATATGCCATTGCAAACAAAGACTTGGACTGTATCCGAAATCACCCCCATACCCTCATTTACTATTTTATGCATTATTCGCATTATTCCTCTACAGTCCTCTATAGAGAGTGAATGAAAACAAGTGAGTCAATTCGGACACTTTTGAGTAGTTTGTGCTTACTGTTTAATAAACATCTGACACTTAGCTAAATGGCAAATTCTAGTAGTAAAGAAATGAAATTGATATCTTTCATAAAACTTAAGTTGAATTAAACAACTTAAAATCAATTAAAGGGGTCATATGATGCTGCTAAAAAGAACATTATGGAACCTACACCCGTATGATTTCATTGTGAACGGCATTTACTGTCACCCGACCATCACAGTGCATTATGGGTATTCGCTAGCCATTGAGTGTACATTGATTGTAAAATCATTGTTACTGTGCATTATGGGGTTTAACGAGTACACTCCATAACAACCACGTCGGTTTCTGGCACCACTTCAAATGGCTGTCCATCAAATAGGGTATGAGTATGGGGGTGATTTATGGATACTGATGTAGGACATAACACTTGGTTAAACAGTACGAGTGATATTTTCACACTGTACTGAGCACATAAATGATATGAACTTCCAAACACAAACAAACAGCCATCAAATCCACACAAAGCTGCTAGGAATGAGTGCACAACAACAGCAAAAAACAGCATTAGCTGACAACTGAAAAAAAAAATCAGCTGATGTGAAACCCACTCAGAGATGTAGTGGTGCAGACAGAGAGTGATAAGACTATCCTATTGTCACAATCGTAAACATTCCCACAAAGAATAGAAAAATAAACGAGCATCGGTAACTTACCGGTGACGTTGTCATGTTTTCTTCAGTCACGAGTCATAAATTAAAGTAAATAAGAGCATATTCCATCATACCAGCAAAGATAGTTAATAAATAAAATAATTAGGCTATATCAAACGATATCAGTTTTGACAAGTTATACAGCGATATGGTGATAAATGTCAATGGCGTTTTAATGCGTGACCAGGTAACAATTCACAGTAAACTGATTCACCACATCAGGGAGTCGATTGACTGTGTCCATTAATGTTACCAGTATTTTGATTCATCCCATTGAATTGAATGTTTTGAATCTGTTCACCAAAATGGCTCTTTCTGTAGGTTACACCAGTAGGTGGCGTCCGAGCGAGTTATGAGTGAATCAATAACTCAGAATCGTTTAAAAACAGCGAGTCGTTAATACATAATAGCTACTTGACTGAGTGATCAACGTGACTTGTGTCTTTCACCATTAGATTTACTGCAGACCGGCTGAAAATGCTTTAAAGAAACTACTGTATGCTTACTGCATGCTTACAGTATACCTAGGCTATATTTTATATTATTATTTATACCTGCCTGTATACTTATATTATTTTTAAAAAGGCTATAAGATAGCTTGTCATTCAAACTATCAATCATGTTACATTAATCTGCAATATATTGTTTCAACGCTTTTTCTTAAGAATCAAGAAAACCATAGTAGAATCAACTCTATTGATTCTATAAACCTGGAAGAGTCCATTCCAAAAAATTCTAAATGTAGCCAGGGGATACTAGAAATTATTTAAAAAGGGCAGAGATCTATAAAATGAATCTAGAACCAATATGAATGTTTTCAACAACAACAACTTATCTAAATTCAAAAAGTCAAAAGATATCCACTTAGAAACCAATAAAAAGGTATGCAGGAACAGTTACTTCCACAGAGGACAGTAAAAGGTGTAAGAACCTTTCATGCTGTGGCCCTACAACATGTTTCCTCAGGTCATAAATAGATTGAAATTAAACATGTTTTTGATTAGCATGTGAAGTCCTGACAAAGTGAGACACATGAACCGAAGCAGACCTGCACAATGGATTTGACTGTCAGCAGTGCACAATCCTCTGAGACCGCACTGACCTGTTAGCCCGTGACCACCAGCGGAGACAGTAGACAATTGCATTTCAACAAATCACTGATTTTCAACCAGCCATAAAAATTTGTGAATATTACTGCACCTTTGAATTCAAAACCAGCTGTTACTGTACCAGTTCTGACCCAGAGAGAGTTTGTCAGAGCAACTGAATGGTGCGCAGTGATTTGTGGTCGATGGGGAATGGCTGAGCCTCAGCAAGGGAGTGCTTCCTGTGTCATCTTGTGAAAGGCAATTTTACAATCTGAGCGGGCTTTATGGACAGCAGGAGAGAGATCTCAACGCCCCTGATGTACTTTAACAGAGATGACTCTGTTCTCTCCCTCAACACATAAATCGACACACATTAACCGCGTTTCCGAACTACTTTTTAAAGAAGTCGTGTAGATTTAACCCATATGGAAAAGAGAGAGGGGAAAGAATAGTATGCATTGTACCACAGTTCATTTTAAAGGGATGGATCACCTAAAAATAAGAATCTACTCACACTCGTTACAAATCTGTGTGACTTACTTTTCTTCTGTGGACCACAAAATAAGACATTTGAAGACAGTTTTTGTTCATATAATCAAAGTCTGCAGGGTCCAAAACAACACTGAACCACACTGACGTTCATTGTAGGAAGTAGTAGGTCATACTTTTTGCCTACTCTTTTATGACTACTGTGAATTCAGATATACTTCTATTTTTGACACATACACTTTTTCGCCTATACAGTAGGGAAGTATGCGATTTCAGATGCAGCCATGGTCATCAAACACCCAGCATTGATTTTACCAATTGTCTCTTTTGTTTGGAAGGTCGGACTTCCTTAACTAGGAATACAAGGGAATACAAGTGACCTGTCTCTGCTATACTGTCTCTAAATATTTGACCTAAGATGCACTAATAAAGATATTAGTCAAGTCTTTCAAAAATAACTTTTATTGGAATTATGTACTAAATAATGTTAACTGCAGAAAGACCTAGTTGTTGCCCTACAAATGTTGCACTTCAAATAAATTAAGAATAATTTATCTTACTTATATAACTGATATAAATAACATTTTACTCTTACATTTATAGAACTGGGAAAAGAATGCATATTTTGTAATAATACTGGAGCCTGTCACGAATTCGGTCCATGGACTTCCGTTTTATTCACCACCAGAGGTCACCCTTTCCATTACATTGACTCTCGCACTACACAAACTGTTGCATAGCACCCCGGACTACATATCCCATCATTCTTTGCACGATTTGCACACTGCACTGATTGCACTCATTGCACACAGCTGTTTCTAATCACCTCACTCACTATATAACACCCACTCTAGCCACCTTTCTCTGCTGAGTATTGTTTAGCCCGTACCCCATTCCGAGTCTCTGTGTTTTCCTTGTTTTGCCTTGCCTTGCCTGTTTTCGCGGTTTCTGATCTTTGCCTGTTTTCCTGGATTTTTCCCTCTCGTCTCGCCCCTGTGATTCTGTCTGCCGATCGGTGACCTACGCTAGCCCTGGGACTATTCTTGTGTTTTGCCCGCCATATACCTGTTTGCCATTGTTTGACCCTGCCTGTTTACCACGTCTCTTTAATAAAGCCTGCAGATGGATCCACACGTCTCACGTCTCGTCAACCGCGTTACAGAGCCTTCATAAAATTAGTTTTCTTATATATATATATATACACTGTATATATATGTGTGTGTGTGTGTGTGTATAAATAAATTATAAATATATACAAGTATATTTTATATATTTATAAATAAAAGTGTATAAAAATAAATAAATAAATATATGCATTGCAATTTCCCAATGCAATCAGTGGAAGACCTCACTCCACCATCAAGACAATGTTAACAGCCTGTTTTAAGCATCATTATATGTGTGCGTTTGTGTGTGTATGTGCATGTGTGTTAAGGGTTATAAGACAGATATGAGAGCACTGAGAGCAACACTCGTCTTTCATGCAGTCGTTTTTATGATGCACTCAAATGAGCTCTTAAAATTAACAGAGGGAGAAAGAAAGAGAATAGATCCGTGCTGCACATGCAACAGCCTGCAAAAACACATTTTATAGCTCTTTAACAGATGTCGATGACATTACATACCATTCTTTTTGTTTTTTAAATTATGCAATTAATTAAATTTAATCACTTTGTTTAGTTTTTTTCAGTGCTGAAAGAAACAGCATGTGGCGATTTGAGCACGGCGCTGGGGTGTAAATCAAACACATGGGCTCCGACACCTCTGTCAAGGTGTTTGACATGCCGACTGTGGCCTCAGATGTAGAAGCATTTCAAAGGTAGCATGTGATGGAACGCCACATGTGCTAATGAGAGAACGCTTGTCTGGGACTTGTCACCAGATAATCCACCCACTTTCAAGCCTGAAATAGGTTGAAGTGGCAAGAGAGAGAGAGAATGAAACAGAGCATTACAGTGCTAAACAGCAGTACAGTTTTGACACACTTCTCTTATCTCACGCCCAGGCTAACCGAGACCCCCAGGCTACTGACAGAGGAGTAAGAAAGAGAGATGCTGAACATCAGCAGAGACTGACATGCTTCTCTTATCTCTCACCCAGGCAACTGAGAGAGAGACGGCAACAGTCATGACCCTTTACACAGTGCCACAGACAAGCAAAAGCTAAACACCATCACCATCTAGATCACTGAAGAAGTTGTAAAGACCCTCGATTTAAATATATTAATAGCGAAGTCTGTAAAAGTTTAATAGTAATGTTTTAACATTAAAAACCAAAATGGCACTGCCAAGAACAGCACATTCGCAGCTGTACATGTTATATTTACACTCTAACAAGAACTGCAGGTTATATTTATATTTAAACATTAACTGCAGGCAAGAATCCAAATATGTGTGTGTGTTTCCACATGGTAAAGCCATTCGCTCTTCATGCCTGCTCAAATGTGTTTATTGATTGAGAATGAAAACACCCACTAGTCCATTTATGTAACATTATACAGGGTAAATTTAACATGGTAGATTATCCCGCTATCCTTTCTAGCCTAAACCAGTGTTTAGCCCACACTAGAGACCAATATGTGAATTTAATAAAGCTTGTTCAAATTTGTTGTCTGTCTAATCAGGGTTCGTTTAGTCTCTATGTGAAGCCAAGCTGGACTAGATTGCGGGAGGTCCATAGAGTTCAGTCTTGGCTACCATTCACTGGAGAAAACATCACTCATGAAATAATTTGTTTAACACAACGCAAAAAGCTGAGTTCAGATTCACAGAGCAGACAAAAAGACTGAAAAAGAAATATTCAGAATAGAATTTTCCATGTGATAGAAACATCTTCATATGAGCCTATTCTGAAGAAAAGTAGAGTAAATTCATATGACCTCACTATGTCTTGTGTTAAGATATCATTAAAATATTTTAGGAATAATTTGCTTTTATATAAGTTTTTTTAAAAGGAAAAATGTCTAAACTTGGCAGTACGATCAAAAAAACAAGTTAAGAAAGAGACATTAAAAAAAGATCACAATAGAGATTTCTTTTTTGGAGGGTTGGTGCGGCCCTGTCACAAATGGCACACTTCATGTGAGCTTGCGGTCTTACAATGGCCCCCATGTGCTCGTGTCCGTTAAGCAGGGCCGTGCACAGGGGGGTGGCCCGGTGGCTAGAGCCACAAAAAAATTTAATATGGCAATGTTATTCCAAGCAGTATGATTTTGAAAGTTACAAAATAAATGATCATTTAGACTTTAGAAACAACCAAGGTTCATGAAGACAGCATGCAAATAGCCTAAGACCAAACTGAACAGATGTAAACACATATAGGAAGCAACTAACACTTTGGATGTGGAATGGATGTTTATGATCATGCTACACTGAACAAAAGGCTTTAGTGAGTATTCCCAAAGATCAATCACTTTTAAAACGTTTATTCAGTAATCAGCCAAACTCAAAATAAAACAAATCCCAATCATGTGAATCAGTCAGTTTCTTTAGCGCCTTAATCTCAACCATATGCTCAAACTTTTGCCCTCTGCTCTCAGCTACCGGGCACCGTTAGACACAATGACGCATAAACGGAGAGGCGCCCGTGGCTCCTTGCTCTCACCAAAACGGATACGCTGGAGTTTTACATGGTGATTAATCACACAAACAGACACGCTATGCTGAACATGCCCCCTGATCACCTCCACAGCGGCCGCCGGGCCATAAGGAGGTGGCCCGGCCGACACAGAGGCCACTTTGTGCAGCGAACACAAGCGATTGTTGGTCGGGGCGACAGGGTCCAGTTGTGCACATGAAAGTGCACATTGTGCAGCTGTTTTGACAACCTTGACGAGAGACGCTGAGGACTTCCTGCTCGGCAGACTTTACTGCCCCTAAACGATTATACAATCTGTCACAAAAGCCTTTCTCCTCCTGGGGAAGAGGTGTGTGTGGACATCGCCCGCCGTCTACTGGTGGATCAGAGGTAGTGCACGTGACTTGACGCAGAGCAATAAACAAACGATCCACTTCAAATTTAGTTTGGACAGTGCAAGTGCACATATTGCTTTTGAAACTCAGATTTCAAGTAAAACGAAAAAGATGGAATTGGAATTGTATTGTAGGTTGAGACAAAGATTAAAAGTAACTCAGTTTTCAACTTTGTGCTGCAGTGATACAACAAGGCCAGTCAACACTTCAAAATACTTTTAACATAGTTAGTTTTTCTCGATTGCTTAAACACATTTCTTGAAACTATGCCTCGTATTCTCAAAACAGTAAACACAAATCCATAACGTCTCACCCAATTCCCCAAACATCGTATTTTCAGGTCAAAATGAAGCTCTACACTCAAAACCATTCACTCTTGCTGAAAAACCAAACTTTTCCCTCAGACATCACACACAAGCTTTCAAAAACACACACACTACAACATAGTATTACACACTGGTGAGATACATTCAAAACAATACTACAAAAACCAAAAACCAGTAATAAGTTATGTTGCTTGTGGTTCTCCCCCTCAAGGAACTTTTCACATAATGAGCACGTGTATACATTTGCACATTTTTTATTCATTAATGTACTGTACAGTACAATACACCAAACAACAACAAAAAATATTCTGCCCCAGCATCACGTCTTTGTTCTGGGTCAGGCCAGAGAATCTCGTCAACATCACAGGCTATACTGGCCCAAGCTAGGCAGCGAGGGGGAAAGCCTCTTGCATGCCTGATCCACCCCTGGCATCAGCTGAAATGTCTAGTCAGGCTTCTTCGATTCCATCGTCTCTGTGTCCTACAAAAATAGAAGTACTGATTACTGTAACTGTAACATCCTTTTTACAAAATGGAAGCAGACAGAAACTCTATCTGTATGTAAGGCAATTTGATGCTGACTCTTAGTGTTTCCACGTGGGTAACTGTGCTAATTGAGCTCAAGCTATGCTGACATGAGTGAACAATATTGAATGCTAGTGCTTTCTAAATGACAACATGGTCTAGGCAATGGGAAATGAAGGTATTTGTGAGTAGAGTTTTGCAGTAACAGTTCAACAAATCTGATTCATGTGTCAAAAAGGGGAATAGTGTTTATAGTTTAGGGAAATGGGTGTGCTTTTTGATAAATGGCGTTATGGTTTTGAAATTTTAGTTCAAAAGCCTGGTGATAGTGTTTAAGCAATCGAGAAAAACTGTAATAACATTAAAATTATATTTTTACATTAGTTTTTATGAAGTGTTTAAAATATATATGTATATGTATGTAAGGCTGCATTTATTTAATAAAATTACAGTAAAAACAGTGATATTGTGAAATATTAGTATCGTTTAAAATAACTTTGTCTATATGGATATATTTTAATGTCATTTTTTTTATCCTGCAATGAAAAAGCTGAATTTGCAGCAGCCATAGTCTTTCAGAAATCATTTTAATATGCTGATTTGGTGGTCAAGAAACATTTATTATTAAAGGGTTAGTTCACCCAAAAATGAAAATTCTGTCATTAATTACTCACCCTCGTGTTGTTCCAAACCAGTAAGACCTTCGTTCATCTTCGGAACACAATCAGTGGTTCAACTGTAAAGTTACGAAGCTATGAGAATACTTTTTTGTGGAAAGAAAACAAAAATAACGACTTAATTCCACATTTTCGTATCTACTGCGTCACTTTGCACGCGCGTTCACGACAGTACTATGACGCGAGCGTGTTGTGGTGCCGGTGCCGGTGCTGACCCAGATCCGGCGTGATGACGTCATTACGCCGGATCTGGGTCAGCGCCGCCCAAGTGATGCAGTAGAGACAAAAATGTGGAATAAAGTCATTATTTTTGTTTTCTTTGCGCAAAAAAAGTGTTCTCATAGCTTCGTAACTTTACAGTTGAACCACTGATGTCGATCATCTTAGTACTTTTCTGAACCTTGAACGTGGTAGTTACCTTGCTGTCTATGGGAGGGTCAGAGAGCCCGTATATTTCATCAAAAATATCTTAAATTGTGTTCCGAAGATGAACGAAGGTCTTATGGGTTTCGAACAACAGGAGGGTGAGTAATTAATGACACAATTTTTATTTTTGGTTGAACTAACCCTTTAATGTTAAAAACAATTGTTTATTTTTATGGAAAGCATAATGCATTTATTTGATGAAAAGAAAGTTGAAAAGAGCTGCATTTATTTGAAATATAAGTGTTATTGTATTCTAATGAGAGTTAGTAGACATGTAGGTGTAGTGTTACGTATTGTCAAAAGAATGTTCAAAAGGGACCATCAAATAAAGTGTTACCAATGTTTTTATTTATGTCTTTACTGTTAATTTTGGTTCATTTAATGCATCCTTGCTGGAAGAATTATAAAATAAAAATTAAAAAAAACTATTGACCCCAAACTTTTGAACACATATAGCCTTAAAAGTATGCATTGAATCTAAGTGCACCAACACAAATTACCAACATGAACCAAACAATTGCCTATAGGCCTCTTACAATACATTAACCAGGTCATCAGCCAGATTGACAAGAACGACCATGCTGGTTCTGCTGGACAGCACTATACTGGTCTAAGCTGGTCTTTTCAGCAGGGATAGTCAAAACAAATCATTTAAACCATCAACCCTTTCTTGATAGGTTACATAGTATCTCCAAAGATCCTGATCTGACCTGAATCGTTCAGTAGCTGGGTGGCTTCACATAAAAAGGCACATCTGTAGAAACTCTCCACTGGTATCCTAATGGCTCCATGAGCACTGGCACTACCACATGCCAATGGAAAGGATCAATAATCTTCAACAAATAAATAAAACAGCTTTATAATGTGCGCAGACCACCACACACGATGAGGGAGACACTTCAGGCCGTGCGGTGATGTTGGCATGGTGTTTCCTTTGAGGAACTGCCAGCAGCTCTTGGATTTGACTGGCAGTGGATGGGGATGAGCTGAACTCTAAGAGCATTTGTGTGGCTTGATTTGTCATGGTTAAATTTCTAATTAAAATCCATGCTAGTGCCAGGACATTGGCAGGTGCGTGTTGCTTATGGGAGTTATAATCTCTCCAAAGATGAGACATATTGCATTCAGGCAATGATAATAAGCGATGAGGTAGAAGAACATGCTTAAAATCACAAATAGAGAAGAGTTATAACAGACAAGGATTGATTTGTGCAGGCTGGGAATTGCTTTCATTTGTGCAAATGAGAATGTCTTAAAAATTTTATAGCACGTCATGAAATCCACTTCTTTTTTTGTAAACGAGTAAGAGCGTGAACTTTTCCAAAACACACTACAGTCAAAAGATTGGAATATTTTTTTTTTATGTTTTTGTAAGATATTTTTATGATCAACATTTATTTGAACAAAGATACAGTGAAGTAACATTGTGAAACAATTAAAAAATAATTTTCTGTTTTAGTATATTTTAAAATGTAATTCATTCCTGTGATTGCAAAGCTGAATTTTCAGCATCATTACAGTCTTTAGTATCACTTGATACTTCAGAAATCATTCTACTGTCGAAAACAGTTTTTGCTGTTTAATATTGATAAGGAGACCCATTATTAATTAATCAGCACCAATAATTTAACATATCAGCATATTAGAATGATTTCTGAAAATCATGTGACACTGAAGACTGGAGTAATGGCTGCTGAAAATTTAGCTTTGCCATCACAGAATTAAATTACATTTTAAAATATACTAAGATGACAGTTCTTTTAGATTGTTATGTTTCACAATATCACTGTTTCTACTGTGGTTAAATAACAAAATAATAGTTATTTCAAACTTTTGATTGCTAGTGTATATAGACCAAGTTGCTTTCTGGCTCCTGCTTGTTATTGTTGCACGCCAATGACAGTGAAGGACGCCCTCTAGTGCACGACTGCTCCATTTTCATGGTTTTCAAGTACAAAGGGAAACATATTTCAGAAAATAAAAACGTATCTTTAATTGTGTGCAGGTTGTTTAGAAAGCCTCCGTCAGCGGAGGCAGGACTTTCCACTGACTTATTCAGACGAGCAGACAGGACGATCATTTCAGTGATGAAATCCCATTTCAAAAGACACATCAGCACAGTTGACATGATACAGGGAACCAGCACAACTGTGAGAGATCTACTACAGCAAAGATCTTTTTAATGGTCCCAAATATACCGAACAACTAAGAGTACACTCATGTAAAAGAAAAGAAAATGAAGATATGACAAATCGATCACATCTAGAGTTCCACTCAATCTTTAATCAAGACGGGCTTACAAATTTTCAAAAAAATCTGCAGTTTTAAAGGGCAAAAAAAGGGTAAAACTATCTCCCCCCACTGAGGTTTTAAAAACCTGTTCAAGTGCGGCTGAAAACGTCCTGAACATTTAAAGGCAGGTCTCTTATGTCATTTAAAAAAATGAGAGAGGAGAACAACAACAAGAAAAAGGAGGGAACTGCTGGCTTTGAAAGAGGAAGAACTTCCGCTGAGCCACGAGAACAACGGTGACATCTTAAACAATGACGACCCAGTCTTCTTTGCTCCCTAGTGTCCCGTCTGGCCCTAGAAACTCAACAAAAAAAAAGGGAAAAAAATAATCAAGAGGAAAAAAAAGCAACAGAAAAAAGGGTCGAGAGGAAGGAGAGAAATAAATGGAGATGAGTCAGCAAAGGTGAGTGATGGTTGTGGATTGGCTGGCCCAGTTCGGGTCATGTGAGGTCCTTCCCTGAGAGGGGGGGCAGTGTGTCCTGGTCCAAGCCTGGGACGCTCTGTGGGGCAACAGTGTCTGTGAGTGACTGACTGACTGTGTGTGAGGTCTTTTTTTTACCCCCCGTACTTCTAGCTTTGTCGAAATTCATTTCTTATTAAATCCTTTTTTATTATTCTTTGTCCAGACCAGTTTTATCTCATGTTTGATCTCTCCGTCCGTTTCAAGAGTCTCTCTCTCTTTCTTGCAGATTGGCACTTGGACAAACTCCACGTGGAGACATTCACTTTTTCGCTCTGTGACCGAATCTTCTCCCTCTCTTACTCTCCCTTTCTCTGTTCCTCACATGGCGCCCCTTGGACTCCTGTGGGGGGCTGCATTCGTTCATTTATCCATTCATTTGTGTATTCATTCATTTTGTTTCAGTTTTGAGTTCTAGGCTGAGCGCTGCAATAGTCTCTGGATGAAGCTCCCATTGAGCTTGACTGTACTGATTGACAAGGGACTGCTTTAGGAGCTCAGCTTGGACTTCTTGGACAGCGGAGGACTTTCTTCTTTACTGTCTGCGTCTTCTTCATCCTCGTCCTCTTCGTCGTCGTCGGGGTAGTCCACCAACCCCACCAGACCTCCCTGGAATAGGAGCAAGATGCCATCAAAAAGAAGTAACCGGTAACAAAGGCAATTTTAGAACATTGTTTGATCTGTTAGAATCAGCGTAATTACCTTAGTGGTGACAGCTGCCGTAGGGGGGGGGCTCCGGGCTCCTGTCCCAGGAGAACTTGGAGAACCAGGTGAACCGGGGTGGAGGGATGCGGTTGGGGGAGAGGACAGACTGGGCTTTGGGGAGCTGGAGAAGGAGAGTTTAAAACTGGGGCTCTGCCGTCCTGAGAGGCTCGCCTTCCCTGTCAGCACCTCCTTCTCTTCTGAATCTTTCACTTGGGAAAAGAGAGAGGAAAAAAAACAAGTAAACAATCAAAACACAACAAGCAATGTGAGTAGCATTTTGCAATCAAACAGTGGATCATAGTAGTTGGACATCAATATTACGCCGCATGCATGTAGCAGTAACATACGTTTCTTCCTCTCCATGAACTTGCTGATAGGATCCATTAGGTCCTCGTCACTCTTCATCTTATCTGAGGGCGGCACTACAGCTTCACCGTCCTCCAAGTCTTCCTCATCTGTGTTAAACCACATCTCCTCTTCATCTTCCAGTGTCCGCGCATCCCGGCGAAAACGATGATTTCTCAGAATCGACCGCATACTGTGACAAGCATGAAGACACACAAAAAATACATTAAAAGGTACTTCCACTCAAAAGTAACTATTACATGCACAAGAAATTCCAATCCAGTTTTAATTAGGGCTGGGTATCATTCAAAATTTTTTGATACCAATACCTTGACTTCGATACCAACTTTATGAAATACATTTTAACAAGATTACATTACACATTACCTCATAAAACAATTTTTTTCAGTTTGTTGAGGTTTTTACAGACTCATAAAGGCTCATCTCCTGAGTCACTGCACAAAGGAACAAAATGTAACCAACACAATTAATCAGTGAAAATAGTTTTAATAAAGTTCAAATAGTTTTCAGTGCAAAATGAACTGTTTTTAAGTCAGTATGTGAGGCTCACTGCTGCAAACTTAAAGGGTTAGTTCACCCAAACATTTAAATTAGCCCATAAATTACTCACCCTGAAGTCATCCTAGGTGTATATGACTTTCTTCTTTCAGACGAATCCAGTCGGAGTTATATTAAAAATTGTCTTTGATCTTTCAAGCTCTATCGTTGTACAGCTTGAAAGATCAAAGACAATTTTTAATATAACTCCGACTGGATTCGTCTGAAAGAAGAAAGTCATATACACCTAGGATGACTTCAGGGTGAGTAATTTATGGGCTAATTTAAATGTTTGGGTGAACTAACCCTTTAAGATCTTTAAATCACTCAACAGTTCTTTTTTTTTTTTTTAATTAGCATGTCCGCTTTGTCAGGAGACAGACAATCCCTCTCTTCACTGATGATGTCCCCAGGACTAATGTCCCTAGGCTTCGTTTACACTAGTGCATTTTCGTTTTAAAACGCATAGCTTAGACAGAATCATAATTTCTATTCATTTTCCACTGATTTACACGACCTGGTGAGCATTAGCTGCTTCCAGCGCTGTCTGCCTGCCTGTCTGCTTGCAATCAGAAGTTATTACAAACACTCGATGGTAGTTTAATGTGAGTTTTGAGTAAAAGCATAGTATAAATTTTATAAATTGTCTTATGTACCATTACGCTACAGTGTGAATGAATGGTCATGTAACGCGTCTTTTCCTTGATGCCTCGCCGGAGCCTAACACTGATTTAGGCACATAAACCATGCTGCATGCTTATTGGCTCACTGACTTTGATGAGATTAACCCTATTAGGTATCGAAATTTGGTACCAAACAACGTAATTTTTTGATACTCAATGGTATCAAGGCAATTCGGTCGGTGCCTAAAAAGTATGAAACTCGATCCCCAGCCCTAATTTTAAGTCAAGAAAAAAAAAATTCACCTTAGACCTTATAGTTTTTTTTTTTGTTATCTTTCTCCACTTAAACTGTCTCAGGCCACATTCACACTATTGTTATTAAATGAAGCCTATTCAAAATGACCATACAACAATAAGAGTAAGAATAAATTAAATAATATTTTTAAAAAATCAAATCAAGTAATATTAATATCGTAATACTACTGCAATTTAAAAAAAGTCTGAAACTGAATTATTAAATATTTATATAAATATTATTTTAATATTTTATAATAGTTAAAATAAATTAAGAAATATATTACTATAATAGTATTATTGTACTGTAAAATACAATAATAATTATTATTTGTTTTTATTGCCGTAACAGCATCTATGGATATTTCAATGTTAAGATTAATGTATTTTAAAAGAAACAAATAGTAGTAACATACAGTAGTAATGAAAAACAACAATTAACAACATCGTCATCATCAACTCACATCATTATAACAAACATTATATAAGATTTTTTACTGCATTATTTAATTTTTTTTTACAATTAAGATTATTCCTAGTGAAACATTTTTAAAAACATCCATTAGAGAATTTGAGTAAAAACATTGCCTAGTATAATAATAATAATAAAAATAATTGTATTTTACAGCACTGCATTAAAATACTAATATTATGGCTGTCAAACATTAAACCACAGGGCTTTTATTGTGGCTGCATACCATAAGGAGACTTTAAATCAGTTCTTTGGTTGAAAACAGATTTATAAACATTTCTCAATATAAATTTAGGAATAGTAGTTTAAAAAAAAAAAAAAAAGTTATTTTACTACATAGGTGGATCCAAATAACAATAAAGGTCTGAAATGACCAGTGACCTGTCAAGTTTAGGGTTGTCCTGTCTTTCTCTCTGCTGTTCATATCGAAGCTTCAGTCCCTTGAACGTCTGAACATAGTCTACATCCTCCAGGGCCTTCCAGTAGTTCTCTATGATATGAGCCGTCAGGGACTTCACATCCTCCTACACATAAAACACAGCAATTACACACAAAATAAACAACCTATCAGTGTGTTCAGGAGCATTACAATATATGATGACTGGATAAGTGTACTCACCACTCTGACATACTCAAACATCTCTATAATGGCTGAGTTGATGAGGTTGTATCTGGATCCATTGTTGAGGAAAGCTTTGACCACTGGCTCAAACAGGAAGTTCCTCATTATGTATCGGTTATAAAACTCGTCCTTCAGGCCAATGATTTTCCTCATGAAACGCAAAGCACCTGGATAAGAGAAATGAGTGTGAAAGGTACAGAGATTTAACAGCCAAGCTGTAATTGATCAGCAAGGTATTACTGCATGCTTGGTCTTTATTCTAAATGAATTAGTGCTTGTTAATAATGCTGCTGGCCCTCAATGCAGAATTCCTTGGCATGTGTTGAAATAACAGTGTAACAGTAATAATTATCAACAGAGCAATTCATAGTGCAAAAGGATCAGCATCACTGAGTGTTCTGTTATTGATTATGTGGTTTGAAAGTTGTGATGGTGGCAAGTAATTACTCTCCATGTCTGTCATTTGTCCAGTTCTACTAATCTAAATGTCAATAGAGTTTGCAGTTTCACATTCTTCCATATTTTCAGTATCAAAAACATCCAACTAGTGTAGTAATCCTTAAATAAGGTTAATTAAAAAATTTTGCTGAAATAAAATATAAATATTAGATTACAATTTAAACAAAAACATAGAAATGTTGCCTTGGCATCTAATTCAAATACACTTAAGCTGATGTACTAAAATTACAAACTGAAAGTGAAAACTAAAAATTAACTTTAAAAAAAATAAAAAAATAATAAAAATGACAATGACAATCACAATCACAATGAAAGTTCTAAAAATTTAACTAAAATTAATTAATAAACTGAAAATATCAAAATAACCAATTAAAAAATAAAATAAATAAAATAGTATACAAATACTAAAATTTGATCTGAGCTCAAAATCTTTGTGTCACATGGAAAAGCCCTTGGTAAATGTAAGAAAGGGATGAAAATCAGACTATAAATTTATACTGAAAAGCATATGATGAGTAAATATTGCACGCATAGAAACGCAAACCTGTCAAATTTAAACAATGTTTCCCCTGCCATTATATTAGGGGGGCGGTCCCCCTCAACGGCAACCCACGGCCCCCTTGAAGGTCAAGTTAATTTTATTTAATTATATTTTCTCTATAACCCAGATCACAACAGAAGTCATTTAAAGTTACCTTTCCAATAGAACAGGTATAAATGAACCTTGTTCTATTAAACAAACTAAATAGCCTTATGTTATTTATCTTATTTACACGACGGCATGTCATTTCAGTCTCTACGTTATGGTCGCGCTCTCTGTATCACGCACAGCGGAGTGCAACGGACTGTGCGCGCACTGTGTGTGTGTGTGTGTGTGTGTGTCACACACACGTGCGCGCACACACAAATGAGCACACTCCTACTAGTATTTGTAAATATTAAGCCGCAAAACGACTATTTAAATATGAATTCTTCGTGTCTCTGTGTTAATGAATGGCGCAGACGCACGGTTTTGTTTACTACTCGTACTGAAGCGCGCGTGACGCTTCCGGTGATATTAACGCCTGCCTTCTCATTAAATGAGGACATAAATACATGAACAACATCTCCAGAATTGCTCTGAGTCACTTCATGAGCATTTGACCGTTTCATTTGAGTAAAACTATCCTCATATCATATACACACAGA
>NW_015544175.1:1542896-1567469 GCF_001515605.1 Sinocyclocheilus anshuiensis
GAATGTACGTAATGGGCTGCTACTACTACTACTAAAATTATTTAAACCTTATTTGTAAGGAATAATCATACAATATTCTTCAATGTTTTAATTGCACTATTAAATTACCTTTATTTTCCAAAAAAAAAGTGTGTTTAATTTTCATTACTTAAAAGATAGATTAAATGAATTGTAGCGTCTGGACCAATCAAAAACACAATTTTTCATTTGATTTAACAAATCAGTTATTCATTAGATTAACAAGTCGGCACAGACCATTTTATGCCTTAAAAATGTAAATATACAACACAGAATTTTTGAGCAAAAAATCATAAGGCTATTGCAAGAATAAATGAAACTTGTTTTTATGCTTTCAAATAATTAGACATGACAAATCAGAATTTGGTAACAATAAAACATAAGGTTGGAAAAAATAAAACATTTCATAGGGCCCTAAACATGTAATTTTTGTTCAACTTTTAATAAATTGATGTTAAATTGTTTAAGTTTCATGATTTTAATTAATTAGACATGTTTTTGATTAATAAAACGATTAATTAATCAAATTAATTAATAAAAAAAGCCGTAAACCTCGGGGAAACACTGTTAAATATAAAATTAAACATTTAAATTCATTTAATTATTTTAAATTAATTTAAATTAATTTAAAACTATATACATTGTTGGTGTTAGGGCAAGTGAGAATGTTGGCAGGACTGGCCCAGCCAGACAAGCATAAAAAAAATCCCTTACTTTCATTCTGTTAGCAATTAAAAAAAACTGACCCCATTTTATTGACCAGTAGTACCATTGCCTCTTTTGCACAATCCAATAAAATCTGGATGGACAAAAAAAAAATCCCACCCTACAATATTTCCTGCTGAATATTCAGTATCAAATGTGGCTTTACGAATTATTAAAAAAGCTACGTCTTGTGTGTGTGTGCGCATGTGCATATACTCACATAAGGCTAAGAAAGCATGTTGAGATGCAGTGAGCACCAGTACTCTGCGGAGGATGTCTTTGTTGATGATGTAGTTCTTTATGTGATACGTGTGATGCTCCACGCAGAAAGTGAGCAGCTCTACGATTAGAGCCAGCAGCTGACACGTCTGGAAATCATCTGACAAGACAAACACACACAGTGAGAAGTCTAGAGGTCACCTCTTTAAATAGGTATGCAAAATGTCAAAAAGGCTGCCTACACATTCAGTCTGCATGCATCCTACAAGCTTGCAAAAAATCTATTACCTTTGCTGGGTTTTTCTTCTGTGGTGTTGGCAAGAAGTGGAGCAGAGAGCACATGCATGCAATGCTTATAGAAGAAACTCAAGAACTCGGTCTTCTCGGTTTTCTGCAGTTAATCAAACCGTTCATGAAAGGAGCATGTTTCGCTACATTCTGACAAATGACAATGAAAGGGTGGTACAATGCATCAAATATATATTTATATTAAAACATGTCTCACATTAGCAGTTGCCAGCATGTTCTCTGGGTCCACTAGTGTCCTGAGCAAGCCCATTAGCTGTACAGCTCCACCCAACTCTGGATCCGTGTCACAGATCATATGCTCAATGATCAGATTTATCAACAGAATGTCCTGTAAAATAGAGACAAGTAGTGAGGAAGACAGGTAGATGGAAGGATCACAAGAGTCAATAGGCGTGTGACTTACGTCATCATTCTGCTGAGACTCCTGCATAACAAACTCTCGCACCATGGAGGGGTTGTACTCCACCAGGTAGGAGAAGATATCAGTGGCTGCGCCACGCACATGAACATCATCCATGCCCTTTAACACAAAGCACACATGCGTTCATAAATACAGCAAGAGCAAGTTAAAGTTATGGTCTTCATTGAGAGCAAAGTTGAAGTTAAGTTACAGTTTCAAATGTAGCAGATACACCTATTCTCCATAAAATACAATACTAAAGATCATTAGTAATGATATTAAAATTTAAAAAAGATACCACCAAATCAACTGACTGCAAATCTGTTCTTTGAAATAGCAAGTATATCTTACAAGAATAACTTCCAGCGCTGGCAGGATACCCATGTTGGACAGAGTTTTGAAGAATGCGTCTCTGTTCTGTGGTTGTAACGTTTGTGAGAACGCACAAAACTCCTTCAGGAAATTTACCTGAATGTGAAAATATCAATTTTGTTTATATCAAGTGTTTTGAGTAGGAGGTTAACACATTCATTAGTAATGTTGCTCATACCAGCTCATGCCGTTTGTCGTCATCTGTGGCTTCATCAGTTAGCTGTGCAAAGAGCTCAGTCAAAAACTTCTCATCGTCCTGAAAAAAAAAGCATAAGAAATAGAGAGCTCTGGTTATATCAATTCTAATTACTAACAGTTTTGTGTATATGTATATATATATATATATATACACAAACAAAACTAGTTTACTTCAAAACAAAAGACACTAGAAAAAGCACACAAGTATACATTAAAAATACACAATATATTAAAAAAAATTATTGAAATATTTTTAAGCCAGTATTCATGTTACAATCTATTTTCTCCAAATTAAACTCTTTCTATGATATTTTCTCCAAATTAAACTCTTTCTATATATGCTGCACGATGCACCTTGCAGGGCACTGTGTGAATTGCAACCATAATTCTGTTCAGCCAGATTTGGCACAATAAATCTGGTTATTGATAAATGTTCATTTATAGTTGCATATACATTATCCTAATGTCATTTGAGCTCACCATAAAGCTGTAAATCACAGAGAGGCTTAAAACTGTTTTGCAACATTACTTGACCTCTAGCAGAATGAGGGTGACATATTTGATAACTGCACATCGACACCAAGGTTAGACATGTGACCGATACTGTATTTTACTGCATCAACTTGTCATGGACATAAAAGATTACACCTCAAAAAAAGGGGAACCAGTCAAGTGAATTGTTTGCTATTACGCTGCCATGGGAAAGTACATCTAATTGCTCAGACAATCATAACAAAAAGCTTTCAGTATCTATGTTTGGTTTATTCAAAATCTATGAGACTACATCCAGGTATTAACTGGATATGGTAATATTAAAACAATATTGTGACATGCACATTCTTCTGCAAAGATGGACAAACAACCATACTGAACTGAAGCTGGCTGGAGGTTGGAGAAAATAATCATCCAGCACGTCTGCCAAGTGTTTGTGACATCACATGATATGGCTCTAAAGAACATGATGGTGCTGTTTCCATGGTAACAAGCACCCTCCCCTACCTCCAATCCCAGTATCAAACAATTCGACTGTAAGGCTTAGGTGAGAAGCACGTATCAAACCATTTCCATGAACATCTTTTTTAAATGAATTTAGCCACAACTGAAGTAAAATCTAACTTAATGTCATAAGGTCATTTCAGATTTTTTTGACTTGTCAAAGCATTAAAGGGGTCATATGATGTTGCTAAAAAGAACATTTTGTGTATTTGGTGTACTGCAATGTGTTTATGCAGTTTAAGGTTCAAAAAACACATTATTTTCCACATAATGTACATTGTTTCTCCTCTATGCCCTGCCTTTCTGAAATGCGTCGATTTTTACAAAGCTCATCAGTCTGGCGCGACGTTGATGTATTTCCTCAGCGACCAGCACGGATCAGCTCGAAGCGGATATCGCGGTAGTTTTGCTTTCACAACGAAACAGCGTCTCCACGACATGGCGGCGGCAGCAAAAACCACACTACAGCGAGAATAAAAGTTATGCCTTCTTTCTTTGCGTGAACATTTGGGTGGTGTTATGCAAATCTTCTCACACAGTGACGTAGACATGTGGGGGCGTGTTTAAACGAGGCGTTTTAGGAGGGCGTGGACAAGTCTTAACTTTTATAAAGAATATCTCTTTGGGTTTGAGACTTTATTCTTCGTAACTTTAGGGATCTTATCTATGCACGAACAGCTTGTAACACTCCAAAGAGAAAGGAAAATTTTTAATTGCATCATATGACCCCTTTAATAAATGAAATTAATTACATTGACTATAATTACTCCACTCTTGAAACTCAACATTGAAGCAAATACTGTTGCTGATTTTCTACTAAATGATTAAATGTCATCCATTAAATGCATCTGAAAAAGCAGTTAGCACAGTTATCTTTAAATCTGTTATCTACATCTGCAGACCTTTTAGTGTGCAAAACATACACATATATATACATGTATACATACAGTGGGTACGGAAAGTATTCAGACCCCCTTCAATTTTTCACTCTTTGTTATATTGCAGCAGAGTGAAAAATTGAAGGGGGTCTGAATACTTTCCGTACCCACTGTATATATATATATATATGACCTTTACAACAAAGAACCAAAGTACAGCCCACCATGTGCATCCCATCAAGAGCAATGAGATCGTCTCAGGCAATACAAACAGGGAAATATTAGTAGCTGCATCACAAACATGCAAACATATTCACTGCATTCTCTGCAAACAGTTTTCTGCTGAGGATGCAATGAATTTGAGAGGGACGATGCTTGTCTGAAAATTGTGCTGAAAAGCCACAATGACACATAGCAAGCCTGACAATGTATGTTACCTGTGAGATATGTTATAACGTGGCATTAAAAGTTAATCTACAGCTTCTTTCACCTAGTTTAGCCCCTGAACAGCATTTCAACTCAACCGCCATTGTACAAAGTTCACAATATACTGGTCACATATACATGGTTGAGTACGAAAACCCACCTGCAGCATGCCAACAATCTCCACTTTGTTGAAGAAGATGAAGGAGTGGAGGGTGGAGAGCATGTTTTCTTCAAAGACAGAGGGGGTGGGCAGCACCATGTCCTGAATATACTGCACGCGGTACGTCTGATGAATCTTCTGCCGCAGCTCCGGGTCTGAAATGGGAATGACCTCTTTAAACCGTGCCGTGGTGGTGAGGAATTCTCGATGCCGCCGTGGTTGGGGTAGCGACGGATCGAACTCCAGACATCCGATCACATCCATGATGCATTCTTCGGAGAACATGACTTCAAAAAGCGCTGTGCGGTTGAGGAGGAAAATGCCTTTGATGATGTCATAGAGGTGATGCAGGCCTTCTCGGTTCTCCAAGTCCTCGCACACTCGGAACAGCTCCAGCAGTTTGCGGATGTAACCTTCATTCTCCAGCGCCAGGGACAGTTTTTCCCGCCGTAACGGAGAAGGTAAGGATGACGCCACCAGCTCAGCCACTTCCTCCAGCCGGGAGAGCTCACATGGCGGAAGTTCAAGACCAGGAGAGGACATGTCATCAAAGCGCTCCTCTTCAGACTCATCTATCAGCTCCTGGGTGATGTCTACAGAGGGGTCCTTTCCCTGGACCTGTAGACACAAAAATAAAGGCTTTCAGAATAAAGCATTACACCAACATGCAGAACATACCTAGAGAAAATATTATAAATGTACATCACAGACATAATCACCTGACATATTTTCTCCCAGATCTCATCACAACCAGCCTTCTCCTGGAAGCTGAGAGCTAGGTCATAGTTTTCAGCCTCAGACCATACTATTAATGTGTCCTTCAAATACAAAACACAAATAACATCAACAAATGCTAAAAGAGCATGTGATACACAAGCACTATCATACAGGGATCTAAAGTTTAATGCAAGACACTACAGGCAAAAACATTGTTCATGCACAGGTCAAATTTAAAATTTTGCTTTCATAACATCTTTAGCAAAAAGAAAACATACAAAATACAAATTTAAGTATTTATTTTACTACACCTGATCTACTTGCATCTGTAGATTTCAATTACAATACATATCTTTCCAGGTTTATTCCTATATTTTTAAGGTTTTTACAGAGGGGTTTGTTTATATATCATTCACCTGATTTATTTAACCTTCTAAAACAACAAAATTTACTTTTTTCCTGGCTATTGTCTGACTTATGAAGCGCTTTATCCAATTTTAAAACAAAACAATTGTCTTAACCCTATAAAGCCTACTGTATCATCTTAGATACATTAATTTCTAATGTCTCTAAATTATCAACATGGTCAAAACAGAAAACTTGTTGTACACAATCAACTACATGCCAACTGATTGATAGTTTATACTTTTTTAGCAAGTAAAAGGCCTTTTAGTATAATTCTAAAAATGTCAACCTTCACCTTTGTGTCTTTTTCCTGTGAAATGATGTTTGTAAAGTAAATGTAAGAATAACTTTTATATTGTTAGTAATAACAAATTTTCAGAAATGTTAGAAATTTTCATAGAAACATCATTTTAAAATGAAATAATCAAATATCATACATCAAGCTTTAGTGGAACATTTTTTGCACTAATTTATTTAGGCCTATCTCTTAATAATCATTGTATTGCATTATGTTTTGCACCCCACAAATAAATATAGAGATTTGATTATTTAAACATTATCTTACTAAGACATATTAGGAAATATAAAGTGAAAACTGATATTATATGCATTTATGCAAGTAGTCTGCTATACTATTATAAAAAATCTCACTGATTTACATTACAGGCTATCAGAACTGCATCTACTTTTTGTCTATATAAATAACTTTGTATAAAAAATTTCCTCATTGAGCGTGAGCTCTATATTCGATAAGTGCAACAAATGCCTGGTGTATTCAAAAGATGCAAGCTTTTTTTAATACCTTGTCTAAAGAATGAAAATATTACCGCTCTATTTCAAACAAAGGCTCTAATGTTATTGTAATGTGATTAACTATGGAAGCATGGTGATACCTGTAATGTAATATCTTTCCCAATTCACCTGTGATGTCTCGCATCTTAATAAATGTGTATTTTACCTTTAACCAAGACATTAAGAAGCACATACTAATGAATGATGTTCACAAAAACACTGATGAGCTGTCAACAAAATCATGTCACAGCATTTCAAACGCACCTGCTGTTTCTGATAGGCGGTGTTAGGGTTGATTTTGGACTCCAGCAGCAGTGACCCTGTTTTAAAGAACGGGCACATATTACTTTTACAGTTAACGAAAAGTGGCCCTGTACATCATCTCTGTAATATTTTGAAACATACCATCACTTTCGGCGCGCACCAGGAGAGACATGCCTTTCAGCCGCTCCACGTAGGCGGATGACACATGTCCCGTCCCCCGATCATCCCACTGGCGGTCCTCATTCAGAGTGTACACTTTTACTCGTCTACGAGTGTCAGTCATCCTTGCAAGTAACTCTCAAACAGGCTTTTGCCCTTGATTCAATAAATCTCAACGTCCTCGGTTAGCAAGGTGCAACAGAATCTGCTGTCAACTTCAAGCTGAAATGTATGGCATTCACTGGCAAGCTGTCGCGAAGCTGATGCAGTATGTTGTTGTGGGGTCTATCACAGTAAACGTATGCAGTCCAGAAGAATTATTCTGACCAGTCTAGCGATGGTCAGCTAGCTGCTGTGTGCAGCCGAGGCTCTCCACAACATACTCAATACTTTGAACTTTTAATAAACGCAACCACGAAAAACGCTCCTCTGTTTCTAAAGGCCGTGAAACGGTGAGAAATTAGTTTAAAAGCATGCAGCCAGAGCACGAACGCAGAATGTGTTTCTTTTCCTCTGTGCCCCTTTACTTTAAGCTAGCTAGGCTATGCTAACGCTGCGACTAATTCAGTCAAACGGGGTTAGCGTAGCTAGCGCCTCAGCTAGCAGGCTATCTACTGGCGCGAGTCATTTTAACCCAGAATTGTTCGAAACGCGCGCAAATGAACTCCAAAGACGTACCGATAACGCTATTTGATCGTTATACTCGCGCGCGGTCGGTGAAAAGGCGGGAAGGGTCGTGTATAACGCGGCGCGTTCATAATAAGCTAAGCTATATTTTCTCCAAGTATTCCGCCATATTCTGGCTAAGGGCCGCGGATGGACCAGCCAGTCTCTTCACACATAAATAAACATTCCCCTATGTAACTAATCGAATAGACTCGCTCGTTTCACTTTCCGGGACGGCGAATGGCCAGCGCGACCGTCGAGCACCATGAAATAGCAGCGTCTTGACGAAAAGTAATTATTAGCCCCACTGTGAAGATTCGGCCATCTTGGGTCCCCTCTGAAAGCCGCGACGGGGTTTCCTGTGCTGCAGGCGCAGGGCCGCCGCCACAGTTTAAAGACACAGTGCGCCAAAAATGAGCAGCGCAGACACACTGGTGTTTCGTAACCCCAAACACTCATTGCTGTTGAAAATGAAAGAGACACAGAGAGGAATGTGAATGAGGGTGAAAGTAAGCTCGAAGACGCGCGGCTTTTATTAATGACTTCTAGAGCGCGCGTAAAGATAATAAACTTCATACTGCTTTTGCCATTCAGTAGAATGAAATGCAGATGTGTACAGTTGTGCTGTTGACTTTGTTTCTGAGAACAAAGTGCAGTACATTATAGTTTCATTCATTTCAGTTATTATAAATAACAGTCTCTGCTGGGAATATAAACATAGCCCATACAAACCTTTTCTGGTAAACCAGTCCAGTCTCAGCTTTGGAACATGGTTAACCAAGTAAACAAAGTCCCTAGAATATTATATATAGCCAGTGTGGTCAACCAGACATGACCAGGTTGTACCACCAGCTCAAATATTATATAACTGTAAAAATGACTTACTAACTACATTTTTAGTGTTGCTTGTCCGTGCAAAACTCGCCACCACAAATACTAAGGTGTTGGTGTCACCAAGGGATTGTTATTTGGTTGATAGTGTGTTGTGGGTTGTTGCTATGTGTATGTGGTGCAGGGTGAGTGATTATGAATTCAGCCTCTGTTAACGGTATAGGCCCATCTATCATGTTAACATTTGCAAAATGACCTGAAAAGGTTAAAGTAAGCATGAAATGAAAATCCTCCTTATGCTTACTAAATGCACCCTAATCATCTTATTGTAAACAATTCATCCATTCATTTGTTTATTTATTTTAACCCTCATGATCTTTAATCGAAATGTCATAACTTGATCTTCCAGTGAAACGACAGGCTTATCTCTAGATCTCGCTTCCTTTTTTCTAAAAAAAAAAAGAAAACATGTTTCCATATGAACCACACAAAGGCATACAAAATCGCCACCATGTTAGAAATCACAACTATAAGTATTTGAGAGGGCTAAGAGCCAATATATAGTGCAATTTCCCAAAAAGAAATTGGGCTAAGAAGCACAGATCAAGTTAGACTGGCCATGCCAGTTGGGGTTAAATTGCAAATCTGTTACCAAATAGAAAATGTTGTGGCTTTATCTTACACTTGTAACTAGTATTATTGTGTTCTTATTGGTACTTTAAACTTTTGTGCTCAGCTGTTTCCTTAGTTACCCAGCAACTCTCATAAACAGAATGCATACACTTCCTCACAAGTTGGTAAGTACTTTCAAATAACATTGCAACTACTCTGTGGACCATGTAACCCACAGAACAGAATGAAACTGTTTGGGGTTTCCAATATCAGCACTAAACATGATCACAAATATCAATCCAAAAGGTATTAGTAACCTAGTGGTCTCAGTAATTACACAATTACAGTAGTTTCATGCTTCAATACAGGGCACATGTTGATCAGATTCTTGACAAATCAGAATTAAAAATGAAAGCCCCAGTGATAACATGAAAATTTTTGTACAACAGGTAAAGAAAAGAGTTGCATATTTCAGAGGATTTGTTCAGCAATTTCTTATCTGAACAATTAACAGTGTAGCTGATAAACAGGACATTCATGCCACAGTACAGTGTGCTGCTGAGAGCTGAAAAACAGGACGGTCATGCTGCGCTGTATAATGTGATTCACATTTGTTTTCTAAAAGCTCCTTTTAGACTGAAACTTTACCCATGCTCCTTAACAAAGGAGTTGTTTAGGACAAAAACCGAATTTTTAGTCTTGGTCAGGATACAAAATGTGAAGCATCTATTTGTTTTCAAACACAATCAGGTCTGAGTATCATGAAATAATTTAACAGAAAGGACATACTGTGAACTAAAATGTCCTAACAAATAAACTGGAGCATATAGAGACAAGCACACGGTCACTTTCCCTTAACACATGCAAATGACCAAGGAACGAGCTCAGAAATGCTTATTATCACTTTATGACAAAGAGAGTAGATGTGCAATACTGACAAAGGCCAAAAAAAAAACCTTTACAAAATTAGTTTATCAACAAGTTGTACATTTCTGGCATATGTTATACCATATACACAACAGTTCAAAAGTATGGAATCAGTAAGATTTTTTTCATGTTTTTGAAAGTAATCTTTCTTTATTTGATCAAAAAATACAGGAAAACTGTAATATTGTTAAATAACAGTAAAACAATATTCAAAGGAATTTTTGATATGTTTTGGATTTTATGAGTTGTATTTCCCAGGATACGTTGCCCTATTAGGGAATAAAAAACATCTCAAGTCATCAATAATTCTATGATTTATTTGATGCAAACAAATATGTAATATTCAAAATATGCTGCATGTATGACATGTCTAAGTGTCCTAAAATTAAGGCATAGACATTTCTTGTATTTTTACATTGCTGAACTGTCTCGTCTTCATCCTCAGGGGTGGGCAATTCAACCCCTTGAGGCCCACTGTCCTGCAGGGTTTAGCTCCACCATCTCTAATCAATCATTTAATGTAATTTATGTATCAACATGTATTTTTTTTTTATGTAATCCTGAAGACTTTGCATAGATTTTTCAGGTGTGTTAGATCAGGGTTGGAGCTAAATCCACTGCAGGATGGTGGCCCTCCAGGAGCAGGGTTGGAAAAAATCTAGTTAAAAATGCAAAGACGTAGTCAACTAAATGTATTAATATCAGTTTTACATGCAAATATTAACATTTGCACAATTTTTTTTTAACTCAAAATAAATAGAAAGGAGACTGGGTACAGGGGGCCAAGAGGGCCTATGAGGATCATCCCTAAGGGCCCCTGCCCTGGTATGCAATTTCTACTGAGGGGGATCCCCTCCCCTTGATGCATTTCACAATCCCCCTCTACCCCATCCCTCTGAGAGATTTTTAACAAGGGGGTCCCCCTTCTCTAGACTGCGATTCCTACAGTACATCCCCTCACCCATATGTATCCTGTGGTGCATGTTGCCTGTTTAAGGGTTAAGGTGTAATTTATTACAGTGATGGAGCTAAATGTTTAGCAGCCATTACTGCAGTCTTCAGTGTCACATCTTTCACAAATCATTCTAATATGCTGATTTGATGCTCAAGAAACATTTTCTATTATTATCATTGAGACCGTGATATTTTTGTATTGACAGTGATATTAGTGATATTCAGAGATTTTTATATTTATATTTTAATATTTAGATGAAGATTGAAAGAACAGCATTTATCTGAAATAGAACTCTTTTGTAACAGTCTTCACTGTCAATTTTGATCAATTTAATCCATCTGTGCTGAATAAAAGCATTTAATTCTTTCAAAAAACCTTACCGACACCTAACTTTTGAACATCAGTGTTAAAAAAACAAAAAAAAAAAAAACAGTACTGACACCAAGACTTTGTGTGAGAAGATTTTTATTGTTTTCCAGCGGTGACTACTGGATATATACACAAAACAGACAGGGCCAAGAAAATCTGTAACAGCACTGAGGACAAAAGTTGGGATAAAAGATGACTCAGAACCATCTACATAATCTGAAATGTGTATGTTTTATACTTCACTGAATTAAAGAACAATTAAACCACAATAAAAAAAAAAAACAAGAAAACACATCAATTGAGAGGGATTGAAAAAAAAATCCTAAACCCTTTTTTCCCCCAATCTTACCGTCTTTTCTGATAAATATCCCAAGTCCCTAACTCCAGTTACAAAAAATGCGATTTAAAATGTAAAAAATTTTCACTCTATGCTTTGATGTACTGACTGAATAGACATGCATTCAACAAAATCTGAACTAAGCAGCATCACATCTATGTTTGTCCTGTGATGTGGCATAGTTCTGATAGAGTTGGGAACTAGCATCAGAAAAAACTCAAATACACTCCTTATTTTCCCGCCTGCTGGGCTTGACGCCTCAGCAGCACATAGATCTTTTCTTTGATCCAGTCTTTGTTGTAGGGCTGGTAGGTTTGTGTGTCTGCCCGGTACCTGTTTAAATGACCAAAGAATGAAAAAATTACTACATTGCTCAAAATTTGTACCCTTGTACATGATTGACGAGATCTTGTGTTAGTTTACTTACACAAGACAGCTGAGGTCAGCGAGATCATCAACAAAGTCGAATAACTGGCTTATGTCATATGTGATGGAGGGACTGTTGGGGTTCATCCTCTTCAAATGCTCTTCATACATCTTACACACTCCTTTTATTAGAGAGAAAAGAAAGAATTAAAAATTCCACATTAAAGCATTAGAATTGTTCATAATATTCATTTCTAGCCCTTTAAAATCATAAGAAATATTCTACCTTCCATGCATTCGTTGACAGACTCATAGTCTGCATATGTTCTGCCTTCTGGTCTCTTGGTGGGCTGCACCAACAGAATTGTGTGAGACTGAACATCAGAAAAAAAAAAACAAGTGTAAATAAATATTACATACATTTTGACTTGTGTACACATTTTAGAGAGCAAAAAGACGTAAAAGCTTAATTAAAAAAGCACTGTACATATAAATACACCAGATATGACCCAATTATGTGGAGCCCCCTACTGCCAGAAACAGAGCTTTGACTCCTAGCAGTGACATTAATAGAGCGTATATATATATTTTTTTTTTTTAAATGAATGACATCTTAATCTGACATTCAATCCAACCATCCCTGCTTGGCATATGATCTAAGCAAACTCAAAGATAACTCGAAAGTTCAAACGGAATCTCTGACATAAGACCCTGAAAACAGCAACTGTTGGACTCCAACCCTCCCCCAAAACAAAACAGTCTAGATGCTTCTTACAAAGGCAGTTACTACGACGGGTGAATTTAAATATAAGTTTGTTTAAGTCACACTTTATATTAAGTGCTAAACGTTGTAGAAAGTAATCTAAAAATATTCCAGCAGACTTCACACCTCGTTAATTTCGTGAATACTCGACGTTATCTTGCTACACTGCTGCTAGCTGCGCGCGTTCACTCACTTGAATATTTCTTGAACGTGTCAGTGCAGCCGAAGAAACACGACTTTCTGACAACGCAAATGTATATAATATACACCAGAACACAAAATACAGCAGTGAAATACTTACCATATCTGGTCCTGGTATCTAAAATGTTGCGATGAAGGCTGTGGTACCGCTGACGGCTAATCACCCAGAGCAGCTACAGAAAGAGCATAAATGTGCAACGAGCATCCACTTCCGGTAGTGGCGATGACGCGTTGGATTTTCAGAATTAAAGTCTTGTGACAAAATTGCAGAGTGTGTTCAGTTTTAAAGTGTATTTATTTTATTTTGACTGAAAATGTTACGGCACTGGTAACACTGTGAGGGTTGGGAATTGTATTGTAACTTTCAGCAAAATAATCATGGTTAAATTCATATTATGTTCCCTCAAAAGCTATATTTTACGTTTGTTTTTTGCTACAATATCATTGAATTGTGCTAGATGGATTTATATATCCAATGTACTGTGCAGACTTTTTTTGCAGCAGATGTTTTTGCTTTTTTATTTTTTAATATCATACTTTGTAATTTTGTATTTTAATTTTTTTTAGGGTGACGTTTTAACATTTTCAGGGACTACAGATGAAAAATAGCCTTTAGGCTAACTCTGGCGTATTTATATTAATAATAAAAAAACTGCTTCTGTCTCACATTTTGTACAAGAGATTTATTCAGTTAAAATTTTTAAGTGAAATCATCAAGAATCAGTGTGCAGTGTGGTTTGTGTTAACACTTTAATGGCATAGCAACACTATACAATTGAAGTACAAAGTGTACAGATCATAGACTTCAAAAAAAGATATAGAAACAAAAATTAAGAAAGGAAAGCTTATTTTAGCTTAATTCAGCAACAGCAATTTTATTTTCATGAAATTGATGAAACTGCTCTATTTTGAGATTGGAATGTGTGAAAATTGTTCTTGCTTGTTTTGATACTGTCATGTTTGACAAATACTATAAAGTGAATGTGTTTCTCTGAACATACAATAAAAAGCTTGAGGGGGCAATTAATATTCTTTTCCTCATTAAAACGTTTTAATCCCAAGATGCCTTTAATGACTGCGTGTACCTTGAATAAACATTTTTGTCTACATGTATGTGAGCTGGATTTGTTTGTTATGGGATTTCAGTGACCCTTCTTTTAAATCCTTTATGCACGGGATCTCAGTCTATAACCTCTGACCCCGTTGATCCCTCTCCTGGATGTTGGTTCTCTTGGGGCAAGGCCTCTGGCAGAAGCCTTACACGACCGCTCACATTCCTCCTTGGAGACAAAGTTATTTCCATTCGCTTCGCAACCACCGTACCAAAATTGTGAGCAAGAGCCAGAGGAAGAATCAAAGTAGAAACGAGATGTCCATTCATAACAGGACCCAACATCTCGTGCCAAAGAGCACACACCAGCAGAGGGCTGACGGACTGGACTATAATCCTGAAAACAAAAGAGATAATGTGTTGTAAAGAGTGTTGATACAAAAAAATTAAATTATGATATATGCAGCATAGAGGAATATTGAGAGTGAAAATCAATGAGCTGGTTTACTCTATAGGGTAAATCAGGACATCCTGCTCTTCCAAAACCTTGAGCAGCTGTTACTCCATCAAGGCAGCAACCATATCTATTAACAGGCAGATACACACAACATAGATAATTGAGTGAAATAGGATATGAATGGTCAGTTTATAGGTTGTGAAGTTTGCATTATATTGAATGGATCAGATATATTGGACATTATTAAAGGGCACCTATTATGCCCCTTTTTACAAGATGTAATATAAGTATTAGGTGTCCCCACAGATAATTTATTATATCAGTTTGAAAATTCCTATTTTGAGTGGAAGCAGAAGCACATGCTGCATCCCAATTCGCATACTATCCATCCTAAATAGTACTCGAAATTAGAATTAGTATGTCCCAAATCGTAGTATGTTGAAATTAGTATTCCAAAAGTACCCGGATGGTTTACTGCTTCCGGTAGAAATTCAAAGTGCAAATCTGTGCACATACTCTTAATGGCTAATATTGCACACAACACAATGTGTGGACAAGGATTCAATTAAAAATACAAACACGCATGAAAAGTGTTAAAAAACTACAAACATGGCAGATATGCGAGAACGACAGACAGGTAGAGAAAGGGGTTTGAGTGATAAATAATCAATATCTAACCTGTTGAAAAAATATTTATTTAATGTTATCCGCATTATATTTCATCTGCAGCAACACTGTGAACTTTATAATGACACATTTGGTCATTATTTTTTAAATGCATCATTATGCAAACATATGAGCAGAGTTCTCGGTATGATTGACCCGCGACTAGCAGATCAACATCCCTCTTCATTTCTCTCCAATACGGTAGGAAATTAAATTAAACGAAATATGGATAATGTTAACTTTGACAAGATGACTGACAGTGCAGTTTAAATGGTGACAGGATGTACGTAATTAAGCAACAGAGCGTGCTTTAAAGACGCAGTTATGACGAAGTCCTAAAGCTTGCCTACTATTCTGCTACATGCTCAAAAGTATGTACTTTTTCTTCACAAAAAGAGTACATACTTTTAGGGCATAGTATAAGTAGGCGAATTAGGACGCAGCAACACTGTTTTCGTGCATGAATCTTTAAATGCAAATGAGCTGCTGCTCCCCGCCCACCTTTTCCAGAATAGAGCTGTGACTTTACAGCTTTTACCTCAAATACTATAAAAAAACATCTGTTTGATTTTGATTATCATGTATATCGCGCTGAAATCATGCGTTTTACAGCCATATCAGTTTAAACTTCTGCTCTAGCGTGAAGATAAACATGGTGGATTGTGTGCGGCTCACTCAGGGCGGGGTCTTTGCTAATACGGCGATGTCAGTCAGCGGTCGTGGGTGGGGCCTAAACATTGTGACGTCACAATGCTCAGAGAATCAAAACGGCATGTCTAATGAGACTGATTTGGTTTAACGGGGATTAAAAAATAAGGAGTGGGTGGATTTTTATCATTGTAGGGTGGTTGTGTTCACACACTGCCAACACACATTTATGCCCAAACACCATGTAAAAGTGGATTTTGCATAATAGGTGCCCTTTAAAGGTGCAGTATGTAATATTGACAGATAGCAGTTGAAATGGGTACTGCAGTCCAAATTCAAAATATTGTTTCTCCCACCCCCTCCTCCTCAGATGCGACGCTCCAACGGGTTGTCAAAATTGAGGACACGCATCGGGAATGAGAGCAATTGACACTTGAAGGCGATGAGCCCTACACTGTAAGTTGATGAGTTGATTTATCCTCGTTTTAATATGCTTCTGGTCTTAGAACTTTTTAGACTGATGCAGAGGCTTTTTAGGTCGAGTAAAATCTGCGATCTCTGACCCAGTTCATTTGCTGTTCATACACTGCTTTCCGCTCTCTGGCAACCCGGGGTGTTGAAATACTATTGGTTAAACTGCATTGGGCTGAATCACACAGACCAAAACAAAAACAGGCATTCCGACACAGAATGCACATTTTCAAAGTAGAATAATTGGCTTTAGCTTTGCTTTTCAGAGAAACAAGTATGTTTCCTAAAAATCTGCAAATGTATTATGGTGTTTTTATGCTTTGATACAATCAAAAAATTACATTCAGCAGCTTTAAATTAGACTGTCAGTATATTTTTATTATAATGTATATTTTATTTATATGATATTTTATATTATTATCCTTAATATTTTACTTTATTTATATTTCATTTGATATTTTATTTTATTTTATTTGTTTTGTAGTCTTTTTAGTGATCAAAGTGTATCTGTGGGCAGATGATTTGACTATATATATATGTACCTGGACCTATGAAGAGTCATCCTGAGCACAGCCTTCCCCACGAGGCCCTGAGGCAGCAGTGTGGCCATCCGGACAGCAGCCATAATATGACTGGGCACAATGCGGCCCAGTCACTGTGGGGTATGGATCACTTGATCTGTGAACTGCTCACAGAGCAAATGTAGAGCAAGAATCAGAACATATACAATAAAAATAAGCACATGAGAAATGGATACAGAAATTTAAAACTGCTTTCAAATCATCTACATATTTGTGACAGCTTTTTAACCTGAGGTTGCATCATGGGTATGAGGCACAAATCCACGCAAGGAGCTTTCATAACCACTGGGGTACTGCACGCTGGGCACCACTAAAGCAAAGTAACACAAACACAGAATGAATCTCATAGCACAGGGCATTTCAAACTTTTTATGCCACAGTCTGTCAAATATGATGATTCCCTTCAAGGGACCCCCTTCTTAAAACATAAAAGGCAGCAATATATTTTCATATATAAAAATCTATTCAACTGAGAAAAACTATAAATATGTGTAACATATTTTCTGGAAAATATTTAGTTTTTATTGAACTGATGCTGTAGTTTTTCTACCCATCATTAGACTACTGTTGGCTGTATAAACCTTAGGAGAAAATAAAAATATGGCTGTCAAAAAAATGAAAATATTATGTTTTTTTCTAGCACCAAATCAGCATATTAAAATGATTTCCGAAGGATCATGTGACTGCTGAAAATTCAGCTTTGCTGAAGAATCTACATATTTAAATATATTAAAATAGAAACAGTTATTTTAAATTGTAATAATGTTACACAATACAACAGTTTTCACTGTATTTTTGACCAAAGACAGCCTTGGTGAGCATAACAAAACATTTATTCTTCTTTCAAAAACGTGTATACACATACAGTCAGTGACCATGAATAAACTCACTTTGTGCACCAGGGCAGGGCTGTGTGTTGCAGTTCTCCACAGCATGAGGTCTGGGGAAAGTAGCACATCTTTCATCTGGATATTGATTGTGATCCAAATCCATGCATACTACTCTGCGCTCACGAGTACCAGTTCCACAGCTACGAGAACACTGAAGGAGACAGGGAGAGAGGTATGTACTTCAAACTGATCGGCTTTCTCCTTTATGGCCTTGCTCTCCTTCCTTCTCTCACCAGGCTGAAGTCATTGTTATAATATCTAAAACTTGGTGGCAAGCTGGTCTCTGACAGGATCTGATGTCATGTGGACGTGTGAGACCCCTGCAGTGGTGCTCAGTGATGTGCTCTCCTCTGCCCCTGACACAGAACACCTCTCGTGTCTGCTGTCCCTCACCACACGTCACCGAGCACTGGGGGAAACGAGAGAATAGAACAATAATCAAAGTTAGAAATAACAGAGCAACACCTGCCAAAAATGTGTGATTGTGAGTGCATGTGTTGATATTAATTAAATAACTACATACATCACCAAAGGGACCGACACTGTACTCGACACAGGGGTGCTCGTTGCAGGCCATCTGGGAAGCTGGTTTCCTGAGGCCTTGTGCAATGCAGTGAGATTCATCGACCATTGCTGATGTTCTCTCATTAATACAGTACACACTACGGGTCTGCACTCCTCCACCACAGTGAAGCGAACACTCTGAAAAGGTGCTGTATGTGTACCTACAAACACAATCAGTCACACTTAATTTGAATTTTGTTTACATACAAGATTGCCAAAGCATTATACACAAAAAAAGTAATGACAAGAAAAAGAAATAGACAATATTACAAATAAGGTGCTAACTAATGAATAAAATAAGACTATAACCATTCAAAATGATATAGAGTTGAAGGAGTTTTCTCCAGCGGGTATCTTCTCACTTCTTGTTTACAAACATGTTTGTTCAACTGAATACACCTATTTTTAATTATTTTATTTATTTTATAACAATATAGTAAAATTAGCATGCTAGTACGCAGTTCCGAATTCAGCATTGTTTTCGTTCTTGAATGAATCAGTATTTTGGAACAAATCGGTTGAATGAATGAATGATTCACTTATGACTCACTTATACATGTTTTGCTCCTGACTGAATCGAGTATGAGGTCTCTGCAGAGCAAAAGTGGGTGTTTCTAAATTTGCAGGCATGTTCATACTGGTGGGTGTTTCTAAATTATGCAATGAAAATGATGCACGTTACCTGACCCCACCCCACACAACCGTCACTGTGATGGGAGCAAATCAGATAATGCGGTTGAAAACGCCCCTCAGTTTTGGCCTCGCCCACCAACCTGGTAAATCCCATTACTGTCCTCCAGAGACCTAGGCTGCTTCCGAAATCGCTTATTTCCCTACTATATAGTAGGCGATAAACAGTATGTGACAGAAGAAGTATGTCTGAATTCACAGTACTCATAAAAGAGTAGGCAAAAAGTACCCAGATGACTTACTACTTCCGGCATGATTCTGAAGTGTGCATACAATGGACACTTTACTATCCCATGAGGCCACAGGAGAGCATTTATGAATGGCAGTGACATGACGCAACTGACACTGGTAGGTCACATGACAATGACAAAATGGTGACAGGTCACCAGGTTCCAGCTTCCAGGTTACATTTATACTACACACAGTCATACTATATAGAACATACTATTCGCCGCAAAGTAATTACTTATTCAGAAAAGTACCTACTCAAGAGGGTATGCCATTTCGGACGCAGCCCTATGCTTGACTGAATCAGTTTTTTAAAATGATTTCGAAAAATGAATTCGGAAATCGGTTAATACCGATGAAAGACAGTCACTTATTGCCCCCTACTGACATATTGTTACCTGCAGAAAGTAACTGAAAAATACACAGATGGACAGACTGAAATATAATACAATATAATATCATATAATATAATAAATATTATATAAATGAAATAAACAAAAACAAGCGAACCAAAAACAACAGGAAGTCAGGAAAAAAAAAAAGATTTTATAAAAATAAATTGTATAAGAAAGAAGTATATATCCATGTATGCAAGCATACACATATACATACATTTCATAGACACATATTACACATGCATAAAATCATACATAAATTACCTGTAGGTGTCCAGATGGGCAGCAGCTCCAGAGCCATGTCTAGAGGTGACAGGAAGAGAGTGATCCTCAAAAGCCACAATCTCCCCATGGCTCACCGCCTTTCAGCAAAAATAAGGGTGTTAGAATGAACTGTTTGTGTGTGTGGTTTTGTGCTGTAGTCAGTGTACACATGCTCTGCAGACTCCTTCCACGCAGATTTCTCTGCGGCCCACATAGCACGGTGTGCCGTCCACTACAGCAGGGCCTGAAACCTGAAATATCCATCGTGAATAGTTTCAGAAAAAAAATTTAAATAGGCATGTCATTTCTGCAATTGGTTATACTAATTCTTGAGCATGTGTTTTATGTTTGTGATACTCACACAGAGAACTGCAGAGATCAAGCCCAGGACCCCGAGAAGAGAGTGTTGCATCATCTTTAGGATACACAACACACATTATTTTAAGGCATTTTTACATTTTTGTTGACTACAAATTATTCAACTTCTATAATGAATGATCACTTACCTTCTCAGTGTGATACTTCGGAAATCCCAAGTTCACCCAGTCACAGCGAGAGAGATGCGTCACTGACGTCCATTCACTCAAGACTGAACATCTCTCCCTTTGTGCACACGTACACAAACGTACCAATACACACTACTGATATCAGGTTGCAATTAACCCCTCTTGGGAGAATATCATGCATGAATCTTATCATGATAAAAGGGAAATGAATCAGTGACTACTGCATAAATCTTCATCACACTTCATTATTCATTATTGTTCAAGTTCACCCAGTCACAGCGAGAGAGTTGCGTCACTGACGTCCATTCACTCAAGACTGAACATCTCTCCCTTTGTGCACACGTACACAAACGTACCAATACACTACTGATATCAGGTTGCAATTAACCCCTCTTGGGAGAATATCATGCATGAATCTTATCATGATAAAAGGGAAATGAATCAGTGACTACTGCATAAATCTTCATCACACTTCATTATTCATTATTGTTTGGTAAAAATGAAAAGCAGATTGAGTTCTACACAATATCTGTTTATTTAGACATTTTGGTATAATTTAAATCTTCATTTAATAATTTTGCAGTCTTCTATAAGAATGGTCAATGGTCGATTTTATATAGTGTTTGCATATTTTACAATGCATATTTCAAATCAGTTTTACAGAAAGATACAACAGGATCATGCAAGAGACTTCTGACCTGTCTATTAAAGGAATATTTCACCCATGAATGAAAATTTGTTTCTACAAACACGCAGCTTTTCGCTTCTCAAGACATTAAGTGATGGACTGGAGTTGTGTGGATTACTTGTAGATTATTGTGATGTTTTTATCTGTTGTTTGACTCTCATTCTGAGGGCACCCATTCACTGCAGAGGATCCATTGGTGAGCAAGTGATGTAATGCTACATTTCTCCAAACTGGTTCCAAATAAGAAACAAACTCATATACATCTTGGATGGCCTGAGGGTGAGTACAGTTTTCAGCAAATTTTCATTTTTGGGTGAACTATTCCTTTAGGGCCAGAACCCCAAAATATTATTTAGAAAGCGAGAGAGAATATTATTATGAAAGCATAAGTGTGTGATGTGTGACAGACAGGTCTCACAACGAGGCTTTTTTCAATGTTCTAACCACAGACGTTCCTCTTAGTGCCACTAAACATATAGTATTCAATCATAGGGGTGGAAGTGCTTTGTGACACTCAATCCTCTAAGCTCCTATTTTAGTCCCTTTCACTTTTCAGCAACCAAAATGACAGATGATGGCTGTCATTGTGAAGAAGAATGCAGACTAACTGTGCCAACTTTACCTACAGGATCGGCTTCACTTCCACCCTAACAACTAAGATCCAGACACCACGTATAGGGACGATGAACTTGGATAAACAGGATGCATTGTTTAGGTGCCTATAACATTTCATAAGAGGAGATTTCAGGTAAAAACTCATGTGTGTCATTTTTTGGATGTTAAAATCTTTAGTCGTATCTCATTTTAATATGAGACTATGAGTAAGCCATTCGTATGATTACCCTAAAAAGTGTAAAAAGTGTGGCTCTGGTTGCTGCTGTCTACAGTTTAATTAGAGCTGTCTGTTGAGCTTCTCAGCTTGCCTTTCTTTGGCATCCAAAGCGTATTTGGTGTCTTGGAGGTCCTCGATGGTCTCCAAGGCCTCCTGCAGCTCCTTGTTAAGAGCGTTGTATTTGTCAGTCAGTATTCTGTTCTCCAGGCGAAGCTCCATGATGTGGCAACTCAGCTCCAGGTTGGAATGGCCACAGTGTCCACGTAGCTGCTCCACCTCCCTCAGCAGAACCTCCATACTCCTAATCAGAGACTCCAACTTCTCCTGTTGTTGGGTCATACTGTTGTGTTGCTTTTTGTGCTTCGGTTCTCTATAGTATTCCTAAAAGAAATAAGAGGAAAATAGATACAGATACAGACACAGACAAATACAAACTGAAATCCTCTCTCTGTCTGATAGTGTCCGTTTTAAACAAATCCAATTTGTTTAATCCCTTCCTTGTCTCACCTCTTTCTCCTTTTCCCTGCTACTCTCTCTCTCTCTTTCTTTACTTTATAGATCTAAAGCAGTGGTCTTTGGCTGATTTTGGGATATTAGGATACAGATTTTACATCAAGTGGCGATCCAATATCTGTACTGTTTTGGTAACTAAATCATAAATTAAAATAATGATTAATTAAAATAAAGCTGAAATAAAATAAAATAAAATATTATATAAGTATACGATAAAACTGTAAAATATTAAAATAACTAAAACTATAAATAAAGGTAAATAGACATATTTAAAAAATAAAAATGACAAAAGCAAAAATTACTTAAATGAAAAAAAAAACTAAATTTAAATTAAAAATTAAAAACAACATAAACTAATCATGTAAAAATAAAATATTAATATTAATAAATACTATAACAATATATAGAAAATAATAAAATAACACTGTTAATCAGCAAGTCATACAAAATGTCAGCAACAATCTCCTTAAAAATCAAACTGAAATGTATTAATATTACAACAAACCACATAGGCCGAACAATAAGCAAAATTCATAGGCTGAAAAGAAAAATAATTAAATACATAAACAACAGCAGAAATGTGATGCATCATCCAAAAACATGGAACAACTAAATATTGTATTAATATATCAGCCATATTACAGAGTGACAGATACATTTATGCCAAAAATACGGTAGAGTTTGATTGGATGAATCAGCTGCCTTTGTTATCATCAACAACAACTAAGATGTGAAAATCATTTTCTCCTCCCCTCAAATTATGCATGATTTATAGTTGCATTGTATTATTTGTATTCAGTGTTGTTTATCTCCACTGCCTGTGACAGACCTGCAATCCATTATTGGGTTGTGAAACCACTGATCTAAAAGACATTCTGTTATCTTCTAGTTGGCAATCCCCTTTATTAAAGTGAAACACATCCTTAAAACATGCATGGATGCACACACATAAATGCACGTTACACCTAAAGACAGGAGAACTATGGTTGATTGATGTACAGTATCTTCTGCTCATAATGCCTAATGATCAGTCAAGCAAAGTAAAAGTGCGCCATGCTAAACGTTAAGCCACTATAATCACTAAGGTGATTAGCATGCCAACACAATATTTTAGCCCCAGACTGTGTGACTGCTTATCCCATACACTGCCTGTCTGCGGTCCTCTCAATTTAGAGGCTAATACTAAAAAAAGTCCCAGCTCAATCTGATAAAACAGATTTCTATTGTAATGGATGTGCAAAATGCTCATTTGGAGAGCAAGAGAATTGAATGTTCGGCTGTAAATAGAGAGTCACATCAGGTTACAGTCTGTTGCATGGTCTTTTAATCTGATGTCGAGGGCACAAATAAAGCTAGACACAAGCTAGATCAGCAAAAGTTATCAGGAATCAGAGATTGCAATGAAAAGAGAGACACAGAGAGAAAGCCATAAAGACAGCTTTCTTAAATTACCGCCACATTCAGCTTGTTACACAAACATCACTGCTGCTAAAAAAACAGTTGCTGGTAAGACGTTGCTGACATGTAGTACTTTTTTCGTGAGTTATGGCCCTGCAATTCTTACTGTTTGTTCTTGTTTTCCCCATATGACAAAAATATTTATATTTTTAGTTTGGCATAAATATATATAAATATATACATATTTTTCTATCCAAAATATTTTTTAAACATTAAAAATACATCAAATATATTTTCCAAACTACATTTAAACATATTTAATAAAACTTCTTAAAACATTTAAACTATATATATATATATATATATATATATATATATATACACACACACACACACACATGTATGTACATAAAAATAGAATATATTTAAAAATGTATATATATTCAAAATGTTTATATTAATTAATTCATAAATCAAATATAATTTTAATGGTCAATTGATTCTAAATGTTTGGCAGTCGCTGATCTATGATATTCTCTACGTTACAGATCAGAGTGGTTGCAGAACCAACATTCGGCCACTAGGGATGGGCGATACCACTTATTTTGTTTTCAATACGATACCGATATTTTTCAAGGCAGTATCGTCGATATCGATACCGATTCGATACTTCTGCACTAAACTTT
>NW_015544175.1:1567585-1606362 GCF_001515605.1 Sinocyclocheilus anshuiensis
CTCTGATAAGCATTGTTCAGGGCTGCCATTCCCAAAAGCTTGAATGCTTTCTTATGATACTTTTGGGAAACGCAGCCCTGTTTGAATGCACTGTCAGCAGTGAGTGAATGCTCTCTGTGATTGATTGGTTCTGTCTTGCAACATTTGCGTGTTCAGATGAGCAGGGAAAAAGTTTTATCCTACACAATTACTCGCCAACAAAGGTTATTCGTCCAATTCAATGCATATTGTACGCATTTTTTGTTTTGTTTTGTTAAATAAACAACCCCACTGGTAAATAAAACACACCTTAGTATCGATATTTTTTGTTTGAGTATCGATACTTTCGATACTCGCGTCAGTATCGATATATCGATACTTAGGATCGATACGCCCATCCCTATCGGCCACTCGCGCAGTATCATAGCAACGGTATTGTAAACAATACTCTACCATTCATCGCACTGTGTTATATTTCTTGGACTCGTGCTTATTAACGAACTGAAAATGCATCAACCCGAACCCTTTGCAGGGGAAGAGGCAGACGAACCTGGACCATCTGTTGAGTCTAAAAACCAAGCGGAGAGAATTACAGCGCGTCGCCTCCGCATAGCCGCACGAAATGAGGCCAAAACACGGTAAACATTCATCTCGAGTAACGTTACATTAGCCGAGCACCTTGTTTCATTAGTTAGCAATAAACGTGTCATTCTCAGATATTTAAGTAACTTATTCTGGAGATTTTATACGTGCCATGAAATGCTTACAAATTGTATTTTTTGCAGTCAAGATCTTGGCGAAGATTCCCAGGGAAAGGAGGATATTCAAGAAGAAACACGGAAAAGTCCGAAGGAAGTGGAGAAAAGTAAAAGGGTCAGTCGTCTGCATTTAAATATAGCTAGCATCTTGCTTTTATTCCTTTATATTATATTATATTATTTTATATTACATTATATTATATTATATTATATTATGATAAGAAATATTACACAAGCAAATATTGTAGTTTTAAATTCTGTAGTATTGAATATTGTGCACATAATGTGTAAGGTAGATCAAGTTTTCAGGACACTTTCCTCTGCTCTTTTTGCAGCACATGGCAAAATTGCAAACTGATGGTCTAGAGTTGGTGACCAACATTCAGGTCGCTGTAGATGCCAGAGAGTCTGACAGGAGAACAGAGCTAGAGGAGGCATGTCGACTGAGGTACATGCAATGAAACACTTAGTCTCCCTCTGTCACTATAAGTCTTTGAAATTGTACCTCTGTAAAGTTTGTATTCACACTAAAAATGTGTCATTTGATCCTATAAGGAGAGAAAATCTGGAAAATGAGGCCAAGTCCAGCCAGGAAAAGTTTGGGGAGATCACTCGCAAATGGACGGATGCTAAAATGAAACAGACCCCACTAGATCTAAGAGATGCTCTAAACAGCCAGCAACAACTCTGTGAACAGATTTTAGCGGACAAGAATAAACTGATCAGTGAGCTACAGCAGGTGAACTTCAGTCTGCAACAAATGCATGCAAAAACATATAGATTGCAATTCAAGAGTTAATAGGAGCGTTTTTTTGTTTGTTTGTTTTTTGTATAGGAGCTAAAGGCAAGTGATGATCACTATGTAAAGGACCTGAAAAGACAGGCTAAAGACATAGACCTGCTTATTGACAGAATGGAAGAACAGATCTCAAGTCTGAAAAAGTCATACCGAGAGGACCTGCAGCAGATTGAGGTGTTGTACTGCCCCCTGCAGGCTGGAGTCCAAATACAAATTATCATTCCACCCTCATAATATTGTTTTGATATGTTTGGTTTAATAAGGAATGAACAATTACACCATATATAATGGCATGTCTATGAATGCACACTATTTTCTGTCATATACCATTTATTTTCTGTGGACATTAAAGAACTCATTTGATGAGGAGAGGAGAACGTTGCTAACCAAACACAGGAAGAAATGGGGGCATCAGATGAAAGAACGAAGCGAGAAAGAGGTACAATACTTAAAAAAGTAACACACACATAGATTAAGACACACATTGGATTGAAACCGATTTGAATGTGAATACCTTTGACTGAAACCACTTTGACAACAGATGCATCTTTTTCTGCAGCTGAGGAACATGATGCAGGGTTTAAGTCTCCTGGAGGAGCATGAGGACTTGCTGCAGAAGCTGAGGGTTTGGAAAGCTGAAGAATACAACACAGACAAAATCAGAATGGATACAGAAGTACAGGTGAATTTGATATGGACTTAATTAACTGTATGTACATGTAACAATATGCTAGAGACAGTAATGCTATATTAGATACAAATAAACATCTGCCTTTGTGTCTGTCTGTGTGTGCAGAATTTAAGAAAGAAGTTACAAGAGGTGAAGTTCAACTGCCATCTGAATGAAGAAAAACTTGATTACAAATATGAGGTGGTAAAGAAAAGAGAGGAAGAGAACGCCATCTTAAAATCCCATTTGAAGAGGAAAATTATAAGGTATCATAACTTTTTCAGATTAATCTTGGTACACTGCTGTTAAAAGTTTGATGTCAGGAAGACATTAATACTTGTATTCAATCAAAAGTACTGTTTTCAACATTGATAATAATACAAATGTTTCTTAATAACCAAAGCACCATATTAAAATTATTTGTGAAGGATCATATGGCACTGAAGGCTGGAGTAATGGCTGCTGAAAATTCAGCGTTGCCATCACAGAAATAAATGACATTTTGAAATATATTAAAATAGAAAACAGTCATTTTAAATTTTAATAATATTTCACAATATTACAGTTTTACTGTATTTTGGATCAAATAAATGGAGCCTGTGTGTGCATAAGAGACTTCTTTCCAAAAACATTAAAAAATCTTACCAACCAAAACACTTGTGTATGGCAGTGCATATCCAAACTAATCTTAGTAAAGATATTCTACTTCTTAGTATAGTAGAACCCAAGATATCTGTCTTTTTTAGTTTTAAGCAATTTTAATGCATTACAACATTCTTATTCAATAATTTTAATGCAGCAAGAGTCACTGCCTTTCAGCTGATATAGTTATCATTAGTTATCATTTTTGGTGTGAAAGGACTTTTAGTCTAGTAATCTCACCTCACTGCAGGAAAACAGTCATGAATACTGGTGAGTTTAAATTCAGAACTGACCTGAATTTTTTCAGAATGCAAGATGTTCTCAACAACCTAAAGTCTAAATGCGCCAATCAGGAGAAGCAGTCGAAAGCAGAGGAACAATCACTGAGAAATGACTACACACGCATCAAACAACAGTACAAGGACATGCAGAAGAAAGCAGGGTGAGTGCACTTACATACCTCATGATCTTAAGACATTCAGACAGTCCCTGGTTTTGGACAGACACTTTGCAGCGCTCGATGCTGAGCGTTTTGAGAAGTTATGGTTGATAAGTGAAGATGAGGTAAAGGCCTTGGCACACAGGGTGCTGGAGACAGACAGAATCATTCACGAGCAGCAGCTGGGTCTGGCATGGGTGTCTCCTCCGCTCTTCTTCATGGAGCACTCCGGCCCGATCGAACATAAGACCCTCAGGACGGCCTCACAGGCAGCTGCAGATACCCTGCAAGAAGAAACAAGAGGAGATTTAGTGGAGGAATCTGAGGGTCTGGACGACACTGGTAGTGGAGTGAACAGGAGAACAGTGAAGAGAATTCTGGAGCTGCTGTGTGACGAATTAGTGAGTGTGTGATTGTGGCTGTGTGATTCATCAGTTAGGGATACTTTTGACTGATTGAAATTTTGAAAAATGAAACTTCTTGAAATGATGCTTCAATTATGTTAATATACTGTATATATTACATATAAAGTATCTTATTATGGCCTTAAAGGGATTTACTTACCCTCATGTTGTTCCAAACCTTTATGACTTTCTTCTGTGGAACACAAAAGAAGATATTTTATCATGTTTAAACTATTTTGTCCATATTATGAAAGTCAGTGCAGTCCAATGTTGTTTTAGATTGAACAAAAATTGAACAAAATCAAGTTTATGCTTAAAACAAAAACAAATATCTGTGAATGGGGAATTAAAACTTGTTTTCCCTTGTTCTTGATTTAATCATGAACTCACTTCATTTAAAAACTTATGTAATTTTGCTTTACAAGCAAATGTACTTCACTTTTACATTTTAAAGACACATTAACATTTTTAAGTAAATGTGCCACTTTTTTGCAGTGTGATCAGAAAGTACAGTAAAAGTTATTTCCAGTTATTTCTAGTGGTTGGGAGCAGAGGTATTCAAGATTTCAGCTATTTTTGTAAAATTACTTCAACAGTAATGGAGAGTGGTTGGAAGCTGTATTTTCAACTAATACAACTCATTGTGTGCTGCTTAGACATTTACATTAAGAGAACATACTGACATTTTGCATTCCCTTCCATTTATTCCTTAGATTTTCTTTACTTGGTCTTAAAAAGTCGTTTCCCCTCATAAAACCTGCAGAAAACCTGTAAATAGTTTAAAGTAATTGTATTTTTTCTTTTCAAAATCAGAAGCTGATTTTCTCTTTCTCTCAGGGTTTTCTCGTAGAGAGTAAACTGCTGAAGCTGGTGTCTCATTTGGAGAAGAATGATCAGTCCCTTATAAAGCTAGATGCCATTTTCTCAGTAAGTACAAGTAGACCTGTGGTTCTCAACAAGGGGGCCGGAAACAACATTCCCCCAATATGTCTTTCAATTATTTACATTTAGTTGTGTTGACATAATTAAAATGCTAAAGAAACACTAAAATAAAGATATCAAGTATGACATGTTATTTTTCAGTTTATTTTTTATTTCAGCAGAAGTATTAGAGGTACATATTAGCTTAGATAGCAGGTCCTTCAAATATTATCTTGTACAAAGGGGAGCAATGGTGTCAAAAAGTTTGAGAACCACTGAAAAACTAAAAAGACTGATGTCTAATTTGATTTCTTCTTTCTTTTAATGCACACAGGCAATAGGGATTGAGAGTGAGAAGGATGTGTATAAAATGGCTGAGTTCTTAATGAATTACAGACAACATGGCCGAGAGCAGAGGGAACAGATGGAGGTAAAAGTGGATCCCATCACAGCTCAGCATCTCACTATGCCACTCTAGAAACAAAACTAAATATGTTGCATTTCTCTTTTGTGTTTTTGTTAGGAAGAGGAGACAACCAACAACTCTGACTTCATTCATCATAATGACCTACTAGTGGCTCTGAAAAATTTTACTGCTCAATACTGCAGACCCCAGTCAGTGCGCTTGCATTTCAAACCAAGACGCTTCTGCTGTCACACATATTCCCTAAAATCAACTATTTGTTATTATGTCCAGTGATGTTCAGGCCTCACAGAAGAGCAGTGTTTTGAGGTTGGATATGAGAGATGACTCGGAAGATGCAGCGTACTGGGAAAGCATTGCTAATGTCATCCCAGAGTCCAAACTCAGGCTCTGGAGTGCTCTAGATACAGCTCTCAACAAGTACCAGTAAGTACATTTTTATAGTCCATGATTATACCATACTGCGCCCAAATTAAAACCTTGATTTGGACTATATTATTAACAGTGATGTTTTATCCTTAGTACTGTACTGACTGAAAGGGCTGAGCTTCTGGTGGAAACACAGAATGTACAACAACAGAATACTGAGCTCAGACAGCTGCTGCATCTTTATACAACCTCCAAGGTGACTGTATGAGTGTGTCACGTGATGTTAAGGTTCAGTTTTGCTGTTATTCGCAAATCATCTAACTTGACTTCTCCTGATAGGCCAGTGCTGAGCCGGAGATGCAGCCCACCAGGATGAGGCAGTTCCCCATGTGATATACTTCAGAAAAATAAAATCATTTAAAAATCTGTATTTGTAGTCTATATGTTGAAAAATATGCATTTCAACACTACGATTGAAAATTTCAAGCTCAAGTTAAGTTATGGGGATAGATATAAACCATTTTCAACACAAGAATCTGAATACTTTTTAAAATATTAATTGCTGAGCATGCAGTTTTTACTTTTCAACACTAGATGGGGATATTTCGGCGTTCAATGGAAACGTATGGTTGTAATAATTGTAATAACTGTTCTTGACACAAGCGACAAGCATAAATGTAATAAATTCTAGTTAACTATTTTTGCACTTATTCATATTTATAATTCGTAGTATAATTATAAATACGTATGAGTGTAAAAAAGACATCATAAGATGATCATAAGGAATTTCCCCCATCTTCCCATCTTACCCTATGTTTTATATGACTGAGTGAGATGGGAATGGGTAATGGATTGGGGGGAAACGCAAAGTCTCCAGACGCGTTTTTTTTGTATTTGTTTTTGTTTTTTAACTTGGACTTCAAAAGATGCGAGTGCAACGGTCAAAGACGTCCGTTTAGCGCATATTTACACAGAACTATGGAAAAGCAGCTCAGTGGCATGATAAAGAACACGCTTTTTGAAACTTTCTTCACAGACTGCAGTCCAAACATAAGTAAGTTTTATCTCAACTGACCGTTTATTGTTGAGGGGTGCTATAGCTGTTGTGTAAACACAGTAAAACCACGGTAGCAAAAGTCGATTTTAACTAAAAAGTTACAGAACTTGCTTTCAGGACAAAAGCATTCATTAATGTCATGTTGAGCAAGATGTCACATGATTTTTTAATACTATATATTTATAGCCTACATCTAGTTTATTAATTATTGTTTTGCCCAAAGCTCTATGTTATTTTACATTTTTGCCTCAATAATTATTTTGTATTTCATAATCGTTTTCATGTTGTTGTTTTATTATTGGTCATGGGATTTTTGTAATATGAAAAAAAAATATGTATATATATATGTATATATATTATTATTATTTTCACTTTCTATTAGCAGTTGACTTGTGGGAGTTCCAGAGGACTCGTTACGCAGACTGTAACGGCTCAGAGGCGAGTGAGGAGACGGAGATTGCTGTGAATATCGGTGGTGAAAGATGCCAAGGGTAACCTCGTGGAACACACGACCCTTGAGTCCATCGATACGGCTTGTATCATCTGGTTCACAGTGGAATACGTTTTGCGCCTCGTGTCCTCTTCGAACAAACTGCGCTTTGTGTTTTCCTTCATGAATATAGTAGACTTTCTAGCTATCGTGCCGTTCTACGTAGTGTTGATTTTGGGTGCTGCTCAAATGGAGCTGGCCAATGTGCAACAGGCAGTGCAGGCGTTGCGCATTTTGCGCATTGCGCGCATTTTCAAACTCGCACGCAACTCGTCAGGTCTGCAAACTCTCGCCGTAGCACTAAAAATCAGCTTGAAAGAGCTGGTCCTGATGCTCACGTGCATGAGTGTGGGGATTTTCTTGTTCTCTGCAATGGGGTACACAGTGGAGCAGAGTCACCCTGAGACCATGTTCACCAGCATCCCACAGTCTTTCTGGTGGGCTATCACTGTCATGAGCACGGTGGGTTATGGAGACATCTATCCTAAAACAACGCTGGGCAGGTGTAACGCCGCTGCAAGTGTCCTGTGTGGCATCGTAGCTATCGCGTTACCAGTTCACCTGATCATTAACAACTTCGTCACACAGTCTGAAAATATGTGGCAGTTTCTAGCCCCGGTATCTCCTATTATATTTATCTAGCTACTAGTCATGGACATGTTGCTTTTTATAACCTATATGGTCCTCTAGATTAAAAATGATTCTTATTTTGTTTTTGTTTCAAACTCTGGATTGTATCAGTTGACATGTGGGAGTTCCAGAGGACTCGTTACACAGATTGTAACGGCTCAGAGGCGAGTGAGGAGACGGAGATTGCTGTGAATATCGGTGGTGTCAAGCACATTCTCTAGAAGATGCTGATGGTAACCTCGTGGAACACCCGACCCTTGAGTCCATCGAGACGGCTTGTATCATCTGGTTCACAGTGGAATACGTTTTGCGTTTCTTGTCCTCTTCGAACCAATTGCGCTTTGTGTTTTCCTTCATGAATATAATAGACTTTCTAGCTATCATGCCTTTTTACGTATTGCTGATTCTAACGCATTTGGGCACTGCTGTGATGGAGCTCGCTAACGTCCAGCAGGCAGTGCAAGCGTTGCGCATCATGCGCATTGCACGCATCTTTAAACTCGCGCGCCACTCATCAGGTCTGCAAACTCTTACATTCGCGCTCAAAAGCAGCTTGAAAGAGCTGGGTCTGCTGCTCATGTACATGAGCGTGGGGATTTTCTTGTTCTCTGCACTGGGGTACACATTGGAGCAGAGCCACCCTGAGACCATGTTCACCAGCATCCCACAGTCCTTCTGGTGGGCTATCATTACTATGACCACTGTGGGTTATGGGGATATCTATCCTAAAACAACGCTGGGCAGGTGCAACGCCGCTGTCAGTTTTCTGTGTGGCGTAATAGCTATCGCGTTGCCAATCCATCCGATTATTAACAACTTCGTCATTGTTTACAGTAAGCAGCGTGTGATTGAAACCGCTGCCAAGCATGAGATCGAACTCATGGCGTTACGCGCGAAAGAGGAAGAGCAGGAGTGTCCGGAGGCTATAGGAACGGCTTCGGCTGGCAGCAGGTCAGTCTGGGATAGCGCTGCTGAGAATGTGAGCGCGTCACAGTGACACATATATCCCGTTACTTGGTGATACAGCAAATGTGTCCAAAGGCCAACCTGCCCATAAATGCAAGAACAACTAACTAGAGAGTGATTTGCACTTGTCCTTTGTCAATACTTCAGAATAATAAACTAATTCGGAAACAGAACTAATCAATATGAACAGTACACTGTGATTACAGCCTGGAAAACGGCTGAACTCGATCAATAATCCTTAAACTCTATCTATCTATCTATCTATCTAATGTTTAAATATGTAGTTGATGTAACTCTAATCCTCTGCTCAACAGTCAATAAATCGTTTCATGCCAGTAATCAAAACTTGAAGCTTTTAACATATAAAATGTCCCTTGTTTTAATCACCTTTTTTTTAATATGCCTACATAGTTGCTATAAGTATGTAAAGTTTATACACCCCCAAGTCTCTTTTCAGAAAAATACTTAAATAAAATGGGTTACTAGGGTCAATGCAACTCAGAACAACAATTTATCAAGGAACATTAAAGTAAAACAATAGAGAAGTAAATTTAAAAGGGCTGATCATAATTGTAAGTAAAATGTATTCAAAACAAAATGATTTGAAATCAATCAATTTTACACACATCAAAGGCTTCAAGACTCATTGTCTCTGAAGACATTTTACAGTAATGAGAATATCTGACTGGTCTCTTCACTGAACAAGCCTGAAGGAAGAAAAATCACTTGACATTATAATGGAATTAGAGTACTCTCAATCACAACCTAATTTGTATAAATTTTTGTAATATATATTTTTCAATGATCTTCAAAATAATGTGACTGTTTGTCTGTTTACTTTTCTTTCCACATTAAACATTTATCCTCTCTCCTTTCTGTAGCCATTTGGCATTAAACGACAGCAACTGATTGTTTAATGTATTATTATTATTACTATGTAGATTGAGCAATAGCAGTAGTTCTAAACTGTAAAACAAAACCAGCAAACAATATGTGTGTATTTGCTCTGGTGACTGAATGTGCATGCTATGATATGCCAGTTGATGTCTAAAACCTTGTAGCGATTACAATTTAGTGCTTCAGATACATCAGATTATTTAAACAATTCACTCTGATCTTGTCCTGTACACATAGACATCTATGAATTTACCTGTACTTTTTCTCTCCCTAGTTTTTTTTTATTTTTTATCTCACCTGCCCATTAAACAGCAGTGTGAACCACCATCCCCCTCTGTGGGAGTTTGAATGATGTATCGAGGGTTTTAATTTTGCCGCAGTGCTTTGAGCGTCCCTCGGGTGTGAGACATTAATTTGTTGGCTGCTGAAAGACATGGATGGACATGGATGTGGGTGTGTTTGTGTGTGGGTGTTATTCAATCTGTCTGAGTGAATTAATGCATTGAATTTGTTTGTGCCCACATGGAAAGGTCTTTGTGTTTGTGTGTAGGACTACTGATGGCTGGACACTGAGATATGGCTTAGATCTGGCATGTGGGTGGACAAAAGAGCAGCCGGTGCTAATAGCCAGTAATCACTGACCCCACCAGCACAGCTAAATCAGAATCACACAACACAGTATGGCTAAAATAGGGAATACAGGCCACATATCAGTACATAAATAACAGCAAAATGCACCTCTATAACTCTCACACATCATGTTGTCCAGCTAAGAGGGAAGCACATGCTCCATGCAGCTGACCGTGTCCAAAATCTGAATTGCACATGGATCAGTATTGAGTTACACACACTACATTGTAACCAGAGAACATAGTCAGCCCCCCTCCACATCAGACACATTTCGGAATCTCAAAGCCTACTGCTTTTCAGCTTCTAAATATAAGTTTCCCCTCTAGGAGTTCTAGGAGGTAAAATCAGCCATTGCACACAAGCTACGTTGCCAGTTTCTTACAAATTGTCTGTTTTTCAGAGGTCACTGCTTGACCTTTTGAAAGTTTGTGGGAGTATAAGCATTACATTTCAAGAGACAAACAGGTGTGAGCTAATAATTTTCCATAGTATGTGAAACTGTGTGCTGAGGTGGATAGAATGTGAATAACTGGAATCTTATCTAATGAAAATAAATATGACTGTTTAAACTTGCAGAAAGTAGGCCACCAGTAGGCAAAAGCAGCTGCTGTGATTTAAATGAATGACAGGACAAAAGAGATCTTCCTTCACATCAAGAGTAATTTTCAAAGGAGAAAATGGAGAAAAAGCACATGTGCACAACTGATACTTAAAAGTACTGTAGAAGCCCCCCTTTTTCTTTTAGAATAAAGCTATTTCTTCACAAAAGGAATTTACATAAGCGCTCGCCACACTTCAGTACTGTGGTTAAATCTAGAGAAGAATAATCACAGTGATCAAAACTGACCTTTACTGATGGTGGGAAGATAAGGAAAGAAAATGAGAGAGAAAAGTCTGAAAAGCAAAAAAGAATAGGCCTATTCACCTTTTATGGGTTTAATCTTTGTTGTTTAAATCAGGGGCTTTCAAAATAGGGGGACTGAGGGGTCACAAAAGAGTGCTAGGACGTCAGCAGAAAATCTGAGAGAAACGAAAAAGGCTTTTACATAAAGTGTTATAGGAATAAATCTGAATTGAATTGAAAATGTTTCTGTTCAGGTTTATACATCTAACACTCTAAAAATTGATATCAAAAAGATATACTTTCAAATTTAAAATATGTTTTCAAACAATATTTTAATGTGCTTTGGCCTTAGCAACGTGTAAATGTTTAATAAATAATACATGTTTTTTTTTTAAGTGAAATAAGCACTTAAAACATCCAGACCAGCGTGGACTTAGCAAACAGCAACCTCTGACTGAAATCAATGAAAAAATAAATTATGTTGAGAGAGTTAAGTGCTGGTTATTGGGTATATGGCCATGCGCCACAACCACATTAAAAACTCACGGTACTCAACTATGCTGCTATGCCACCCTGTTTGCTAAATGAGGATAAAAATGAGAGCATGAAGGAGAATATAAATAAACTGGATGGTAAAACACTTAACTTTCTGTTGACAGATGGCATCAAGTCATATATAAATGATGCCACTAAAGTTATTTGTGTAGTGTTTAGCAGTCAATATCTCCTCAGTGCATGAAAAAGACACGTGGCTCTCAGAGAGCCATTCCTCACCACCTCATGTCATCTCAGCTGCTGTGAGGAATCTCAATCCGGTAGGACTCACTCGACATTACAGGAAGTGATGGTCACACTATAGTCTATTCACAACAGCAAGGTCATCCTTACAACAGCACAGACAAGCTGAGATTGAAAAGCCTGGTAAATCCATGCTCTTAAATCTTATGGTGGCACACTCTGTCTACATCATTCCTGCCCTTCAGTCGAGCAAGACCCCACAAAAGACAATTTTATTGAAGATATATTTCACATACTGTGCTTACATTAACAGCAGACACCTAATTAAGGAAATTGCCCATGAGTGGCAGAGCAAGCCGGGTCCAGAGTGGAGCAGGTCCATTACTCTGTATAATTAATTACTGGTATAAAGCAGACTTATGATCATATTTCTCTCAGGATATGGGCAATATTTTGAGCACAATGTTTTTGGCAAAGAGTTCTTAAAGAATTAGCATGACCTTTTTAAAGCTTTTTGACTAATGGATCAGTGTTTCAGACAGTGTTTATTTATTTTTTTGTCCACAGCACCTCAGCCTTCACTGTGTATATATACATATACATAAAGTTCAGTAATTGAGTCAGCGGTGAAGGATTCCTTTAACTGATTCAAAACGTTCAAATATTAAACTGTTCAAAAGAACCAGTTCATAAGAGTTATATGTTTCATGAATGTAAGCAAATGGAGAGGAAAAATACATCTTGAACAATTCCATTAGAATTAATGCTTTTAGTATCGATTAAGTGGTAGTGTAGAATAGCCTTGAATGAATAATAATACATTTCTCCTAAAAGAATACTCAAACTTTTATTATTATCATTATATATTATGTCACATCCCACATCTCCTGTCAATTTAAAATGAATGGTTATTGTAAAGACTGTTTACTGTAACAACTAAACAATGATATATGATCATTGGCCTAAAAACATTATTGGTCAATTTCAGAGATCTTCAAGGTCACAAAGCATCTTTGTGTGAGTCTCTGTGAGCTCTTTAAACCTTCTAAAGGGTTTATTCTGGCTATAATAGTGCACGAGATTTGTGGCCTGAAAAGCATTGTTAAAGACGGTTCAGGTAATGGTCAGTCTCTCAGAGGAATTATAAAATTCATTATGCTGCATTGAACACTGAACCAATCTTCACATCCTTAATGCAATGTAGAAGGTGAAAACAGGGTCAGACACACATCCGTTTGCATTTTTGAAGGTTTAAAAGTGTAAACATTACATTACATTATCCTTAACTTATTACATTATCCATAACTTATCCTTTCAACCATGTCAGATCAATTTAGTATTTTTCTCTATATTTGTTATGGTTTCTTAATGGGAACTGTACATGCCCATTTATAACTCACCATGCTATTTTCCTGCTTGAATAAATACATTTCAGTGCTTTTACAGTGATGTCATACCAATAAAAATGCAATATCAATTACATTTTGAAAGCCCCAGCATAATGTCTCTCTCTCTAGAGGAACTGGGGGCAGAAGCTGGAACAAGGGCACGATCTGATCATTTCTATCCTCTTTATAACCTTCATGAAAAAGTTTAATTTCCATAAGTAGCCTCCCCTGGAAATGGCCCTTGTACACAGGAGTTATAAATCTCTACAATGCACAGAGGCACATTTTACTAAGATACACTAGGGATTTCTGAGGACACATAGCCTACATCAGAGACAGAGAGAAATGGGAAGAAAAATTGATAGACAAAACAAAAATGAGAGAGGTAAAGGTAAAGTAAAATTACAGTTTGTAATGCATTAATAAAAGCAATCACAGACAGAACTGTTATAAAGACAGGTGTACACATTTAAAAATCGTAATGACTTTTTCTGAAACCACATTTCCCTCAGGACATATAGTATGTACCTCTAATTACTTTGATTAGAGTTTAGTGCCCTCTGCTGACCAACATCAGGCTTTCTTTCTGTAAAAGCACGTTATATTTGGACTAAGTTAATTAGGAACTCTCAGTATTTTACTGAATTATTTTCCAAAAATATTTGTAAATAGAGAAGATTTTCACATTTAAGTAATTCACAAATTCACTTAAAGTCGGCATGAAATCAAAATTGAACATTCTTATTTTTTAATGGAATACTGTAGTGTTTATTATAAATAATTTATCCGTGCACTTCATTATTTTTTTTTGAATTCATGTGCCCTAGTAATCTACCTCCCCTCCCCCCCAAAACGACTCATCTTCTCTTCCGGTCTACCTTTTTAAATAACATGTAATTTCTACTCCATGATGAAACATTTACTTTTAAAGGTCTATATGAAATTTGATGGAGTAGTAGAAAATAACTTTTTTTTCTCAATGTTATCCAAGTAAAGTACAAATCATTAAATAAGAATTTCATATCAGAGATATATCTCTGATATAATTATATCCCCCAAAAGTATAGTAAATATTGCATTATCATTTTGCAAAGTACATTTTTAAGATTCCAGTTTATAAAATATTTAGAAGTTTCAAAAACATCTGACTGCATGTCTTAAAATATGTAAGCTATTTTATTATATGATATATTATATGATCTCAAGCTCTGCAGCAGCAATTTCAGTGATGTTTCTACCCTTCATGTGTTCAGGTGTTTAACAAGTGATTTTATCATGATGAAAAAGTATTTATTCATTCATATGCAGCCAGTGCCATAGATATGCCAAACTAAAGTTGCAGTGCCATGGATTACTAGACAACACAGCATACAAACGTCCATCCAATATACAGTACCTGGAGTCAGGTTTTGCAGACAAGGTTTTGGTAGTTATTTCTGAGGTCAAGGAAAACAAGTTCGTCCTGCTTAAGGAAAAGTCTAGCAGGCAGGCTCTCAAAACGGTTGCCACTCAAGAATATCTGGCGAAGGTTTGGATTACCAATGAAGGCTGATGGATCTAAGGATTTCAGTCTGTTGTTTTCCAGGTACAGAGCCTCAAGTTTTGTCAGAGAGGTCAGAGCTCCAGGAGTCAGTTCGTCCAGCTGGTTATTTTGGAAGTCTAAGCTCTCCAGATTGTTGAGTCTTTGCAGGAAGGCCACGGGTAGCTGGGTGAGTTTGTTAGATGACAAATCTAACCTCTGGAGTAGGGCTGGACGATATGGCCAAAATTGATATCACGATGAGCTGTTTACTGGCAGACAGCCAGCATCTATCTCGGAGAGCAAGTTATCTGAGAGTATGAGCTCCACAAGAGGAGAATGATGAAACACTTGCGATGGTAAAGCTGTCAGTTTGTTACCTATTAGGGTAGAAGCTATTATTAACCAATACACAAACACACATACGTACAAGAGTGCTTGTTCTGTCTGTGGCTTTGTGAGTGAAGCCTACCGAATCAAAACAGCAACTGGGAATGTGAAATTGCTTTTACGCAACATATCCTTAAGATAATATTGAGTAACTTGCTTTTTAGACAAAATATTAGCACTTACTACTTTGACTATTTTTGCTCTGTCAACCTAAAACGTGTCAAACGATTTTCATTTTTGGGTGAACTACTTCCAAAATAAATCAGCCTATTTGAACAAATAGGTTGAGTGAATTCAGGAATGTGAATTTAGTGATTCAGTAACTCACCATAGAGACTGAATATGAAATATACTACCAAAACTACTCTTATCATTTCAGAAATAGTAGTATGAAAGGCCAGATTCAGATTTTTGCTGATGAATGAATCAGTGGTTTTGAACGAATTAGTGAATGATTGGATAGCTCACTCAAAAAGACTCTTGTTTAGCTCCTGATTGAACAAATCTTTGATACTCATAAAACCAGTAGTTTGTCACCACCTACTACAGTAATGACGTAAAGTTCAGAAAGAGTCCCTACTATTAATGAAAAGTCCTCACTAATGCACAGACAGACTGACAGTCTCTATGGGATGCGGAAACAGACAGGTCGATTCAATTTGAGGACTGTAACAAATTTTAGTTTGTTAAAACCTGTAAGGTCTAGCACATGAAGATTAGACAGGCCCAAAAGCAGGTCCGCAGGTAATGGAGGTTTCTGATCAGACTGAGTCACCTCAGATGGGACAAGATCCTCAGGTCATCAGATGTTATGGAGCTTAAATTGCTGAAGTGGACACTGAGGCCTGTAGTGTTACCCGGGAAGGCCTTGCTGGGTAACTGTTTGAAGTTAACAGAGACACAAATGACACTGACCTCATCGGATCTGAAGACAAGTCTGCATTTTCCTGGGTGTGAAACACTCTGCACATAAGCAAAGCAGCTGTGTAGCAGTGCAAGTGTTAGGAAATAATAGCTGTACATATTTATGACAGAAATAAGAATACACTGTCTAGTCTTGAACTAATTTTTCATGCAGAGCTGATTCTGCTTTTATAACCTAAATCACCTATTACATTGGTAAACATGCAATCAAGGATTTTCCAGGTCAACATTTGGTTTAAATGCTTATGCAACATTGGATTATATTAATCAATTCTTGTGAATCATTTACAACCACCAAAAAGCATGCTTCTTTAACTCTTTGTAAATGACAATGGCAACATATCTTATTACATAAAATAATATTTTCAAATTTTTTCTTAATTTTTACAGTGCCTCAGTGAATATCATCTAATATTTCAACATTTTAGTTACCCATCATCACACGTAAGGAGTCATAGGTCTTCCATCAAATAAATCTTTTTTATTAACAATTTCACAATGTTTCAACAGTTTGTCAGTGGCAAAATGATAAAATACAGAAAATGTTTGGACCGGAGGTCTTCATGTTCCACTATGGATACAGGTTGTATCTAATTTTTGTCACAGCAATTAATAAAATGCTAAAATGTGCTACGGATTGCATCCTTGCATCATGTAATATCAGTTTTCAATAATGCATATATTTTGAGCAGATAGTTCTGGCAAACAACTAAGTAATGCTCTTTGAAAAGCATTTTTCAAAAGTGTGCTTTGATATAATGCATGATAAAAAATATAATCTGTCACTAAATATTTATCTGTTTTTCCTAACAAAAATAGATATAATACTTGAGTATATGAATTCAGATGATCATGTAATTGCAGAGCTGAAGTATATATTCTGTTTCAAACACACTCAGGCAAACAGTCACACGTACTGACAACCTTGCAAGGAAACCAAAAATAACTTCCGAAGTTTAAAATGCTTTTACTTAAATTTTTTTTTTGAAGAATTGTATAGTCTAGGAAGACATAAAACACTCTTAAAACGACTTAAAATTGAAACTACACCCTTTAGGTGATTTATGGCATGTTCCGTGTTAAATATTAGACCCCACTCCCCCTTTCCCCAGTCATTTATACTTGTGGAGTTTGGCACTTGGAAGTCCTGCCATTTGCCAAAAAGAACACTATGACATTCTCCGCTTTCATTGCTTCCAGATGGATTATCACCTATCCAACCTGCACCAAGGTTAACTGAAATTAAAAGAGAGGAGAGAGGGTTCAGGTCAATGACCAAAAAAAAAATGCAAAACTCAAATATGGCAGTCATTTCACATCCCATTCTATATTCAACCACACACAACAGCATCACCACCACACCATCAGTTTTCAGATCCAACTTATTCGATCAAACTAAGCCAGACATATTTTAATTCAGCCAAACATTTACACACATGCATGCACACTCATATTAGTGCATCAAACACAATATCAAAACCTGCCCTAGTTATAGTACCTCACAGTGAGAACAAAATGTGCTTTTTAATGCCGTACTTCAAAAAACACCTTTAAAGCCAAAGCATAAACACAGACACAAATACATGCTAAGGCACCACTGTGGTTACCCCACAAACTCAACTCCTCAGAAGTCTAATACATCGTCATCATCCATTTCAACATCAAGAGACCAACCCCAGTCCTTCAGGCCCAACTCAAGCAATCTGGAACAAAGAGGAGTCATTCGGCCTCAAAGTCAACGTAAAACATTATGGCCACCCACGCTTAACTGAAAGTATACAGATAAATGCAATGTATGCAATGCAAAATAAATGCAATAAGGTTTTTCTTTAAGTTTTAAAAAGATGTGATAATGACAGATGCAGCTCTGTATTTGCAGTTAGCTATACTATAAAATCAGATTTTACCATGGCTTTTTTTTGGCAGCTATTCATTCATTCATATTCATTTTTTTGAATGAATTGAATCAGATACTGTGTTGAAAAAGTCACAGCTCAGTTAGAAATAGATGCCAATATTATGGAATTAAAAGAGAGAAGAGAGAGATTGCATTGTTAGTGGGTGTTTTTTTTTTAGTATTTACTCTCAAGCAAAGAAGATCTGTGCTGTTTTAGATGCATGCAGAGAACAGAACAGACAGCTAAACGTGATGTTTCAGGGCAGCACATGCAAGCAGAAAACCTGGGTGATAAGCAGCGATGCAGTGTACTTACTCTCCACACATAAGCACAAGTGGGGAAGGTGAAAGGTCAAAGGTGAACAGGTCAATGAAGAATGATACGGAGCATGGGGCCAGGGCTATAAAAGGTTAGCAATATAATGTAAGCTACTGAGAACCTGTGCAACTTCACAGCCAAATCTAACTTATTGTGCCAGGTTAACATATGACAGCACCATGACCTGGAGCATCTACATTTACTTTGATTGAAGCAGAAGTTCACCCAAAATTTATTCACTTTCATTTTGTTCCAAACCTGTCTGTCATTTTTTTTTCCTCATAGAAAACAAATATAGAATTTTTAAGAATTTATGACACTTTATTCCCAAAGTGACTCCAACTTCCAAGCTCCAAAAATGTACAAAAAAACATCAAATTACTGTAAGTAGTCTATACAAGTTTATTTTTAGGTGATTTTTTCTTTTAATTTAGCAAATTCTTGTATTTAAAGCGACTTGCATGTAAGGAGTGAATATAAGAAGCAACCACATTAGCAATGCTCCAATACACATTTTTCAAAAGTTGAGCAGAAGAGTTTAAGCTAGTACAGATGTGCAAGTAGGAAACAGGAAAGAAGATTTTTTATGATTATAGAAAGTGACTTTAGTCACTAATACACTTTAACAGATAGTTATGAATTACGCATTCAAATGTTCATGGAAGAGCTGTGCTGTCAACCAATGATAAAATATCAGCCTCCTTAACACAAAACTGTGGTCTAATGACACAAGTCCCCTACAAATGATCATATTAACAGAACTATAATATATTATTAACAGAAACTGTGAGTGTCAGTATAGGTAAATTAATCACACATCAATTTGCGATTCCAGATGTTTCAAGAACTGTATGTTCTTCTATAAAAACAATAATTATTAAGAGAAGAAATATGATTCAGTTTCTATCTTCATTTTATTTTTTTAGCAGTTTAATTAAGATAATTAAAACTAACATTAATATCAACTATTATTAGAATTAAATATATACACATTTTATATAATTCAACAATAATTTAATATTCTGCGGTCCCCTTTGGAAGTTTGCCGAGGCCCCCTAGTGGGCCCCACCTCCTGGTTAAGAACCACTGCTTTTAAAAGTCATATTTCAACCTCAAATGACAGTGTATCTCCATGTAACATAATTCTCCATAATTCCCAAGCTCCTTTGTAAGAAATGGATCTGTGGAGAGGTTCTCACCTGGTCTTAGGTGAGGGCTGCTGTCGGGTGGAATACACTTTGACAGCTCCTCTGTGTGAAAGTCTGGGGGATGAACGGGCTGACAGGTGAGGAGAGGGCTGAGGGGACAGGCCACTTAGTGCAGCCTCGGAGGGGGGAGAAGCTATAGCTATGCTTGAGGAGCGGGCTATAGGTTTACGTGGGACCCTTTTGAGCAAGCGGCTGACCCATTTCTGCTGCTCTTGTGTGGAGTTGGCCAGCAGCAGTAGCTCTTTCGCCGTGGACATGTCATAGTTCACTGGAGAAAAAAATTAACCAAACAGGTCAGTTTCAATCTAAAATACACAATATGGAGGTTCAAAAGTCCATATTTAAAATAAACAAACAAACAAACAAACATTTGGAGTCAGTATGGATGCATCAAATTCATAAAAAGTGGTAGTAAAGACATTTATAATGTTAATAATGTTAAAAAGAATATGTAAAGTAAAATGTAAAAAAATAATATATATATATATATATATAATGGTTACAAAATGATAATGGTTTACAGAAATATTAAGCAGGCCAGCTGTTTTCAGCATTGATAATAAGCAATGACACTGAGGACTGGAGTAACGGCCTCTGAAAATTTAGCTTTGTTATTACAGATATAAAATACATTTTACAATATATTAAAATAGAGAATTATTTTAAATTGTAATGATATTTCACAATATTACTAAATTTTTTTATCAAATACATGCAGACTACAAACCTTTAAATGGTAGTATAAATAAATAAATACATCAAATTTAATAATAATAATAAATTATAATTTATTAATATAATTTTTTAACAATTATAATTTTATAATTTATATATATATCTGACGATTAATTATATTATAATTTTTATGAATATGTGGCTGTAATATATTAATAATTATTATTGATATTATAATAAAATATTTAAAATAATTGAATATTTGTAAAGAAAATTAATAAATAATCAAAGGAATTTATAACATCTATATTTTAATTCACATTTCATTTCAGTAGCAAAAATGCTAAATTCTAATGTGTATAACAAGCTACAGACAGTAATATAAATTAGAATTTTTTTAGTGCTTTGTGAGTGTGACCTCCTGACCTCTGCAAGGAGCTAGGACCTCTTCTTTGCGATCTATGTGGTCTTTATGGCATTTGATTCGGCAGCGCCTGCACTCCAGGGCTGGTGGGGGCTTGAAGACGTGCCACAGAGGCCTTGGACATGCTTCACAGCTAGAGGGGAAGTGGTAAAGCGTAAGCACGAACTCGTGACCTTTGTGTGGGATAAACGACGACCTTTCAGCTGCTGATAAGGGTTCCATAGCAAGCTCCTCTTTCTTGCTCTCTCCCTCATTGGCATATAATATCTACAGACAGAACAGAAGAAGAAAGCTGAAGTTTGGTAAAATTAATCTCAAAGAATGATAAAACATTTCCTGGAGGGACAAATTAAGCATGTTACCTGGAAGATGCGTGGGATTTCTCTGGGATCTGCGCGGTACACATCTGTCTGAGTGACAGGTCTCACATGGAAGAGTTTGCTAAGAGGGGAAAAAGAAGGCAGAAAGATAAATGGGTTTACTAATGCTGTGCAAGAGAGCAGTAAATGTTAATTAAATGTTTACGGTGTATGTAGTATGTATTATGATTTTTAGCATATACAATTTTCATCCATTTGGATTACAGAGTAATAACAACATAAACTAATAAACTTTAAAAATACACAACATCCAGGTTTATATATTTATCAATAAATCCAATTTGTTTCACATTTTAACAATTTAAGCCATATTTTAATCATGTTCATATTCTTTATTATTATTAAATTAATTTAATTATTTTCACAATTAACAGATTTATGCTGATTCTAAGCAATTTGAAAATATGATTATTTAAAAAAAAAAAAATAGATGCAAATAGTTTATTAAAAAAAAAACAAATATGCAGAAATCTTATGTGTTTCATTTATGTATGACAGACGAATATGCATCACACAAGTTTATTAGTTTATGTTCAGCCTGTGTAATCCAAATGTAATCCAAATTTATATGAAATTGAAATCAGGGTTAAAACTAAAACCATTCAAAATTAAAATTCATTACTTGAAACAAAATAAACTTTAACTAAAATAAAACAAAAAAAAACCTTAGACATATTTTTTTTTATCTAGTTGCCATGGCAACTTTTCACATTTTCATTTAGTTTAACTTGATGTATTAAAATGACTAAAACGGAAATAAAAAGTAATAAAAACTGTAGACATATTTATAAAAAAACGAATAAAAATGGCAAAAACACAAAATGACTAAAACTTTAACTAAAAAACAAATGAAATTTAAGAAAAAATACAAATAAAATAAAAATAAAAATTATAATAATATCTCAATGATACTAATATAACAGTTTCAAATATACACATTTTAAATTTACATAAGTTTTCAAACTCACTCCAAGTCCAGAATCATGAATGGGCTAGACTGCTCTCTGTCTTGCTCCGAGTCATAAAACAGGATCTTCTTGCTGCTTACCACCACATACTGCAATTTACACAGATACACGCACAGATGATCAGAGAGGGTTTTTTTGTTGTGACGTGAGAATGTATGTCTAAACCGTTACCTTCTTTTCCCATCCAAACCGTTTGGTGTTTCTGGTAGGCATTGAGAGCCATCCCTCAAGACTAGAATCTGTGGTAAAAGAAAAACAGAAGAGTGTTTTACAAATTTAGTAATTATTTACAGGTTTTGTCAAACTGAAAATGACCAAGCAGATTCATTTGTCTTCAAGCAATTTTAAGCCTTCAAAAACGTCTTTCCCAGGTGCATAATGCAAGCAAGTACTGGAGGTCTCCTGGAATCAAAATGTTTTAGTAGTGTTATTGGAGTTTCAAACAACACACATGGTGATCAGTGTGATTACGTGCAAAATTATGGCAAATCTAATGAGCATCACACCATATTGGAAAGTGTGGCTGTGTTTCAAAACATAATGCAGTGGTTCCCAACCTTTTTGTCTTATGTACCCCAACAGCCCCATCAGTTGTTACCTCTTCATCAACATCAGACCAGAATTGTTGTAGAGGACATATATTCTGCTACAAGCATCACAATTATTAATGTGAGTTTTTAATATCTCAATGTGTTAAGCCATTAATTACAATACATAATAAATAAATTAATTAATTAATTTTTAAAAGTTTTTTAATCGTTTATTTTTTTTTAATTCCTAATGTTTTAAAGTCATTATTTTTATAGGATAAACCTGTTTTAACAAAGCAAAATATAAATATTTCCAATTACCTGCTTGGAGTACAGTATGTGTACACCTAGTTGGGAATCACTGACCTAGTGAGCTGCCTACCTAGACAGCATTTTTCGGCTTCATAGGCTCTTTCATGCCCCAAAATGCTGTCTAGGTGTTTAGTATTTGAACTCCACACTGAATGAAAATAAAGGAGAGCAAGGGGCAGTATGCGTGCTGATTTGTTTCCATGCAGGGTCACCTGCAGACTCTTGGTCAGTAGGTTTCTCATATGTGAGGGCGGGCCTTTGCCCCCACTCGACTTCCTCATCCTCCTCTTCCTCTGAGTCGGAGGGGAACCAAGGAGCAATCCGGCATGGCCGGGTATCAATACACACTGACTTGGAGCTTCGTTGGTATGTGAAGGACATAGACTCTGAGGTGTGTGAGTGTGTGATGCGCACTACAGCGGCATCACAGTGAGAGTGAGAAAGAGTGAACGAAGAATGAAGGAAAAGAAGCAAAAGGATGCATAAATTTATTATGCCACTGTGACCAGGGGAAGAAAGGAACATTAAAAAGAGGGGGAGAAGTAAACAAAAAAGAAAGATAGAGTGAAATGGAAAACAGGTAAAAGAGAAAAACAGTGGCAGTTACGTATTGATTATATGTGTTCTAGAGTCAGTGGATAATCGGGGGAAAAATATCATTAATAAAATAGATAGATAGATAGATAGATAGCTAGATACCTACCTGGATAAGCGTCATCACCCTCCAGGTCGTTGCCGGTGCTGCTGATGCTGGTGGTGTCCAGAGAATGAATGCTGAGAGAAGTGAGCTGACAGCGCAGACGCTCAATATCACTGTCTTTACTGTCCAGGGCCATCTGCATCTCCAGTCGCCCCTGAGACTCCTCTGCCAACGTCTGCAAACAGAACAACACTTTATGTGTGCTTTACATACAGTGGTGTGAAAAAGTGTTGGCCCCCTTCCTGATTTCTTATTTTTTTGCATGTTTGTCACACTTTAATGTTTCAGATCATCAAACAAATTTAAATATTACACAAAGATAATGCAAGTAAATACAAAATGCAGTTTTTAAATGATGATTTCATTTATTAAGGGAAAAAAGCTGTCCAAACCTACACAATTCTGCAAAGAAGAGTGGGCCAAAATTCCTCCACAGCGATGTGAAAGACTCATTGCCAGTTATCGCAAACACTTGATTGCAGTTGTTGCTGCAAAGCGTGGCACAACCAGTTATTAGATTTAGGGGGCAATTACTTTTTCACGTAGGGCCAGGCAGGTTTGGACAGCTTTTTTCCCTTAATAAAATAAATAATCATTTAAAAACTACATTTTGTATTATCTTTGTGTAATATTAAAATTTGTTTGATGATCTGAATCTTTTAAGTGTGACAAATATGCAAAAAAGTTAAAAAAACAGGAAGGGGGCCAACACTTTTTCACACCACTGTATGTATGCAGAAAGGTGGCTAGGTTTTCTGGTGCTTACATTTCTTTTAAATATATGTAATGTCACTCACAGCCTGCATTTCATTGATTTCTTTCTGGTATTTAATGATGGTGCTGTTGAGTTTTTCTTTCTCAGTGCGGAGCTGCAACTGCAGTTGTCTGTTCTCCTTCTCCTTCCTGCGGATGTCAGTGTTGTTGCCTTGCTGCGGCCTGACATCTGTCTTCTTCATAACCTCAGCCAGTTTGTTTATAGCCTACAATACAAACATTTGATCAGATTTACCTGAGACATGCTGATAACATCTATTTTAAGCTATCAGAACAATGGTGTAACAAGTACATGTATACTGTAGTTATAAACTCTTGGTTAAAATAAGCCAAACACACCTGATTCTTGAGGGTTCTCTCAGACTGTATCTGCTTCTCAAAGGACAGGATCAAAGAGTTCATCTGTTTTTCTTTTTCTCTGGACTTATCTAGCTCTGTGTATACACATTTATAAATGTTACAGCACATATATATGAACATTATAACATCAATCCATTCATATTATTATATTATTATTAAGTGGCATTCAGCAGCCTACTCACTATGCTGTAGGTGTTTGAGCTGATTGTTGAGCTCTTCTTTCTCATTAGCCAGGTTGCCAACATCCACAGTCAGTGTGCGGTTCGATTCCTCCAGCTGGTATAACACAAAAGATTACAAATTTTAATTAATTCATATGAATGAATGTTTATGTTGTGAGCACAGATTAATTAATATTTATTATATATTAATAATTATTAAATAAATACATTCTTATACTCGCTCTAATTCTCACCGAGCTGATGGTACTGTCCTTTTCGCTTAGTTCCTGCCGGTGTCTGGCAATCATTTCTTTGATCTCCAGCTCCTTCATGATCTTTTCTTTCTCCAGGTCTGAGTATTGCTCCTCAGCGATGGAGCGCGCCAACTGTTCGGCATCTGCCTTTGTCAGGCTCACCTCTAGCTGGGTTGCCAATGAGTCCCTATATAAACATACACAAACCAGTTTGTATATGAACAGGAATTCAGTGTACTGTAAGAGATCCATGCATACAACTTATTATCTGTTCCTTCATCTTTAACTAACTATACTAATATCTATTTACCTCACTTTTCATCTAGCCTTGTGCAAAATGCATATTGATCTTTCTCCTTACTGGGAAAAAGCTGTGCCTATATCGCTCAACTGTGATGTTCCATTAGCAGGCACTCTGTCTGTGATGTGGAATACACTAGCATATAGATGGCTTCAAAGCCAAAAGACAAGGACCAAAAGCCAAGAAACTCCAATTTTACATTTTTCAATTTTATTTAATCGTAAAGCTACATTCTGTAACTTTTGGCCCTCTAGCGGTTACTTGTTGAGAAACATTGTTTAGGTCCTTACATGAGTTCTGCGCAGATGTATCTATCTGGTGGATCATGATTACAGGTGATTGTGTCAAACAAAAAAAGTTGTAGTTAAAAAAACAAGATGAGTCATTTTCATATGTCCCGCCATCCTGTTTCAATAGCAAATACTTGTGTGCAAATACACACCTCTCTTCCTGCAGGTCCTCTATTCTCTGCAGAGCATCTTTGTAGAGTTTAGCCTTTTCATCACTGTCCTCCTTCAGCTCTCTAATTTGAGTTTTATAAAGTTTCTGAAATCAAGGAAAAACGTTTTATTTCAAAACAAATATGAGGACACAGATACACAAACCAACCCAACTACATCCCTCCACACATTCACTGACAAAATATGTTAAAGCCTGTCAGACATACTGTGAAGTACTGCTCTGCCTCCAACTGGTCCTTCAGCTCTTTCAGCTGTTTGTCAGCTTCTTCTCTCTCCCTGATTGGAAACAGAGAAAAGAGATCTTTTTATTGCATGCATAATATATGCGTGTGCTATGCATTATTATGCTTATTTTGTGAGTTAAAGAGCGATAACTATAAGTTTTATTAATCATTCTAATTCTATGAGAATAGTGGCATTCCACAACTACTGTATAAAGACAATGACACAGAAGAACAACATCATTGGAATATACAGTACATATCATCCATCAGCAACCCTAACTCACCTGCGTAGTTCCTGATTTTGTTTCTCCAGGCTGAGTTTGAGCTCCAGCAGATGGTTGAGCTCTTGTTTGAACTGTTTCTCCGAGGAGCGCAGGGTGCTGATCTCCTGCCTCTGTACACTGAGATCTGCCTGAAACAGAGTCTTCTTCTGAGTCTCCTGCTGTACGCGCACACTCAGCACCTCCATCTGTCACACACACACACATACAAGGCTGGATTTTATTTCTTGGACTCTCCACAGACCATGTGATGCATATATGTATTTTTAAAATGCCTTTCATTTTTAATTGTGTGTAATATGTTTCCGTTTTTTTTATCACTTAAGTTTTGTCCAGAAATATGTTCCAAAAATAATGCGGAAGTGCTGAAAATATGAGCAAATATAAAACATATTACAAAGCATAACGTGTGACATAATTAAAACAATTTAATTAAACGATTAAAATTCAGACATCAGACAGATAGACAGCTACAGTCAGGCAAGAGGAACAGTCAGATAGGTGTACCTCGCCAGTGAGTTTTTCTTTGAGTGAGCGGAGCTCCTGAAGCTCATGTTTGGCTTGCTTGTAGTCACAGTCTAATACTGAGTTTTCCTTCTCCAACTGCATCAGTCTGTTTTCCAACTGTTGCTTCGCTGATCGGTCTTCCAGCAGCTTATGTTCCATATCTGTCACACAAACACACACAGCATAACCAAACTCTGAACGAGCCAAAGGCTTGTACTACATACTTTGGAAAGATTTACTCAGCTAGAACACAAAAAATGGAAAAGTCATTTTGGAATGAGGAAAATATTTTGTTTTCATACAGGGCTAAATTTAAGGCACTTCCAAAAGAATCATGTAAATCTTGCCAGGCAAGTATCTGATGTCCTAGCAAAGATTAAATGCTCAAGTTTTTTGTTGTGTGTCCAAATTATGTCTCGAATTTCTTTTGAACAACTGTTTTATATGTATTCCAGGTTTGTTTTAAGAGAGGAAATTGGGCACTTTCCCCAGAGTAAATGAATGGGTACCTTAGGTAACCATTTTTCCCCCTCACTCTAAACTGCACTACCCTATTTTATTTTATTTTTATTTGTAGTGAAATTTGTACACATATACATGTTTTTAGAGTTTTTAAATTAGAGTCAGCCGTGTCATTTTACTTTTCAGGTCCTCAGACTTGGCCTCCTCGATGGATTGGCTGATTTTGTTGTTGTCGGCCAATCTGGCTTTAGTGGCTTTAAGCTCTGCCTCCTCCTGCTCCAGACTCTGCTGAATGGCTTTGAGTTTAAAGGAGAGATAAATCTCCTGCTTGCTCTTCTCCTATGGGTGAAGGGGACAACATTAATAGGGTTTTTTCACAAAAATAGACATAACCACACACATCATGTGCTGAAAATCATTCAGTCTCTTGCTAAAACACACACACACACACACCTTTTCCAGGGCAGTGAGATCCTCCTGTAACTGTCTTTTCTCTGCTTCAGCCTTTGATAAAGAACTCTTTATGTGCTTTAACTCGTCTTCCAGTCCAGAGACACGGCCTGAAAATGAAAGAAAGATAGAAATAAAAATGAAATTGCAAGAAAGACAGGCAGGTAAAAAACACAAGAACGAAGTTGAAGTCAAAGGTCAGGAATTCAAGTCAATATTAAATGTTAAACTTCAAACCATAAAAACCATAAATGGGTGTTTCTTCTACAGGCACTTTTGACCCTGTGGACCTTTAGAAAATAAATTCTCATAAAACACTTCAAACTCTTGGTAGTTATTTTTTATTTTTTTACTTTGTCTATTCCTAACATTTTTTTTAAACTAATAATTTTCATTTCAAATGTTTTTATTGTTATTATTTTGTGGTGACAATTATATTTTAAGTATTGTCAGAATAAAAATTGATAAAATTTACTTAAAATTAATACAATATTTTTTACCGTATTATTAATTTATTTGACTTTTAAAATAACATGACAAATGACCTTGACTTTTCTTTGTTTTCTTCATATGTATTACATACTTCATCTCAAACAAAATTTTGATAAAACTTGTGGCAAAATCATTTGTCATGGTGGAAAAGAATGAGGGACAGTTGTAATTTGAGAAAATTTTTTAGAATAATTAAAAAAACGGATATAAATTATTTGCACACAATAAATATTTTGTGGTTTATGGTTTGTTTATTTCATGGTTTTGTTTATTTATGTTTGTTTAGCTTGGAATTTTCATATTTTAAGATTAAAGTCTTAAAGCCCGTTCACACCAAGAACGATAACTATAAAGATAACTATATTAGCGTCCACACCAGCGGACGATATCGTCCGTTTATTCCAAGTGCACGCTCGTCTGCCGCTTTAAATTATCAAACTCGTTATAGCAAGATTGATTCTGACTGGCTGACAATGTTTTTATCGTTCATCAGCTAGAAAAAATCATTCTGAAAGTGATTCCAACGATATCGTTTCTCTGTGCCTTTATCGTTATAGCTGTGGTGTGGACTCTTTAATGTTGAGAACGATTTTTAGAACTATAACTTTATCGTTATCTTTATAGTTATCGTCCTTGGTGTGAACAGGCCTTTAGTCTGGGGTAAATATCAAAAGCTTCACATAAAAGGCATATGAAAGTAGCAAAAATAAATGAAGGCATGATGAGTTTTAAAGTAGTTAAAATCTGTTCACTTAAATTAAATAATAATAATCTCTCAGGAGATAAAAGCACCTGCAGAAACAAATCCTTTAAATTTAATAGACAAAACTGAAAACATGACACAGAAGAGATATTTCTTGTTTGCCTGTTTTTCTCTGTCCAGCGACATAACATCAGCTACCTGCCTCTGACCTTAAAATAACACTATTCATATTTACACTCGCTGCGGGCAGCTCCACCACAAAACAACAACAACACTGCCCAGTGTGTCTTTCAGCGAGGAGCACACCACCACTACACACTCAAACATAAACGTTTGCTTTCACTCACTCACATAGACCTGCACATAAGTGTGATCCCTAGAATGTAACACAATCTCTTTCTAGGAAGCTCGGTAGATGCTAATTCACAGCTACATCTGTCTAATGAACATAAACAGGCATAGACACACATGCAATTACCTTGTAGGTCATTGATAGTCTCTGAGCCAAGGCTTATCTCTCGCTTCTCCACCTCCAGTGAGGTTTGCAGGCTCAGTTTCTCCTGTTCCAGACCCTGACGGCTGCTCTCCAGCTGGGCCATACGCTCCTGAAGCTCCCTGAGAGAGATATCCAGCTGCTGGGACTGTCTCAACGCCTCGCCCTGGGCCTTCTTCAGCCGCTCGGACTCCTCCACCTCAGCCTGAAGCTTAGCATTCATCTCCTCCAACTAAAATCACATTCATTATCAGAATCTCTTTTGTTGTTTTATTATATCCCTAAAACAAAACCAAATTTATGCAACTGTCCAAAAGTTTGTGGTCAGTAAGATTTTTTTTTTTTTTATGTTTTAGAAAGAAGTCTATTATGCTCTTCAAGGCTGCATTTATTTCCGGGATTCTTTGATGAAAAGAAAGTTTGAAAGAACAGGATTTATTTGAAATAGAAATATTTTTCAATAAAATTCTTGATTTCTTTTAAAATAAATAACTTACTGACCCAAAACTTTTGTTCGGTAGTATAAGCTAAAGTGATTTTAGGGCTTCAGAAATGTATAAGAATATAAGCAGGCTTGAATATAACAGTATTTTGTTCCATTGGTGGATTTCTTCATTTATTTTAATAACCAACCTCAAATATTTATAATTGTATTTTTATTAAAAAAAAAATAAAAAAAACAGAAGTGTATATATATATATTTTTTTTTTTTTTTTTCAATATATGAAAATATTTTAGCTGTGATAGGAGAAAGTATTTTAAAATTGAAAAATGACACACTTTAGCATTAAGCACAGACCTTAGTAGGTTAGGTTGAATTCCTATACCTTTTTTATACTTGTTTTAATTACTATTACCTTTGTTGTTTTTTTTACTTTTTTAAATTCATCTGTCTATTTGTTAAATAATAATTATTGTTCTGAGGTTAATGGTCTGATAAAGTTTTGCTCAGGGACCCACCTGTCTTTCCAGGTGAATGTTCTTCTCAGCAGAGATTTGAGAGTTCTGGTTCTTCTTCTTCAGTTCAGCTAGCTGCTCTTTCAGGCTGCTCACTGCAGCAGAGAGAAATGCAAAATATCACAACATCAGCAGAGCAGAACTACTATTTTCTAGATGGGAGAAGGTTAGTACTGAGAAAATTGGGTAGAAATTTTGGGCCAGTGCTTTGGGGAATCAAGAATATCAGTAAAAGATTCAATATTAATAAAAAAAAGTCACTATTTAACAAACAAAAAATGGCACAGAAGCTGCATCTGAAGCAGCATATATAATTGAAAAGTTCATGTAATTCAAAGAATGCTGAGTAATACTGAAGGCTAAGATGGAATGATCTACCAGGTATAAAGCAAATTATGATCATAATTTTTTGTAGACTGTAAACTTTTGTAGACTTTTTTTGTAGACTAATATCAATGTATTATTAGTGAATAGATTTTTTTCCAACTCCTAAATACTCAGTGTATTCACTGTTCAAATGAATCAGAATTTAATGTCATTGTTGAGAGTCATAATGGCGTGTGTTTCTATCTGCTGTTCTCACCCTCATTCTCAAGCAGACGCTTTCTGTCTGTTTCTAGTCCAGCCTTTCTTATGCTCTGAGAACGCTGGTGCGTCAATAAAGCCTTCTCTCTCTCCAGTTCCCTCAGAGAGTCTTCCACCGCCTGTCTCGCATTCACCTATAACGAGAGAAACAGCTAGAGGAGCTTGAAGAAAGCTGCACTTTGTTTCTGAACGGTTTTGAATTAATGGCCTTTGTTGGGTGAGCGCAATTTAAACCTGTCTTACTTCTTCTTCAAGCTCTTTGGACAACTTCTCCAGCCGCTGATTTGCTGTTCTGTTGAGACACAACACAGTTTAAATTTATTGTAAGTTAAGATATATAATGTTATGAATTTGACTTAATAGAACTCTGGATTTAAACATCCATTATCCTTCATACAGACACGTGCGTGTGTGCGCGCGTGCGTGTGTGTGTGTGTGTTTATATACAGTGGGATCCAAAATTCAGGGGTCGCAAATATGTAATTTAATTTTTTTAAAGAATAATTAAACAAAATGAACATTGTGACATAACATGAAATTGAAATATTAATGATTCTGCAATATTTCTGAATTTCAATTCATCTTTCCATTTAAATTGTTATGCTGGTAACATCCTTTTTAAAAAGTTGCATTAAATAAAAAAGAAGTATGTTCTTATTTGGATCCAAAAGACATTTGGATCCCACTGTATGTTAATGAGTATTTGTACCTGCATTTATTTTCCAGTTCCTCCTTTGCTTGCATCTCATGTTTGACTTTTTCTTCCAACTTTTTCAGCCTCCTCTGCAGGTCACTGGACTAGGGACATGCACATAACACATTTAACAAAAAACTGACGCCAAGTTGTTTTTCCATTCTATTAAAAGCAGCAATTATCTAAAGAATGTGGAGAAACACTCCAATTATGTTGAGCAACGGCACAAAAAAAAGTTGTGGTAAATTCTGATGCAGAACAAGTCATATAAGCATCTGTTTTAGAAATCTAAGTGCTAATTTTGTGCCACCCACTATTATAGGGCAATATTCCCCAAACTTTTTGCCTTATGTATGCTAACAGCTCTATCAGTAAGGCTCAAATACCCCTTCATCAACATAAAACCAGAAATATGTTCAACTCATATTATAGTGTTTATAATGTAACATTAATCAATAATATGATAAAAGTCAGTAATATTATTTAAAAAAATATGCACCTCTGCTTGGTTTAAGTTATGATCCTCATTGACACTCTCAGCACTAGAGTCCTCTTCTGAACACTTATTGTTTTGGTTTAACAATCTGAAAGAGAGACATAAAGAGCATTACGGTAAACGTTCCACTCTTCTCTGCTAGCTCCGTCCTTGTTTACTCTGCAACAACACACTTTGAGATTTCATAAATCAATTCAAGATGAAAAAGACAGTTTGGAGAATACGTTAGAAAGAGAGAGAGGGAACAAGAAGGAGAGAGGAAATGAAAAAAAAGAAAATCTCAAAGCAAATATTCAATCTCCTCAACTCAGCCAGCGGCCCATGTGGCTTCACTCAGCCACACTGGAGAAACTGAGAAAGCGAGGGAGGAAACAGTGAAAGGAAAGGGAAAAAGGAGGGAATTGTGATGGAACAAATACAGCACTCATTCACGGTTACCATAATCATGCAAAAATACTGTACATCCTGTCTCTATCAATCCATAACAGGAGCTTGCTGTCGTTTTACAGCTCTTTAGTGTTCATCTGTGAGTGAGCATGTGTGGAAGAGAACAAGATACCCGAGTAAAAGTCAAACAGCGCTACAGTGTCTGAAAGGTGGGCTTTTAACTATTTCTGTCTCAGATTTCACCATTTTTGATATTTATATCTACTGTAGATATTCATTTACAACCAATTTAAAATGTAAAACATCTTTTTACAGTCATATAAACTCTTAAAAAAAAGTGATATCCATACTGGCATAATAAAAAAAAGTTTGAAAAAAATGTTTGTTATAATTTTCTAGTTATGCTCAGGTCAAAAATATTTCATATGCTAGAAACTGTTATTTGTGAGTGCAAAACTCTTACAATCTTTATTGCGTAATCATGAACGCCTGGAAAAATCATGGAAATTCATTGGCCAAAAGATGCGGGAACTCTGTTGGGACTTTTTGAATCCTTTTTCCACGCAGGTCAGTTATATTGCATTGCCATATTATGCAACAAACCATTATGTCAGACAAAATTTCAAATGTTTGTAATAAAATGTTACAATATTTGACATTATAATACAACATTTCAATAGCCACAGTTCCGTTGTCAGAATCCATCTTGTCACAAATAAAATACAAAACGCACACATTTTCACACTTACTGGTCCTCCCTGAAATAGGTGAAGCCCACAAACGGTAGCTGATTCCCTGCGAAGGCACGAGGAGGGGGGAAGGTCTCGGTTCCTAACGGATCATCCTTTATATCATCATCAAAGTTACTGGTGTCAATATCGCTACTCAGCTCCGGCACCACTGGAGCCATGGCTGAGAGACAGAGAGAGGTAGAGAGAGAGGGGAGGGGGGGTTGAGAGAATATTGTAAAAGATTTGAGCAAAAATAGTGTGTCGTGTTTGAGTGCTTGTGTGTGAGAGAGTCTCACAGTGAAAGGCTCAGTGTGTGTAGCACACAAAGCAGATACTGTACTGAAGGGAGGAGTGGCATGTATGACTTTCCAAGCTGGCCGGTGCTTACTCACTACCTACTGTGCACACACACGCTCATGCTCACTTACACATCCAAAACACTCCCTGCTTCTAGAGCGAACGTGCTGAGAACACTGGGAGAACATGTGTCAAACATCTATTGGGGACGGGCTGCATTCAAACTCTCCACAGCCAAAAGAAAACAGACAGAGATGGCTGGATCTTTGTGCTTTAAGTTTAGTTTTTGAATTAGAGGAGGATATAATACATACGAGAAAAAATAAATAAACCTTTGAAACCGTATTCCTCTATAATCCACATTATGTCCAAACACTGACAAAAACTGCATTCATTTCATTAATTCCAGAGACAAACAAAGAGATTTTTTTGAAAAACAAAATTCTTAGGTTACTATATGGGTTGGTTACTTTATGAATTTTTATATTTATCCATTTGGCACTCCTACACACTCAAATTAAGCAAATCATTATCTTTATCCTTTAATATCTTAATATCTTGATCTTCAAAGTCTAGTTTATCGTCATTGTTAGAGTCAGTTGTCTGTTTTTAATGAATAAACACAATTATAAATCTATTAATACAAGTAATTCCAAATAAATGAATAAATAACTGCAGTAATGTCAATAAGGACTCTGATCTATAAAAAAATCTCAATGAGGAAATGCATTACTGCAATTCCACTGTAGTATATAGAGTTGCGCTTCTCTGGATCACACATCCATACTTTTTTCCATATTTCCAAACATCCATATTTATTTCAATATACTGTAAAACCAATTTAGAGTCAGACATAAACATCTATTAAACTTATCAAAGATATAGCAAAAAAAAAAAAAGATAAAGCATGTCAACGTGTGTGCAAGAAAAACACTCTTGGAAAGAAAATCTAATCCGTTTCTTTGCAAAAACACAGTCTGCTGTATTTTATTCTAATTTTTTCAATATGGCAACACCACACTATACAGATATATGGATGATGTTGCTTAGTTTCCCAGAATGCCCCTTGATAGCACTGCTAATAACAGACTACTGTGGAGGCAGAGAGAAAGCAAATACAGTATGTGCATTTGGGCATCACTGGAGCAAGGGACAGAGAGAGGAGGAGAAAACGAGTCCAATTCTGTGGTTTTGAAGCTCTTCTCTCATTAGTAACGGTGTACGGGCCACATGTTGGGTTCCACCCTTACTGAAACCAACCCCATACCCCCGTAACCCTCTCCCAAACACCACACCCCTTAACAGGAGCACATCACTCCTCCACACTGCACAACACAGCAGAGAGTAATGTTACTGAACAAAACAAAACTAAGAAAATGAAATACTGATGACATAAAGCAGCAAAAAAATTATGTTGCTGTAACATCACACTCTTTTATCACATCCCATAATTATGCTTCATGGAGAAATATACATCAATTAAGTCAAGATATATTATGATTAACCAGACAAACACATCTAAACAGGTCAGTTATATCAGTTGTAATTATATATCAATAAAACAGTCAGTGAGTAGAAACCACAATAAAGAAGGTTTCAGCACAGTAAATGCAAGTAAATGCAAGACTATGTATGCATGACTGAAATGGCTTTCTCAGAAGCATGAGAGTGTGACATTAATGTTTGCATTTGTCTGGAGAAAAATATGAGTAGCAATTTCAGGAAATTTAAAAGCTGTGCTCCAAAACCCCATATCCATAATATGATCATATATGAATGACGCAAGATATGAAACAATGCAAGACTTCAGTATATTCTCTAGATATCTACTGTATACTGTTATTATTCTGCACATGCATAATGTTACAGTAATTGAATAATATTGACTTAATAGTTATAAGTAGTGATAATTAATTGGCTATAATTATCATGAGTAAATGTAACTTTCACAATCATGATCACAGATCAGCCACACTCACACTCAGAGGCTTACTGTCTCGTATGGTGTCGAAGGTCCACTGATCGTTCTTGAAGAAGGGGGGACATTTTATTTCATCCACTCCAGAACGGCCAAGCCTCACCTCCCTGAACATAGCAAAACACTGGTCAGCAAACCAAACAGAGAACCACAACCACGCTCACTAATCCGTTAAGTGACGTTTGTGCGTGTGAGACTGGAACATCCAACAGCGAGTGGCTGATGGGAAACGGCAGAGCATGGATGAGTTGAGGAGCGAAAGTGCCACACGCAGCAACATCCAAAAATAAGGAACGGTCATTCCCCTCCCATTCCTTGCATCTGGATCAGAGGGGTGCAGCAGTTTGGACTGCCACGTGTGGGACATTCCTGCAGCCAGAATGCAAAGGAAGGGGTGTGTGTGTGTTGTGCTTTTAAATGAAAACATAAAGCTCCTCTCTGGATATTTGATCAGGAATACTCGTATGTGTGTGCATGTGAGAGGGAGGAGAAAGAGAGAGGAAAAAGTGAGATATAGGAAAACAGATGGAAGTTATCAGGCTGAAAGAGTGACAAGGCATTAAAAAGAAATGTAGTAGAAGCATTAGAACGATCGTTCTTGAAGAAGGGGTGACATTTTATTTCATCCACTCCAGAACGGCCAAGCCTCACCTCCCTGAACATAGCAAAACACTGGTCAGCAAACCAAACAGAGAACCACAACCACGCTCACTAATCCGTTAAGTGACGTTTGTGCGTGTGAGACTGGAACATCCAACAGCGAGTGGCTGATGGGAAACGGCAGAGCATGGATGAGTTGAGGAGCGAAAGTGCCACACGCAGCAACATCCAAAAATAAGGAACGGTCATTCCCCTCCCATTCCTTGCATCTGGATCAGAGGGGTGCAGCAGTTTGGACTGCCACGTGTGGGACATTCCTGCAGCCAGAATGCAAAGGAAGGGGTGTGTGTGTGTTGTGCTTTTAAATGAAAACATAAAGCTCCTCTCTGGATATTTGATCAGGAATACTCGTATGTGTGTGCATGTGAGAGGGAGGAGAAAGAGAGAGGAAAAAGTGAGATATAGGAAAACAGATGGAAGTTATCAGGCTGAAAGAGTGACAAGGCATTAAAAAGAAATGTAGTAGAAGCATTAGAACATGAAGTTGATGTTTTACCAGTGACTGATTTTTTTGAAGGGCTATTAAAAGCATAAAATGAAGAGATGAAGACAGTTAAATCATTTTAAAAAAGGCTTTAGTTGATTTCATTTTATGTACAATACCATTTCAGAAACTGGGGGTCGATAAGATTTTTTTATTGTTATTGAGCCTCTTATATGCTCTTCAAGACTGCATTTATTTCATCAATCATTCAGTACAATACAGTGATCAAAACTGTATTTATTTTTTCTATTCGAATATATTTGAATAGCTTTCTATTTGAATATAGCTGAAAGCTGAATAAAGCTGAATTTTCAGCAGGCGTTACTCCAGTCTTCAGTGTCACATGATCCTTCAGGAATCATTTCTAATATGCTGATTTCATATTATTATCAATGTTGAAAATCGTTATGCTGCTTAATGTTTTTGTGGAAACTAATCAATTTTTTCCCCTCAGGATTCTTTAACAAATTAAAAGTTTAAAAAAACAAACAAACATTATTATAAATGTCTTTGTCACTTAATATTGACACTATAAATATTGTCACTTTTGATCAATATAAGGTTCCTATGCTGAAAATTGACCCCAAACAGTAGTGTATATTTCATATGACAATAAAACTAATAAAAACTGATACAAACAAAATAATATCAAGTATAGCTATTTTTTTATTTAGTTAATTACAAAAATGTTCAAGGTTAAGCCATTATTGTTTATTTTGCAATCAAATTAAGCACTATTTCAAATTGAATGAAAAAGTTTTTATTTATATTATTGATGGTCACAATTTATTTAACATTATGGGCAAAATCACTATTGGCTGACCTGAGTGACCTCTAGAAATAAATTCATATTTTTCCATGCTGCTTTTGACATCACATCTCAGGATAGTAGGGGGCTAATGTTTAAAAGAGGTTACTCATTCTAAATCTCTGTTTCTCTCTCTCACCTGTCAGACAGAAAGGCACAGATGAGTTCTTTGGCCTTCTTTGACATTTCGATATCATCTGGGAAAGTTAAGCTGTTTTTATGATCCATGATCTTTCCATAGGTGCCCACCAAGGACTCGGCATAAAACGGCGTGTCACCTGCCCACATCGACAGAAGAATGAACATAGGATGGTAAGAACAGTAAAATGAGATTTCTGGAGATTGAAGGATGCAGAAGTTGGCGCTACTCACCCACTAGCAGCTCATAAATGAAAACGCCAACAGACCACCAGTCACACTCCCGGCCATAGTAACCTGTTCCTCCTTGTGACATCAAAACCTCTGGGGAAATGTAATCAGGAGTCCCGACAGCAGTGTCACAGCGGACCATACCGGACTAAACACAAATACAGATGCATATACATAAATATAACCATTCTATACACTGGTTAATCTAATGTTGCTAGAACATAAGCTAGGAAAAAATTGCGCATTTCAGCTTTAAAAAAAAAAAACTTTATAAAACCCTTATAAATCTATTGAGAGATCATCATAATTCAGGTTGCACTGTATGATCTAACCACAAGATGGCAGCGCTGACAATTATCACAGCATGGGGGATTTCTGCAGCCTACTGTACATGCAAAAATGATTGTTTCAACCAGGTTTCTGGTCTTAAAATAGTCAATACACTATGAATTGTGACAAATTAATTGTAATCTTGCATACTATACAATTTTTTAATGTAGACTCGTTCTTTCTGTCTTTCTCCTGTACACTCAATTACACAAACACACAAATCAGAAGCACTTATCACACAACCCAAAACACACCGAGTCCATCTTCATGCATGTTCCAAAGTCAGCGAGTTTAAGGTGTCCGTTGCGGTCAAGCAGCATGTTGTCTGGTTTGATGTCTCGGTGGATGAAGCCCAGAGAATGGATGGCGTCCAGTGCCAGCACCACTTCTGCCGTGTAGAATCGAGCCCACTCTTCTGGGATGTCATAGTTGCTGGTCAGAGTCACCAGGTCTCCACCGGGCATGAACTCCATCACCAAATAAAGGTACTTCTCATCTTGGAATGCACAGCACAGCTATGTTGACAGAAAGAGAGTGAAGTGAACAGGTGTCACAATACACCAACATTTCTTTGGAAGCATATAGGTAGCGAAATTCAATTTAAAATGCAATATGCAAAATGGCAATGCAATATTCAAAATGGCAACGCAATACTCGAACGACCGACCGACTGACCGATCAAACGAACGTCTTGAGCTTTGAGCGTCTTACACTGCGGGTGACCCACTTGACGCCAGCGTCTTGAAATTAGCTGGTGTTTAAACATTTAAGGAGCCAAGCTGCTGTG
>NW_015544175.1:1606907-1609492 GCF_001515605.1 Sinocyclocheilus anshuiensis
AATGCATTTTCAAATTGAATTTTGCTACAAATATCCCACGGCGTCATGATGAAAATGCAATCCTAAGTGTTGTAACTGTTAGTCTAAATGCATTTAGGACAAATAGCATTTAAATGATCATTTTGCTACCATTTCTGCTTGGACATGTTACACATATCAAATAAATTTGTGTTATACATTTTCATTTTCATTTCGCAACTTATAAAGCGTTAAAATTTGCATGCAATTTACATATTAAGACTACTGTTGGAAATGGCAAATGTAAATTATATAATTTAATTTTCATTTTACTTTTGCACCAAACTTTGCACGTATGGGTAATGGAAAATGTAAATTTAAATACAGAAATACAATGCCATTTTGAATATTGCGTTGCCATTTTGAATATTGCATTGCCATTTTGCATATTGCATTTTAAATTGAATTTTGCTACCTATATGCTTCCATACATTTCAGCAGTTGATACCAATACAGTGAAATTTCACAATACTTGATTCCAATTGCAACACCACAGCTATATTAAATATGCTATTGAACAGTGCTTTATTTAATAATAATTGTTTATTTAAAAACATTGCTATTATGTAATAATGTATTCTTATATTTAATATTCTTAATAAATTACATTCAAATTATTATACATTCAAATAAATATTATAAATATAAAGTAAAAAAAATTGACATGTAGTCTTCAAGTATTTCTCAATTAATTCTTAATCAAGTAGAGTAATTATTAATTATTATTTAAGATAACAGTCCATCATAAAGAACACATTTTGTTGATTAAAGTGCCACTATTATGCTATTTGAAATGTTTATAATTTGGTTTTAGGAGTCCCCAAAAATAGGTTTACCATGCATGCAAGGTCAAAAAACACTTTCATTTTCATATAATATACATTTAATTGTACTTTATTTCTCAATGCCTCTCAAACGATTCGTTCGAAGATTCCTCTATCCAAACCTCTCCTTGTGAGGCTACTCTGCTCTGACTGGTCAGATGACCCAGTCTGTTGTGATTGGTCTACTGCATACAGAGCATGTCGGAAAACGAATGCCCATCACCAGTACTGGAATATGGCTCATCAATAATACATCCTATTATAATAATAATAGTGCTCCACTCTGTTCTAAAAAAATAAGAATCAGAGGGGGAAAAGGTTTTTACACTTATTTTAGCGAACCGGACCCACAGCTTGGTAATAAGGACCCAAACAATAATGGTATATTACATTTTCCACACGAACGAGCAACAGCGTTTGAAGTTTTTTTCGCGGGATGTCCATACAGAACATAGGCAGGCATTATGCAAATGTAAGAATTTGTGATGTATGAAATTCGCGGAATGGGATTCGAATTTAAAACAACTAGTTTCAGCGGTTCGGAGCCGACTCTTTCTTTTGAGAGACAATAACTTTATTTATGATGCACTTTCAGCTTTACAACTATGCAGACTGTTTACATTCACATACAGCTACATTACACACATGCATGAAATGTAATTTTCAAAAATCCATGATAGGGGCACTTTAATATTATCAACAAATCAACTTTACATCAGCAATTCTGTTAGGCTTCGAGGTCTAATGAGCAGATCTGATATTTCTTGTCTTGCCTATTTACATTAGGACAGAACTGACTGTCAACTGACGTGTTATAGTGCTACAACATGTGCAGGTGCATCCTGTGAGGTGCAAGCATTCAAACACAGCTGCCGGTCAGCCAGACAGCACTTGGTTTGCATTTTAAACATTTTATTATAAACTTAGTATTGAAGTACTGGTCATTTTGACATCCCTAAAGGTGATTATTTACTTATTGATTTTTAAATATTTTAAAAGTGTCCTTATATGCACTCTGTTATTGTTTTTTTATCCTTTCAGCTTTTGGAGTTTCCCAAATGTAGATGCAGTTCTCAAACATACTCTAGTACACACATCACAAAAAGTACCACACAGGCATATCTATATATGAGAAGGAATCCCACCTGAACTATCCAAGGACTCTTGGAGAATGCCATGATGTCACGCTCCTCCCAGAAGAAGGCGGAGTCAGAGCGCTTGACCATCTCAAACTTGCTGAGCTGCTTCATGGCATACACTTGTTGGGACGCTTTGTGTCGTACCTACATGCACATATGTGCATTAACATCATAAACATCCATATAAATCCTTAATGAAACTACACAAATTCTGCAATATGTTGCTTTATGCAAACAAGTGTTTAACGTATAATCGAAGTCATTCATCTTCACACTGCATGCATAAGCATCACATAATGCTCTACCATAGTTAACTATTTATAAAGACTGACAAGTGTGAAACTAAAAGAATAAGACAATATGTGCCTATCACAAGGACAAAAGCATGCATGCGCTGTGTTGTTGCAGGTAAGTAGGAGCTGGCAGAACATGTGCATACATGCCTCACAGGCATTAACACACACAAACACACACAAACACACACACACACACACACACACACACACACGCACGCACGCAGACAAAAGGCTATGCCTGAAGACAAACAGCAGATAACATGGGTAGATTCTCACATAAACACACAACCACACACCCACTCACCAGC
>NW_015544175.1:1609540-1645694 GCF_001515605.1 Sinocyclocheilus anshuiensis
CCCCCTCACCAGCTGCACTGCACCAAACGCTCCACGACCAATCAGCTTGACTCTGTCAAAATCATCCAGCTTCACCTGTAGTTCCTTGAGGCGAGTCACGGCTTTTTCATCTAGAGAGATCACACCACGCATATTATTACATGAATACAGTTTATCATTTAATTATTAACAAACACATTTACATTATACAAGGCTCAAAAAATTAATCAGGGCACAAAAATTCTCCAGTTATTTTATGCACATATTAATGGAACTATAAAAAAATAAATAATAAATAAATAAATAAATATATATATATATATATATATATATATATATATGTATGTATGTATATATACACACACACACACATGCACCATGTGTATACTGTTTTGTATACTGTGTAAAATGTGTATACTGCCACCATGTGACTTGACTGTTTTTAATAGGTATTGCCAATATACTACAATAATGGTGCACTTGCTTAATTTCTTTTTTTTTACATGATATTTACTCATTTTACACAATATATACTCAAAGTAACTAAATGTTTAACTGCAAAGTGTCTATTATCTGTTGACAAGGCTGACAGTAGGGTTTGGATGTGTATTGATGTATCCATATATTGTTATGAAAATTTAGCGATATACAGTATGATCTATTATCATTTTATAGTTATTATCATCAAGTTACTGACATGAAGTTCTATAATTATGGACAATATGAAGTCATAAGGCTTAATTCAGCAAAAGCCATACACATACAATAAATCTAATAATCTATGAACTTCCAAAAAGACTTACATCTGTTTAAGAAGGAATCTATGTTTTTGTTCTTTCTCAGTGCGGGATGATTCAGATCAAGGGCCAGAGCAGTTACTGAATCCTGCAGAAGACAAGAGCAAAGCATTAAAAAAAAATAAACACTTAAGATATAAGTTCTTATAATTTCAAATACAAAGAGATTTCTACAGTTGGCTTTCCTCTTCATTCACACAGCCAAAAATGTCTTCAAAGTGAGTTCATCACTCTCCTTTAATCCCAGAACTAAGCTCATTCTGACAGTCCTGTTGAGACATTTAACTTATATAAACTTATAATAAGGATATAAACCTAAAGTGGAGATTTAGGAGTGGGATTAGGCCTGTATAGTTACAGTCAGCATTAAGTAACTGTATTTATAAATGACTTTAGGAAATGAATGATATGAATGACACTGGATGATCCTGGAAACTACATCACATACCCCTCCAAATACACACAGTGACACTGCAGAGCTAAAAATACATAGAAGACACACACATAGAACACACTTACCCCCACCCAACATTCCCAGCCCAAACACTTCCATTTGGCTGAGCCAACATCATAAACTAGTTGGCCCAATATAAAAAATGTTAATAACGGTGTTTTGCTGCAGCTGGAACAAAAAAAGGAGCTAATCCAGGGCTCAAACATTAGGATAGCTGAATAGCACAGTGCTATTGTGAGTTTCAGCCCAGTTGATAAAAACTGTCACTTGCCTTTATCAGGCCAATGCTGCGATATCACTACATCTTGCATTCATTGATCATGTAGCCTACATACAGTTCAAGTCTGGAGTCAGTAAAAATTATTTTAATAAATTAATATTTTTATTTAGCTAGGACACATTAAATTGATCAAAATTGACAGTAAAGACACCTATAATATTACAAAAGATTTCTATTTAAAATAAATGCTGTGCTTTTGAACTTTCTATTTATCACAGAATCCTGAAAACAAATCATGGTTTCCACAAAAATATTAAGCCGCAGAACTGTTTTCAACATTCGTAATAATAATAAATGTTTCTTGAGCAGCAAATCAGCATATTAGAATGATTTCTGAAGGATCATGTGACATTTTAAAATATATTCAAATAGAAAAGTTATTTTAAATTGTAATAATATTTTAAAATAATACAATGTTTCCTGTATTTTTAATGAAATAAATGCAGCTTTGGTGAACAGACTTATTTCAAAACCTTTTAAAAAATCTGTTATATACCTTCAAAATGTAGGTTTAAGTTTGCAAGGTGTGTTACATGAATTCTACTTCCGTAACACAAATCGGCACTCACATACAAACCAAAACGCACACAAGCACAATCAACAATGACAGAATCCTGTTTTCCTTGCACCAGGAGTCAGTCCACAATACAGTGTTTAAAGACGAAAACACACACTCAAAGGAAGCTGGAGCCCGCTATCTCTCTCCTCAATTGAAGGATGTGACCTCAGCTTCCTGTATGACATTTCCCCTGGTAGCAACACAGCAGGACACAATGAGTCTGCATCCAATATAAATGAAAGATCATTAGACATGAGACACATCATAAAGTGTCCAAACTTCAGTTGCATCATAAATATCTTGATGCACTAGATGATACAGCAGTTGTCTTGGACTTATACTGTGGATGCAGCATTAGCCAAAAAAGTATTCAGGTACTAATGACATTGTAGAAATGCAGTAGTGGCAGTCAGTATTCACGATTAATTTATTTGGTGAGATTAAGTGTACAATAATAGCGGGCTTATTAAGACAAAATGAGAAGTATTCAGCTGGTCATGTGATCTCAAAATGGCCACTCCCCAAGGCAACCCACTCCATGTAAAATAAAACGGCTTTAATTATGATACTGATAGGAATTTTCCAAAAAATACTACTCACTGCTTTAGGTGTAATGAGTGAGGAAAAATTCCTGTGCGCAAGGAACAGCTACTATAAAGGACAGTATGAACTGTCACCATTGTGCCCTTGAGCAAGCCACTTAAGTCCAGACTACTTCCTTGTAATAAGTCTACAGTAAGATGCTTCGGATAAAAGCGTATGCGAAATGACTAATTAATACCATAGGCAGACAGTTGAAGCCTATTTTGATAGTCCTAAACAGTAAAGAAGCATCCAGAGAAAGCAGGGTGTGCCAACTCTCAGTCTTGCTCAAAAATTTAGTACTTGTCTGGAATGAGGGTTTTCTTCTGCTGAGGAGAATGCTGGCCGGGTAATAAGAGATTTCACTCTTTGATTGGAAGTGACAATAGGAGCATACATTTCACCCTGTAAAGCTTGCTTGACAAGTCCTTGCATTTCACTCTAACCCAGTCATTGAATAAACGTATGGTATCTTCACACTTTGTAAAGCTACTTCCTGCCTTCTCATGAAATGGGCATATCATGTAAAATAAGTGAAGCCTGGTGCTTTAGGCCTGGACAATATAGCTCTGTATTTGGGAAAAATACTACCATCAAAAGACAGCAACATTACTGTGGAGGAGGGTGTGTTGATAACACACTGATCAGAGATAAGACAGAAGAAAATTATCACAATCCTCTGGGACAAACGTCCACTCATTCGTTTACACCCTCAACATATAATGCAGTTTTGTTTTGTTTTGTGTTGTATAACCTATATGTGTAGGAAGAGCTTTCTGTTATCTTCATTATCTCATTGGGTGGTCTTACTCTTAATATAATAACATATATTACATTAACATTACAACATAAACACAAAATATAACCAACCTTTCATAAATATTCTCCGCAATAGCCAATGTGGCCTATATATGTAATTTGGATCATTAAAAAATAAACAACTTACATGCTCCACATCTTTTCAAAAACTTCCTGTGCATGTAATCATCATATTTTGAATAAACATGTTTTTCCCTGCGATTGCTACTGGAGATGCAAGCTCTTGCTATTACTGTGCATTTTAGTCATTTGTAAAAAGCAATTTAATCAACTCATTCATGTTGACAAAATAAATGTCATGAGGCAAATTTCGGCCATGATGTGTCTTATATTGTTTGTACAATTTTAGAAAAAAAGCTAAGTTTCCTTCTTGCTGCAATTTTTTTATCTACTTTATTATCCATAATTAATTTTTGTTTTGGGCAGATATTAATGAATACTGAGTTCATGATCCAAACTTCTGGCTAATAAAGCCATCAGTCTTTATATATATATATATATATATATATATATATATATATAAACAACATTTCAGTTATAGAAATCAAAATCAGAATATGGCCAAATTCTGATTAATATCATAATTTGTAAACAAACACTTCCATACATATAAGAATATAACAAAACCTCCCAGAGATGTATTTTAGTTACAAGGTCTACAAGACAACAAACACATTTCCTTTTGTATAGCATCTCATTATCCCATAGCCTTACCAGCAAACTCCCCAAATTCAGCGGTGATCGTTGGTCCTTGATGATTGACTCCAGTATTCTCACCCGGTTTTCTAGTCTCTTTCCTGCACCGGTCGACATTGCGGCAGCTCGGTGTTGTGAAGGTCCCAGTAAACATCAGATTGAGAGCCGCGATTGTGAGACTTCAAATGTCCGAAACAAACTTGTCTCTACCTGTCGTAAGTCAACGCGACGCCTCTCAAAGCTCGCCGGTTCTGGATGAATGAATTCTTTAGCCGATTTTACACACTGCATAAATGTACGAAACTCAGTGGTTTTGTGTCTTGACCTGTGTAAATAACAGCGGCTTTCCGCGTGCTAATCAGTGTAAAATCAGACTGACTCGCGCGCGTCCAGGAAGCCGAGTGTCTCTCCCGCTCCGGTTCAAACATTACGGGGGGGGGACCTTCCGTGTTCGGTCTGTGGTGAAAATCACGCTCTTGATCTTCCTGACTGTTATTTTTGAGTAAATGAAGCAGAGGTGACTATGAGTACATGTATGTGAAGATGAATGGAGTGTTGCGGCCGCTGGAATTCTTCGGATCTTATCTCAGCCATCGCTTTTACCAGCCAAACGTCACTCTCTAAATTCGACCCCGTATACTACACTAGATATATTTAGACGATTACATACATGTATTTATGATGGCACGAATAAGCTTATTATAGACGACTTCTTTCATGTGCGTTTCGTAAATGTACTGTGGTGTAAGACAGCACTGAAATTCAGTGTAGGCTACTGACGATAAAAATGATGGCATAAACATCTCTGCTGTAAACACGGTGACCATTCATAGTAGGCAATCTGAATATTTTAATGTAAATATTTTAAAGCCATTCTCCGTGTTAACGATTATATTAAGGTCAGTAATATTTGCCCTAATTCGTTTTTAGAGGCATTTTCAATATAAAAATTGCGTGTCATGTCATCCAATAAATAGCCTAACTCAAATACTAATAGTCAATTATTTCTCAATCTGAACAATCATGGCTGTTGAAATCAAATCAACATAAAAGTTACTAATATGTACCATTTAGGGGGAATAAGATAAGATGTAGGCTACCTTTTATATAGCTTTTGTATTGTACCACCCCAGTGACATCTTTACTCTCTCTCTCTCTCTCTCTCTCTCTCTCTATATATATATAGTACATTTTTCTAAAGATCTTCAAAATGGCAATTTTTACTCTGTGTATGACACCAATAATAAAACCCATGTAGGGCCCTCATTTGTTGGCAAATATTTCATTAACTTATTACTACTTGACGCTCTCTATATGAGGACTGGACACAGACATTAAGTGGTGTTGTGTCAATGGAAACAGCTGACACGGATTGTAATTTATGAGACAGTCTGACTCTGCAGATCATAGACTAGACACATGACCTCTCTTATCAGCCAACAGCTTTTGATTATAGCCTACTGATAAAGAAAAAAAATTGCACAGATTGAAGACACTATTCTGAGGGATAGAAATGTAACCTTTTGTCATGCATGTAACCTAAATACGCTGTAAATCATAGCCTATATATAGTAACCTAAATATGTGGCAAAATATGTTTTGTTCAAAAAAAAAAAAAGATAATATTCGTCAGACAACGCCCACTTCTTGCACACAGTCTTAATGTTAGGAATGAGGAAGCAGTTTGTTGCATGCCTCAGAAAAGTGTCCCCAGGGTTTAGCATGCTTAATTACTTTCTATGGACTAGACTAGAGAGAACTGCCATAATCCAGCATTAACTGACCATAAAAAGCTAAAACAGCTAAATTAATTTTCTACTGCTCCTATAATGATCTGTATAAGTAGGTGTTTTATTTATTTACTTAATAGTTTGTGGCATATTGAGACATATCCCACTCAAATAATGGTGAAAAAAACTCTTACTTTGTGTCCCTATGTGGTTTAGAGTTTAATTCCTGCGCGTGTGTACTTTTAACAACCCTTTAAACAAACGTATGGCCAGTCAGATGTGAACGCTAAACACTGACCTCTGGTGGTCATATTGAATGGGTTCATTTTTAAGCAGATATGAAAACGCATCTGGCAAATTTATTTTTAAAAATAATAATAATATTATTCAGTAGGATCATATAATTCTGGGACGCATTTTATAGCTTATGGTATGGTAGCCCCCGTAAAGTAAATTTAAAAGCTCGTCAAATCTCGTTTCTGTCCATCCTGTCAGTTCTGTTGTGGGCTGGTTGCTATGACACCGTTCAACAAATGAAGTGCGGATAGAGATGCGCCAACTTGGTAATTCTACAAAACAAGCTCCATGGCATGACAGAATAATAATTTATTATTTTGCTTTGCATTTTTCAAAAATAATTAAGTTGGAAACTTTGAAGATATTCTGGGACACGTTTAAGATGGTATTTCTTCATTTTTGTAGGTAATGTGACAACCAGTGAGGGAGAGTCTGGTGAAACTTATACAGGTGGACTTTACACTCCCTCAGTTTCATTGATAACAATGTATGTTCTGTGCTTTAATATATTGTTAACTGGTATTGTTCACTTTATTTTTAGATACACACCCAGTTGGTGAAATAAGTGGAAAAATGTATGAAGTTAAATAGTAATCCAGTGGTTATACAGAGTGTTAAATACTATAAATTATAAATACTATACATAAATACTATTGAATGCACCTTGCTACAATTTTTGTTATTGATAACTATAAAAGTATTAAAAATAGTTTTCATCCTATGAAATAAAGCTAAAATACAATAAAATATAAACATCAGATTAAAAACGTAAACTTAAACTCTAAACCTCTGAATTAATAAAACTGAAATTAAAGCTAAATAGAAATATTTAAAACAATAAAAACTTATAAAAGCACATTACAAAATTACTAAAAATTAAACAAATTAAAACTGAAACTGACATATAAAAATAAAAGCCAATTCAAAATATTATAAATACTATAATAGCATATAAATAATAATAAAACAGCATTCAATTGATAATGTGTCCTTTTTACAGCAATAGAGGTGACAGAAGATCACCCAGATGTTCAAGCTTTTGTGGAGGAAGCTAAGCTATGAAGAAAGCAGCAGAGTCTCCAACCACAGCTCCACGGGAGCTTTTTTTGGAGGCCCTGGAGAAGCACATAAGAGAGGTAGACCGCTGAGCTTCCTCCTTTAGCTCTCATACTTACGTAACATTATTTGTGTTTAAGAGTGCCTGTGGGTTGTTAAATTGAGGTTGAAGATGTGGATGCTGAACATAAAAGTGGATGGATACTGGATAACATTCCCAGCAGCAGATCACAGCTGATCACCATTGAGGAACTGCATCATGCTGTAACACCAGAAGTCCTATTCTGTCTGAAAGACAATGATGGAGAGGGTGAGAAAAACACATCTATTTTCATGTATACATGCATATATAAAAACATTTTTTTCTTAGTCTTCATTTTGACATCAAATAATAATCTATAGTTTTTTAGGTCATGATGTCCACTTAGTTGTGATGGTCACTTAATGCTATTTATTGAAGGAAGGACTATACTAACCATGGATGTATGAACGGAATAAAGAAGAGGTGGATAGAGCTGTGCTGGCTCGCCTACAAAAAAAAAGAAAACTGCAGAATACACAAGACATCAGTGAGAGACTGTGAGTGTGGCTAATAGAAGGGCATGGATTCAGAAAATATACAGTGATGTATAAAAATTTGAAATCACTGGAGAAAATGCTTATATTTTGCATTCTTTTCCAATTTAATAACTTTGCAATTAAAAATATGTAGAAACATTCAAAATGTTAAAAACATCAAAATTCTAGAACTACTTCCAGGTTTAAATGAGATATTATTTTGGATCAAGTTGCATCTAAAATGCATCTCAAAAACCTGTGGAGAAAAACCAGGTTTAAGATACAATTAACAATTTCATGATGGTAGTGTAAGAAAGTGGTGGTTTACATATTTTTAAATGGTGGTAAGGTTCGGTTTTCAGCATATTTTCAGCAGTTTTCATGCTTTTTTGTAGGAAACACACTGAGGACTCAAAGAAAGGTTCACAGTCTACTGACACCAAGTCCAAATTAGAGACACTGCTTGAGGAGTCAGGTAGTACTCTTTAACATCTCCCAACAACAGATAATCTGCATGTAAACTGACAGTGATGACATTTCTGGAAGTCATCAGTCTGCACATACCCTACCATAATAATGTAATGTTACAAAACTTATTTTATTTCAAATCAATTTTGTTCCATTGAACTGAAAACTGGAGTAATGGCTGCTGAAAATTTAGCTTTTTTCTCATTTAAGACAAATGTTAAAAGTTAAAGTATGTTTTGATAGGTAATTTATATGTATTTGCCGAGAGTTTTGGCAAGTCTGATGAAGAAGACAAAACTAAACAATGAAGGCTTGTAGTCTTATTATGTAATATATAAGGTCTTATATAGACAGGTGTGTGGCTTTCCTAATCAAGTCCAATCAGTATAATCAAACACAGCTGGACTCAAATGAAGGTGTAGAACCATCTCAAGGATGATCAGAAGAAATGGACAGCACCTGAGTTAAATATATGAGTGTCACAGCAAAGGGTCTGAATACTTAGGACCATGTGATATTTCAGTTTTTCTTTTTTAATAAATCTGCAAAAATATCAACAATTCTGTGTTTTTCTGTCAATATGGGGTGCTGTGTGTACATTAATGAGGAAAAAAAATTAACTTAAATGATTTTAGCAAATGGCTGCAATATAACAAAGAGTGAAAAATTGAAGGGGGTCTGAATACTTTCCGTACCCACTGTATATCTGTTTATTTTTCCTTCTGCACTCTATTTACCTTTACTTGAGTGTCAGTTATAATTTTACGACTTCATGAAGGTGTTTATTTGTGCACATCTAAATACAGGTGCATCTCAATAAATTAGAATGTCATGGAAAAGTTCATTTATTTCACTAATTCAACTCAAATTGTGAAACTCGTGTATTAAATAAATTCAATGCACACAGACTGAAGTAGTTTAAGTCTTTGGAGATCAGCAGTCTTCCCCATGATTGTGTAGCCTAGTGAACCAAACTGAGAGACCATTTTGAAGGCTCAGGAAACCTTTGCAGGTGTTTTGAGTTGATTAGCTGATTGGCATGTCACCATATTCTAATTTGTTGAGATAGTGAATTGGTGGGTTTTTGTTAAATGTGAGCCAAAATCATCACAATTAAAAGAACCAAAGACTTAAACTACTTCAGTCTGTGTGCATTGAATTTATTTAATACACGAGTTTCACAATTTGAGTTGAATTACTGAAATAAATGAACTTTTCCACGACATTCTAATTTATTGAGATGCACCTGTATATCTGGGCGTGCAGAGGTGGTGCTGCCAACGGTGTGGGAAAACGGTTATCCTGATGGTCCAGAGATGGATGCCTTTAGTGTGCAGCGGAAGCAATTTTTGGCAGATTGGGAAAACATGGAGCTCACAATCACCTGCAACTACGCTATACTGGACATCTCCAATAAAACCCCTCAGGACATCCTCCAAGAGATGATTTACCACATGTGTAGTGGACTGTCTTGACTGTTTCAGGCTCTTTCATTCACTCTAAATTAGCAGCCACTCCCTCTCACTCACTATATCCTTACTTTCTCTTGTTTCTCTCTCTAAATGTATTTCTCTTTTAGAGCCATTTAAGTACACAGCTATGAGGATATCCAGTGCAGACCTGGAGGAGGAGGAAGAGGCAATACATGCGCTGACACAGTGCTGAAGGAGAGGGGTACACTACAACCGTGTCTGGACTAATATGATCAAGCCTCCACAGGGACCTTTCAATGCCACCTTCCCTGTAATCCTACACCAATTCATCTACTTTTTCGCATTAAAGGAGACGCGCAACACCTTCATTCTCAACCCAATCAAATATCTCTGTCAACTAAAGCCCAACCCTTCCCATCAAACTGGCTATCATTGGCCCACCCAAAGCAGGCAAAACCACAGGTGAGATTTCTGGAAATAAAATACAAGTCATTATATGGATCTTTGACACTCATAAAAATATATAGTACCTAAAAGGCAAGTGTTAGAGATGCTGAAAAAGTAGCCAATGGCCTCTAAATCGTGTGTGTCCACTCAGTGGCCCGGGTTTTTGCACGCGAGTATGGCCTCGCTCGTCTCTCAATTGGGGATGCAATACGTATGGTGCTCAACAACCAGGCCAAAACTGAGTTGGCTAATCAGGTGCAGAAGCAGTTGAACCAGGGCCTGACCGTACCTGATGAACTGGCCATCCAGTGCCTGGAAGTGGCAGTAATGAGCCTGGTCTGCAGCACACGTGTGTGAGGACCACAGCTAAATCCCAATCAATGAAATGTACTTCTGCAAGGAAAATAACCTAAAAGACAGATGACTGTGAGTCTGTGTGTGTGGTGTCATTGTACATGTGTGATCCTCAGGTTTGTGTTGGATGGCTTCCTTTATCAAGCATCAGGCTGAATTACTGGAATCCTGCAGCATTATTCCTGTGCTAGTGATTGAACTGCAACTGGACATGACAGAAGTGCTGAGGAGAGGCCTGAGAGACAGGGAAAAAAACAACAGGGCAGACCAGCACATTTATTTATTTCAGTAATTAAAGTAAAGTATTAAAAGTATTTCAGTAATTCAGCTCAAACATTTCTAATTTTCGTTTACATTTTTTTAATCTAATATTTATATTTATTTTTAATTAATGAAGATGATTTGTAGTACTTTTTGTTAACAATAACAACACTGACCTAAACAATTTAATGTCACTGCTAAAAACTTTTTTGTTTTAAAAAAAAAAGTTTTGTTTGTTTTTTTTTTGACGTGGACAGTGTTACAAATTTTGTGGTATTGTGGTCTGGCATACTATGTATATTAAATGCAAATGTTCAAAATTGGTAAGATCATGGCAGCTCTCTCCAACAGGCCTAACCCAATGCATGACAGCCTCCAGGTCCTAAACATTTGCAACTCTTGCTTCAGGCGGGAAGTTGAAGCTCTCATGCTACACTTTCATCAGCAGTATCACAACTGGACTCCCAGTGATGCTCACAAGAGCAAGTTGTGGGTGTGGGAGTGAGTTTTAGATGAGGTTCGCATTAGCATGAGGCACATTCATGCTTACCTGGAAAGGATTCAAAAAGGTGAGAGCATGCAAATGACGCACAGTCGTCAAACAAGAAGCACTAGCAATATACATTATTATATGACAGCATTCTGTCATTCTCACAGGCCAGGCAGCCTATATAAATAGACTGTACATTACCCCACAAGAGCTGCAGTCCCGGCTGGGCGATTTTGGGCAGTACTGTACTGTAGTTAGCCTAGCTCTTCATCGCCATCTGAAGTGAAGTGAAGTGAAGTGACATGTGGCCAAGTATGGTGACCCATACTAGGAATTAGTGCTCTGCATTTATCCCATCCAAAGTGCACACACACAGCAGTGAACACACACACACCATGAACACACACCCGGAGCAGTGGGCAGCCATTTATGCTGCGGCGCCCGGGGAGCAGTTGGGGGTTCGGTGCCTTGCTCAAGGGCACCTCAGTCGTGGTATTGAAGGTGGGAGAGAGCGCTGTACATTCACTCTGTACATTCACTCCCCCCACCTACAATCCCTGCCGGTACGAGACTCGAACCCGCAACCTTTGGGTTACAAGTCCGACTCTCTAACCATTAGGCCACGACTTCCCCATCTGGTGGGCTAGTCACATAATAATACCTCACTGGAATTGGCTGCAGAGTTCAGGGGCCACTTCTACAAAATGGCCAGCGGGGAGTTTCTAGAGGTAAAGGATCAGATGGTCCAGCAACATGCTCATCTGCACACTGTAATATTAGTTTAACTCACTCACATCTCTCTTTATGTGTTTAATAAGAGATTTCTAGTTTGTGGTTCCAGGTTGCCCCTACCCATTACCTCCTCCACTCCTGCCTCATAAGCTCAATGCAGGCCAGGTGCAGAGTAGGTTCCCTCAACAGGTGGAGATGAAGGGTTTCTGCCCTGTCACTTATCTGGATGGTCAACAGAGGTACAGCAAAGACACTCTACAACACTTACGGGAAGAAATTTTACAGTTTTACTGTAGTCTTACTCTCTGTAATCATTATTAAGCTACATTTTTCAACTGCAGTCCAAGTAAAAACACATTCCTGCCACATTATTCTCTTCATCTGTAGGTACGAGGCCTTGGTGCGTGGAAACACAGAGTATGCTGTTGAGTACCGAAGTAGGATCTATATCTTTTGAGAGTGAAATGTAACAAGAAAAATTTCTCCAGTGAGTAGTCATTTTTGTCGAGGGGATTCCTGTTTGGCTCATGCAATTACTTTGCCATTACAGGAATAAAAGACATTTTAAAATACATTAAAATAGAAAACAAAGATAATTCAACAGAACTGTTCTTAGGTCACCTGAGACTTACTGGGACCAGAAACTTCCACATAAACTACCTCCGTTGGAAGATCTGGTCTTACTAACCTCTAGTAGTAAAGTAGTAAAAATATGTTTAAAGCACAAAATATGTTTGAAACAGTAGAGGTTTTTGTGGCAATTTATTTTCTATATTAACCACAGTTGAGTTTATTATTATTATCGTACATGTATTTTTTTTTTTTTTTTTTTGTAGGGTGTGGCAGTACCCATAATCAAAGCCACGAGTGCTGTTGGTCAACTCAAGCCAAAGTTCCCCTTTCTCAGTGTGAAAAGATCTGCTATATTGTACTTGGCCTTTCATCTGAAAGGTGGCCTTAAATGTCTTATTTTAGCTTTTAGAATAGCTGAAATGAGAATGGTATGGAAAACTAGCCTGCATAATATCTTTTCATAGTTTGTAAAAGAAATGCATTTATTCAATGTAGGATATTTTCAAATAAAGTCAAAGTAAACACTTGAAATCACTTTCTACCTTTCCACCTCCACAGCATTCAACAGCAGGAACCCAGACTATATTCGTCAGAAGTACAAAAAGAAACTTCAAAAGTTTGAGGAAAGCTGTGTGTTCATCTCATACCCGAGTAGCACCATGAAGACTTACAGATCCCCTCACAACCTGCCCCCTGATTTTGCACAGAAGTTGGACAAGTTTCTGGCCCTGGAGAAGTCCACCAAAACAGCCTCTGGTCTGATACAGCTTGGGGGAAGTTAGAACATAACTTCAAATAATAAAAACCTTAAGTCAGATTCAGCACTTCACAATATTTGATCATTGTTGGTTGATGTTACATTAGTAAACTTCACAATAAAAATTCACAGTATACATTTTGAGAGGACTTTGTAAATGTGTTCTGTTCAGTGGACAATTAAAGATATGAATAAATAAGTTATGTGATTTTTTTTATATTTTCATGTCGATATAAAGTTGTTGCATATTGTTAAAACTAATCGTGGTAGTGGTATCTTTGTAGGACTGTTGACGCTATAGAACAGTGGCACGCGAAAGCGAATGTCTGGCGAATATCGAACCTAAAACTAACTTTACCCCGCTAATAAAGCCTTGTTCACAAAAGCTATAACGTCTGCACTTATAGGGATTGAAAACTAAATTCCCGGAGTCATTTGATGATCCAACGATTCATCCGGTACTGGAATGTGATTGGCATGATTATTTATCTAACAAAAATAAGGTAAGGCACTTGATAATTATATACTGCTCACTTGTTTTCAATATGTCTGCGTTTTAGTAATAAATCTAACACGTATGTTAACTTGTCAAGGAGCTGAAAGGGGAGGTTTGGCAGTACAGTGGCTGTCTAATGTCCTTCGCAAACGGTCAGTTGCTCGGTGATGAGAGGAAACTGTCCAGCTGGGCAGAGAAAGAGTGGAAACTTTAAGAAATGAATAAACGATGGATAGAAAGAAAAATGACAGACATACATATATATACAAATAGATAGATGCTGCCATGAGTAAACAGTTCGTCATCGTTGTGCGCCATTCACCTCGGTTACCATGACAACGTGACGCTTTACCTTTACGCAACATGACATCCACTGTACATTTAGAGATCGTCGGACTGTTAAACAAACATAATTTTCAAATAGCCAAAAGCATTGCGGAGGTAAAGTTCTTTGAGGCTGAACAGTTGTATGTAGAATTTGAACATTGCTCATTGTGCTAAAATAAGCTGAATTAACACAGCGGGGTAAAGTTAGTTTTAGGTTCGATATTCGCCAGACATTCGCCTAGGCTGCTTTAGGGACCGTCTGCAAATTTACCTCTCAGTACAAAACGAAGTCCAGTAATTAATACAATTTATGTTTACAACGCCATAGTAAATGTCTTGTGGGCAAACTGACCGAACATATTTAACCAATATGTCGCCATAGACAATATCTCCCTTACTGTATGTACAGTACACAACTATTTTTCTTTCCATCGACCACAGGCGCTTTACAAAGCCCTGGCTGAGGAGTATTACACCAGCAACCTGCGAAGCACAGGGGTAAATAAACACAACAAACGAAAGAGCGAAACATAACTGTTAATCCAGTGAATTAATAAACGTACTTCATATTTATGCGACTACAACGATCTATAATTTTACATAATAGCTACTACAAGGTGTGCAACCTCTGCTCTCTCTTTCCCACAGCATACTTTTGTTTATATGGATATTGAAAGCGGAGGAGAGGCATTTGGCAGACTGCTGTTTGAGGTAAATAGATCTTCTGCCTTTTGATTATGTGAATTGATTGATAATTTGATTGTGGAATTGTGTTTCCACGTCATTCGTCTCCACTCTCAAAGTGTTTTAAATGTAACCTGTCAGCTCTTCTCAGATGTGTGTCCTAAGACGTGTAAGAACTTTAAGACCCTGTGCTCTGGAGAGGCAGGTTTGTCCAAGAGTAACCTTGAGTTGAGCTATAAGGGCTCAATTTTCCACAGAGTTTTGCCAAATGGCTGGCTGCAGGGTAGAGGTAGGCTAAGAAGCTGTATCACACGCATACACACACACAAAATATCAATTGTGTGAATGTGTATAATTCATTGTTTAGCCTATATGGTTTCGATTATAGATATTTCACCTGAAAGGAAAGGCATTGGGGGAGAGTCTATCTATGGCCCAACATTTGAGGGTACAGAGTTTGTGCCACATAAATGTGTTCATAACAATCATATTTTGGTACTTAAAGGCACAATATGTACGTTTTCGTCGCTAGAGGGCGCATATTCAAAACAAACAAGAAACATGGAATCATGAGAGTTGTCGTCTTCATCCCCACAGCCGATGCAATCTGACGGGACTCGGGCAGAAATCATGTTAATTGATGAGCTAATGTATTAAAGACTTATTAAGGTCACTGTAGTATGAAGCAGGGTGGGGCTAAAAGTCGTGGAAGCGAAACGAGGCCACTGGAGTGATTGCTAATGAAGGACAAGCGCGATACACAGCTCGATAGCAGCAGAGCTATTATTATGCCACAGTCGACCGCTTCTGCTTCTTCCGGTCATGCGTATATGGACTAAAACAGCGCTGTTTGATACTAGATACATTTGAGTGTATTGAAAGTTCCGTTTTAATGCTACTCTGTGCGTTCGTCACCTGTCTAATAAAATGCATAACATATTAAAGTGTCTTTGGGGTTTCCATCAAAATAAAACCGGAAAAATCGAGGGGTTATGACGTCATTGGCAGGCGATGCAATGACACTATGGACACGGTCCGTGTCACTAGTTAAAATTGCTTATTTCTCTGGATTTAAACATTCTTCAAAACATTTGGGATAATATAAGTACACAAGTCAGCAAAATATATAACACTGTTCTAGTGGTTTTGGGATATTTTAATCAAAAAATCGTACATATTGTGCCTTTAAAGTCAGCATGTCTTTTCTTTCGTGACATATATAGGAGTGAAACAGCTTCTCGAAAGAGAAAAAATGTAGGGCGGTACATAATTTTGCCCATTGGAAATTGATTGGATCATTGTCACAAGATTGCGAGGACATGAAAAAAAAAAAAATGATGTGTATGGAATATGGATAAAACATTGCAATATCCATTCAAATTAAGAACTGTTAATTTAGATTTCATGGTGGCTTTAAAATGTGTGATAGACACATTGATTCACACATATAAAAAGCACTAGGCGGTTCTCTCTTCCAGATGAGAATTTTGTTGTATCCCACAACAAGCGTGGCATCTTGGGAATGGTTAATCAAGGTGCTCATAGCAACAGCTCTCAGTTCTACATCACACTACAGCCAACCTCCTGGATGGACCACAAATATGTGGCTTTTGGGTAATGACTCCAATAGATTGCGTACTTTATATACAGAAGAAAGCCCAAGTTATGAGTGCTTGTCTTGATGGTTTTGCATTATTAATTCAGACGTTATCTAAAAGATAACCGCTTAAAGTTTTTGCTATTTAACACTCTTTCAAAATTGAATGTCTGTCACAACTCTCTCTCTCTCTCTCTCTCCCAGGCAACTTGTTGAAGGCACAGAGGTTCTGAAGAGACTAGAGGCAGTGCCCACCTACAACGAGAGGCCCAAACAGAACTGCAAAATAGCAGCATGTGGAGTATTTGAGCCCTGAGTAATCACATACCACCTGTAGATCAAGAAAGCAATACAAGAAGCATTTTAATATATGTAGAAATAGTTTTGTGCTTTCCTATGTAAAGTTTCAAAAATAAAGCCATGAAATATATACAGTGCCTATAAAATGTATTCATACCCCTTCATTTTTTTCACGTTTTGTTATGTTGCTGCCTTGTTAAACTACTTTAAATAACTTTTTTCCCACATCAATCTACACTCCATACACCATAATGACAAAGCAAAAATACAGGTTTGTAACAACTTTGCAAATTTATTAGAAATAAAAAACTGAAATGATTCCATTGAATAAGTATTCATACCCTTTTCTGGGACAGTTGAAATTTCGCTCAGGAGCATTCATATTGTTTGTAGATGTTACTACACTTCGAGTGGCGTTAACCTGTGGCAAATTCATTTAAATGGGTATGATTTGGAAAGGCACACACTTCTCAATAAAAGGTCTGACAGCTGAAAATGCGTATCAGAGCAAAAACCAAGCCCTGAGGTCAAAACAACTGCCTGTAGAGCTCAGAGACAGGTTTGTGTCAAGCCACACATCTGGGGAAGAGATCAGAAAAAAATTCTGCTTCATTTAAGGGTCATAGGAGCATGTAATCTCTGTTACCCTTAATGGAAGAAGTTTGAAACAACCAGGACTCTTCCTACTGCAACACTCCACCAATCCAGTCTTTATGCAAACTCAATCCTCTCCTCAGTGAAGACACATGCAAACACACTTGGAATTTGCAACAAAGCACCTAAAGAACTCTCAGATTGTGAGAAACAAGATTCTATGGTCTCCAATCAAATACTTCTGGAGAAACCTGAAAATGTCTGCCAGTCCCCATCCAAGCTGACAGAGCTTGAGAGGTGACGAGAATAATGGCAGATAATTGCCAAATGCAGATGTACAAAGCTTGTCGCATCATATCAAAAAATACTTGAGACTGTAAAAGTGCTTCAACTAAGTACTGTGTTAAGGGTATGAATACTTATGTAATGTACTTATTTCAGTTTTTGAATTTTAATAAATTTGCAAAGTTGTCACAAATCAGTTTTTTGCTTTGTCATTATGGTGTATGGAGTGTAGATTGATGTGTAAAAAAAAGTTATTTAAAGCAGTTTAACATAAGGTATGAATACTTTTTATAGGCACTGTAGTTTTGTATTTTTTGCCATATTATTTTTATTAGTTTTATAACAACAACAATCAAACAACCTGACACCCCACCCAAAAAAAAAAAAAAGCCAGACAAAAATGCCTAAATAAAATACATAAAATGAATATAAATCACGCAAGGACAGGGACAAAAATCACCACATAAATCATAGTATAACAGATAATTACTATAAATAGTATAATAATCTTTAAGTTCTACTATTATGTAAATGTTGGAGGAAGGGACCCTAGACCTTGGAAAAATTAAGAGACTTTGATTCGTTAAGCCAAATTTTTTCAAGGTTTACATTTTTTTATTTTAAATAAATTTATGCATTTAGCAGACGCTTTTATCCAAAGCGACTTACAGTGCATTTAGGCTATACATTTTTTACCAGTATGTGTGTTCCCTGGGAATTGAACCCATGATCTTTGCACTGCTAACGCAATGCTCTACTACTGAGCCACAGGAACACAAGTTTAAAACAGAGACCATCTCCACAAGCCATTTCTGAAAGCATGGGGGAGCAGTGGCTTTCCAATCCCTTAATATAATTCTCTTGGCCACAACCATGCCCAACATTAATGCCAACTGCAAATGATAAGGCAAAGAGGAAACTGTGTCAGAATAACCAAAAATGGCCAATTCCATTTCAGGAGGAAGGGTCTGATCATATACTGAATACCAAGAGAAAATATCTTCCCAATATCTCTGGAGTTTCAGGCAAGACCAAAAAGAATGAGATAAAGTTCCCTCTGCAACTTGACGTCGATCACATATAGGAGACACAGCTGGGTAGATCTTGTGGAGTCTGGTTTTAGAATAATGCAGTCTGTGTACAATTTTAAACTGAATTAATTGAAGTCTTGCATTGATGGAACAGCTATGTATTCTCTTCAAGATTTCAGACCAAAGGTTATCAGATAAGCTGATACCAGCCTTCTTTTCCCAGGCTACTTTAAGATAATCAGAAGATGTAATAACCTGCGTAGAGAACAGGGAAACAAATTGTGAAACCATATGCCGAGAGTCTGCGGCTTGTCGCACTAGATTATAGAAACAATGCTCTTCCTGCTGAATCCTATAGTCAGAAAAAGTCTGCTGAACATAATGTCGAATCTGCAAGTAACTGCAAGTCTTATAAAAAATAAGAATGAGAAAGATGATATTTACTAAGAAGATGATCAAAGGAGGAAAAGTGACCATCTGTGTACAAGTCGTTAAATGTGGAAGGACCCTTATTATTCCACACTTGAAAGGTTCTATCATTCAAAGCGGGTATAAAATTATGATTCTCACAAATGGGAGAATGAAGAGAGGGTAGCGTGACACCAAGACATTTCTTAATGTGTTTCAATATCCTTAAAGAGCTATGCACAACAAAATTGTTTGTGATGTTCTTTAAAGGAACACTTAAATTGTCTAATAGTAAAGCAGGGAGAGAGCTTTTGTTTACAGAATGAGATTCCTTAAGAATCCAGCTAGGAGTATGCACCGCATTCTGATCAGAAGGCGAGCCATGATTCCAATACATCAAAGCCCTAACATTTGCTGCCCAGAAGTAATGCTGAAAAACTGGCATTGCCAATCCACCCAGCTCTTTAGATTTTTCTAAATGAGCCTTAGAGATACGATGTGCCTTATAGCCCCAAATAAAAGAGAAAATTATAGAATCTAGGTTTCTAAAAAAAGATTTTGTCAGATAGATAGGTAAATTCTGAAACAAATATAAAAACATTGGAAGGGCCACCATTTTTATAGCATTAACACGGCAAATTAGGGACAATGGCAAGATCCTCTATTTTTCAATGGTAGATTTCAGGCTCTTTATTGCAGCCATAAAATTAAGCTTAAATATGTCTTTTGGATCTGTGGGAATAACCAAACCTAAATAAGTAAAATTATCATGAACAATTTTAAAAGGGATGGACTCTAAAAAATTATTAGGAAAATTACTGCCAAGAGGGATGAAGATGATTTTCTTCCAGTAAATTGAATACCCGGAAAAAATAACCAAAATGGTTTATCAAATCCATTGGGGGGGGGGGGTGCTTATAGCCAGAGGCTCCAGAGCCAGAATAAATAATAAGGGACTAAGGCAACACCCCTGCCTTGTCCCACGATAAAGAGGAACATAGTCCGATTTATCCAGATTGGTAAGTATTGCAGATTTTGGGTTTGCATAAAGCATCTTAATGTATGTACAAAATTTTTTACCAAACCCAAACTTATCTAGCACTAAATATAAATATCGCCACTCGATCTGGTCAAAAGCCTTTTCTGTGTCAAGTGAGATAATGGCAGCCCTAGACTGAGAGTCTACACTATACATAACATTTAACAGACGTCGAACATTTGAAAAATAAAATCTACCAAAAATAAAAACCAGTCTGGTCAGGATGAATTATTGAGGCAATGTGTTTGCTCAGACGGCTAGCCAATACTTTGGCAACAATCTTCTGGCCACAGTTAAGCAAACTTAATGGTCTATAACTGGAAGGATCAGTGTCATCCCTGTCTTTTTTCAATAATAAACAAATGTTTGCCTCATAGAGAGAATCAGGGAACAGTTTATTTTTAAAAGAATGATTTATCATTCTAAGCAGTAATGGGCCAATTATATCTGCATGAGTTTTATAAAATTTGATACAAAACCCATCAGATCCTGAGGCCTTACCATTTGGAAAAGATTTAATAGCCTTCAAAATTTCATCCAATGTGAACTCTTTATCCAGTTCCGCTCTAGCAGCCTCACCAAGCTTCGGAACATCAATAGAATCAAGAAAATCAATAATATCTGAGTCAGGCACATTGCATTTTGAAGTAAAAAGATACTTATAAAATTCCAGAAAACATTAATTTCCTTTGGTTTAGTTAACAGCACACCAGAGCCAGACTTAATTTGAAAAATAGCTCTGTTGGCCTACATGCCTCTTAGTTGCAGAGAAAGTAATCTTTCAGGTTTATCACCCATCTCAAACTGCTTGCGTTTAATTTTAAGAAGCATATTACTGACCTGCTCGCTCAAAATATTATTGTATTCGTATTTCAGTTTTAACATGGCATTAAGATCAGACTGGGATTTGGACAATCTATATGCCTGCTCCATGGCTGGAAGCAGGGCTTCAATTTTGGCCAGACGTCTGCGGTTTTCTTTGTTCCTGCTAGCTTCATAGGCAATTATATTACCCCGCACTACTACCTTAAAGGTCTCCCAAAGAATGGAATCAGACACATCACCTTTGTCATTGAATTCAAGAAACTGCTTAATGTGAGACGAAGTGTATGTATTAAATTGCTCCTGTAATAATAAACCAGGGTTCAAACGCCAACAGTACTTAGACTGAGAAAGAGAAAGCTTAAACACCATGGTAATCGGGCTATGGTCAGAAATTATAATATTATTATACTTAGTCTGTATAACATTTGGAATAAGTTTAGAGTCAACAAGAAAATAGTCAATTCTAGTGTAAGATTTGTGTACAAATTAAAAGAATGAGTAGTCTCTAGCAGATGGGTTTTGTAATCTCCAAATATCAACTAAACTCAAAGATTTACATAGATGATTTAAAGTGCTAACTGAGTGTAAAATATGAGGGGCTTGTGTAGAAGAACGATCCAAACAGGCATCAAGATAGTAGTTAAAATCGCCACCAATTATTATATTTGTAGAATTGGGGTCAGGAAGCAAATCAAAAACCTTTCTGAAGAAATTAGGATAATCAAAATTTGGACCACATATGTTTAGACAGGTAATTGGAAAATAATTTATATGCCCAAATACTAAAATGTATATACCAGCAGGATCAGCAATGACAGTTGACAAACGAAAAGGGATGGATTTACGAAATAAAATGGCAACACCCCTAGCCTTTGAGGAAAAGGAGGACTGATATACTTGGGAGATCCAATTAGATCTAAGGCGTCTCTGTTCTGTTTGTTTAATATGGGTCTCTTGAAGGAAAATAATATCAGCAGAGAGGGATTTAAGATGTGCAAATACTTTGCCTTTTAATCTGGTGTCCCATACCTCTAACATTCCAAGATATAAATGTGACGTTTGTCCCACCAACAGAACTATATGCATCAACCATTATCAATTAAGTTGAGTAACATTGGTAATGTATAAAAGCAGGTAATAAACTCTGAAATACAAATAGTCTGGCAAACCCCATCACAACTTACGTGTCCATTTCCCCAACTGAAATGGCAAAACTCACCCATCACCTGGAATGTAGCGGAGCACAGGGAGAGAAAACAAGGGGACTTACAGCAAAAACAATGGGGGTAAAAAAAAACAAGTCTCGATCATGCTCCCCTGCTGTTAACAAAGTTCAAAACATAAACCGTCAAGCTTAAAGAGGATCAAAAAATAACTTAAATGGAGCCTTTACAGTCTGCCCTAATCAGCCCAGATTCACTAAAGAGAGGTAATTTGGCAGAAAGAGAGTCCGCAAATTTTCGTGCTTCCTCTGATGAGTCGGTATTCTTTAAATATTTCATTTCAGTTCTATTTATTTTTTGGCACCCACTGCAAATGGATATCAGCATCCTGCTGTCTTGTCGGATTGGTGACCTTGCTATATGTCAGTAGTTGTTTATATAAAACCAAAATGCCTTCTAAAAAACAGAAGAGAGACATTTAGACATCAACCGAGTGAATTTGGAGAACATTAAAGCCATTCTGTGTGAAATAAAGAGGGAAACAGATTTTGGTAACAGACAATACTGCTGTGTCGGATTTGGTGACCTTTGGTGTCTGTAGCTGTTTAAAAAAAAAAAAAAAAAAAACTTTCTAGAACAGGGGTCTCCAAACTCAGTCCTGGAGGGCCGGTGTCCTGCAGAGTTTAGCTCCAACTTGCCTCAACACACCTGCCTGGAAGTTTCTAGTGTGCCTAGTAAGACCTTAATTAGCTGGTTCAGGTGTGTTGGAGCTAAACTCTGGTTTGGACCGAGTTTGGAGACCCCTGTTCTAGAGAAGTGGTTCTCAATTCCAGTCCTGGGGTACCACTGCTCTGCACGTTCTGTATGTCTTCCTTATCGACTGACGCCCTCAGTTCAGTTCATGGATCTCCCTCCTGACGAGCTGATGATCTGAAACAGGTGCATTAAATAAGGAAGACATACAAAATGTGCAGAGCGGTGGGTCCCCAGGACTGGAGAACTACTGTTCTAGAGTATGAAACAGAGGAAATTATACATCACCAGAGTGAATTTGGGGAACATTAAAGGAATTATGTGTATAATAAAGGAGGGAAATAGATTTTGGTGACCTGTTATGCTGCCTTGTCAGATTTTGTGAACCATCTATATCTGTAACAGTTTGCATCAGACAAATGCTTTCTATCTAGAGCATGAAACAGAGGAGGTTTGACTAAAATGCCTTCTAAAATACAGAAGAAAGAAATTTAGACATCACTGTGTGATGTCTAGACATCACTGTGTGATGTCTAGACATCATCAGAGTAAATCTGGAGAACATTAAATGCATGCTGTGTGAAATAAAAATGGTGTAAAAGATTTCCGTGACCTGTATGCTGCCTGCTGGATTTGGTGACCCTTCTATATATCTGTAGCTGTATTTGTAGGAAAAAAAAGGCTTTCTAGAGTATGAAACGGGAGATTTGACATCACCAGAGTGAATTTGGAGAACATTAAAGCCATTCTGTGCAAAATATAGAGGGGAAATGGATTTCGGTAACTTCTCATACTGCCTTCAACTGAATGTTTAATGTTGTCTTTTTAGAGCCACGAATTCCATTTCATTTAACTGTAGGGGACAACCAAAGCGCAAAAATACACAATAATACAGTCGCATGTATTGTTTGTCCTTACAAAAAGTAACTCTGACTGCTGATCGACTTATAATCTATAAATCAGTATTGTAATATTGTTGCAGTGTTCCCTTTAGGCCGATTGTTTTTTCTACGCTGTAATGGGTTTTCTTAGCGGAAGCTACAGCTAATGTTCAAGTAAGACAAAATAATTTAAAGTCAAAATAATATTTAATATCCATTAATTTATTGATTTTTTAAGTGGGCTGATCAACCACGCAATAATGTAGCCTATTTCGCTCAACCGCCGTGTTCATTGCATAGCCTGCTTTTAAAATAATACTATTAAAAACGGTGTATACGCTTCTAAAACAGTTTATTTATTGTAAGTTTTAAAGTATTAAACTTACTGTATATTACGTTTTAATTATTTATTTGTAGCACATTCTTTTACTAAAATAAATATCTAAATTAACACCGGTCCAGTAATGTATCCTTTTTGCACCGGCTTTAATGGCCCTTGCTAAAGATTGAGTGTATCTGAGTAAAGCAAAAGCATTCACACACAGCTGAGCTGAGGGTGTCACCTCGAGCATGTGTTCAATGAGGACGGACAGCCGAGCAGAACTGACCAAGATGACCACACCGTTTTCTCCTCCGCTGTACATGCAGCGATACCAGTTTGTTATCGATTACGTGAAAACCTACAGACCTAAAAAGGTCAATAAACGCATGTATAGAATTTTAAAGTTAAGTCGCGGTGGCCTTTGACACTACGCTTGAACTAGCGTGCTAATCTTTTTGTCTTCCTACCTGGGATTTGATCTTTCCGCAGGTCATCGATGTCGGTTGCGCTGAATGTCGCTTACTGAAAAAGCTGAAGTTTCATCGCAACGGTATACAGTTACTAGTGGGAGTTGATATCAACAGTGTCGTCCTCTTGAAGAGAATGTAAGTTTGGGATCTTGCCTGCAAACCTCCCATTGTTGTGTGTAGTGTTAGATGGCATTAAAATTACAGCGCTATCCCATAAGGCCAACGGTTTATGCTGCATAAGTGGAATTAAGGGGGCCTCCAAGTACTTTTGGCCATATGCAAATCAAGCTTCATGTGTACATCTGTCTTGTGTGATTTATTTATTTATTTTTTTTGCCAGGCATACATTGGCTCCACTTGTAAGTGATTATCTACAGCCAAGTGATGGGCCTTTGACCATTGAGTTGTACCAAGGGTCTGTCACAGAGAGGGAGCCCTGCACCAGAGGATTTGATCTTGTTACATGTGTTGAGTTGTAAGTGTGCCACATCTTTGGTTTTTCAGGCAAATAAACTAAAAGTTACTTTAAGATTATATGTTTCACTTGAGCTTTGTCAACATAAACATCTCTAACCCCTTTAAGAATCGAACACCTGGAGCTTGTGGAGGTGGAGAGCTTTTCAGATGTAGTGTTTGGGTACATGGCACCAGGTGCCGTGATTGTCAGCACACCTAACGCAGAGTTCAACCCGCTGCTGCCGGGCCTTAGAGGCTTCAGAAACTATGATCATAAGTTTGAATGGACCAGAGCAGAGTTTCAGACTTGGTAAGCAAATGTTCAACATCTAGTGCAAACACATTCCAGTGTTGATTTAGGATCAGATTTAGATCTACACAGATGTGTCCATGTTAAAAATGATTAACAGTTTTTCTGGCTAAACGATGTTCCATCTCTCTCTCCCTCACAGGGCTCACAGGGTCTGTAGAGAATATGATTACTCTGTGCAGTTCACTGGAGTTGGAGAAGCTGTTGGCCACTGGAGAGATGTGGGATTCTGCACCCAGATCGGTGTGTTCCAGAGGAATTTTGATGGGATAAATCAGTCCATGAGCAATGCTGAAAGCTTGGAACCTTCTATGTATAAACTGGTGAGAAACTGTTTTTCTTATGAGGTGTTGCACTTGTAACTGCATATTTGTTTAAAAGAGTAATATTGTACTTTCTAAAAAAAATAAAAAAATTACATAGGCTCGGCATAAAGTCAGCATGAATTGATCCATGCAATTTTTTTATTCAAATATCATATAACTTGATCCTCCGATGTAATGACAGATTTCCATTCTGGTGACCAATCATTTAGTCAGTTTAAAACCCACCCCTTTTTTACAATGGACTGCAATCTTGCATTTAGATATTCCCCCCACCTAATCAACAACCAATACATTGAACAATTTTTTTATTCTTCCATAATCTGTTTCATTACATTGCGTCTGTAACATGCAGTCTTTGGGAGAATATGCAGAGCTGTAGGTGCTTCACAGCCACGAAGAGCACAAGCTTTGATAAAAAAAAAAAAAGAAGATTAATTTGACATGACTCTTGAAGTCACAATGAAGAGGAAGTAGAAACAGGTCTTTTCTTCCTTTTTGTAAACAGACTATTGAAAAAGAAAAAAATGTAGGGTGGGAACTTGTTTCTGTCCATCGGTTGTTGATTGAAAGGTTGAGGTCAAAATACAAAACATGCACAGATGAATTGTTGGCAATAAGATCAGTAACTTAACATTTCAAAAATATGGTGAACTTTTCTTTTAATGCTGACTTCACAGGTTTAAGCTAAAAACAAAGTAATTTTTTTGTCTGAAACTGCTGATATTTGCAGTCATGTCTTATCTTTCTTTGCTGTTCCTTGTTTAGTTGTACAAGGTGGTGTATCCAAGCCTGTGTGATAACAACATCTACCAGAAGACTTTAGTTAATGAGGTCCTGTATGAGGCACAACAACTGAGACGGGAATGGCTCAGGAGAATGAACATGGACTCCAACAATAATGCAGACTTCTACGCTCCTCCATTAATGGAAGTATTCCAGCATGGGGTCGAAGGGGATGCACGTGAGTGGCAGCCCATCTACCAGCAGGGCAACACCATTTGTGTTCCTTTGGAACGTGTGTGGTCCAGTCCCAGAGTGAGAGCACTGTGTGGGAGCATTCAGCGTCTCCGGGAGGAACTGCTGGAGGATGAGCGGGTGAGGATGAGCGCTGATGGAACGGTGTTAAACCTGCCTACCGATGATGATGAGGGGGAGGAGGTGGAGGAAGAAAAAGATGATGTGAAAACCGTATCAGGTGTAGCAAACAACATGGAGGAGGACTGGGATAGGGAGCTTGGGAGTTAAGGTAATGTATAACAGATCCAGAAAGCTCTGTAACCAGAATAAAAGAAAGCAAGCTGCACTTAAGACGATTGTTAGTTTTTGACTGTATGTGTAGGATCATCAGAAAGACATATTTCAATTATATGGCCAAATCTGTGTGATCGATGGAGAAGACAACCATTAAACATGTCATTAAAAATGCAAATATGTGACACCTTCTTTGAAATGTGGTTTTATTTAACAGTGCGTGGTACATACTTTACCAGCATCATAACAGAACACATGGCATGGAAGCCAAAAGTTAGAACACAACATTGCGATGTCACCTTTAAACATCAGACACGGTACAATTACAAGGACCAAAAACTTCACAGAAGAGATAAAGCCACCATGTTTTTACAACATGTAGAGTACCAGGACCTATTAGGACCAGCGGGAAAAAGTGAATCTTGACAATTTCGGTAACACAAAATATGCTCAAATACATAAAAAATAGACTTTCATTTTGGCAGTAGATCAATTAAAAAACTAAAAATCAAGTTTAAACTCTGATGAAAAGTAATGAAGCTGAAATATTGCAGATAACCTCTAAATATACTGGTATTTGCAACGGAGCACTTAAAGGGACATAGTGATGAAGAACAATATGACATGGGAGGATTAAGTAGGCCTATATATAAATGTTGTTGCATTTTCATACAAAGGTTCCCTTTGAGAAACATTGCGATCGCTCACAAAATGCTTGTATTCCCACAATAAAGATTTGCGTTTTCATGCAAAGTGTTTTCATTCCCACAAGAAACTTTTGTTTGCATGCAAAATCTTTGTGTTCCCACGAGAAGCTTTGCACTCACTCTTTTCAAGTGAACATAACGTTTCTCAGTTGAACGCAAAGGTTTTGCAAGTGAACAAAGTTTGTCTAAGCAATCCAAAACATTTGCGAGAGAACGCAAAAGCACTGATATATAATTTTTCCTCCCATCTCTTATTTAGACATATCACCATGTCTCTTTAGGAGCTCTGTACAATCGCAGTGTGGTGCTTTGATATTTGTGCAGTAATTGCGTAAGATAAAATAATAAACCTGAGATGTATGGCCGAGTTGAATCCAAGCTTCCCGTCAATGTTTTTTTTTTTTGTGTTTGGATCTCAACAGATCTGGATCAATCTGATGGAGTTAGCAAAGACTACACAAAATGCTTTGGACACATTGAGTAGGTGTGACACCCATGCATTTCTACAATATAACTCTAGACAGTTATGATATAATCAAGTGCTACAAATAAATTGTACACTCGCGCTCAACTGCGAATCCTCACACACATTTAAATTGTAGAGGCAAGTGAGTTTATATTAATAAAACAGCGAATGGATTCTGAGAAGAGATGGGCATACGGTCACATAAAACTAGAGAAGCACTAATGTATGACTCTGATATGCCCTATAGCTGATCTTACAGACAGAGATACTATGAAAATAGTCAATACCTTCATTTTAGTGATGCATCAAGTAACTACAAAAACATGGGGGGAAAAAAAAGGTTTTGTAGTGTTATAGAGAGGATAAAAAGAGCTACACGCCTCAAGAGCCTTGTGCTAAATGTTTCAAGCATTGCTGAAATAGTTAAATACTTTGTTCTGTGCTGCCATGTTACTAATTGTAGCTTGAGAACAGCTTGGCTCATTTTGTCCTTGCATGAAAGCCAATATATTTACGAGATATTAATGATGCCAGAAACGTACTTATCAGATATTCACCTGCTCGGATTTTAGGTAGCTAATATGTCAATATATTGAATTGCAAAATTTCATAAGTAGTCTCATTCAACATATAATGCAGCTGTAGGAGTTTTCTCAAGCTGAAAGTCATTTAAGACAATGAATAAAGAAGAAATACACATTTTCCGTGTATGGGTTAACTTGATCAACAGCTCAGCCTCAAAACTCCCTATAGTGTTGGAGATACACAGAAAGTCCTTCAATTCAAAGTGCTATTCAAATGGACATTTTTTCAAGTCTGAAAACGGCTCCATCTGTCAAAACGCATCGCGACTTCTCACACGCACAAAGTGAGACGCTGTGGGTGAGTGAGGACGGTTTGATTTCCATTCTGACAGTAATGAGATGACAAAAACATTTTGCAAAGGGGTCACCTTCATCTGCAGAGAGTATACACCTCATATGTACTGTAAAAGATTAATACAATCCATCAAATGTTACTGACATGGCTCACAAACATGTAAACATGGGTAAAAACAAACTAAAACAATAATATGAAATATACATTTTAAAAAATATGCAAGAAAAACGCTCTTTGATTTTCAAAGCGGACGTATTGGGAGACAAACTTGACCTCACAGTGAAACACAAGACACCTATAATGGCAGCCTCATACAGAGGAGCTGTCGGTTCTTTACCATTCCAAGGATGAAACAGGTTCGTGACAAACACTCCTAATGTGAGAGGAGACGAACATGTCTGAATCTCTTAGTCCCTTTCTCCTCCCACGAAACAGACTTTGGTTTTTGACACTTCTCCTTCTGTCATCTCCCAACTCTAGCGTTTGATCACCACCTGTTCGTAGGCACCAGCTCCAACTCTGAAAAGAGAAGAAAACAGCATTTACATGCAACCCAGTAAATGCAGTGATGTACTATTTTTTAAAGCGTAGAGGGATACCACTGCTTACTGGCTGATTTTGCTCTGTTTTTTAAAGAGACAGTAACCCGAGCATTAAAATAGTTATTATTTACTCACCCTCATGTCATTTCAAACCTGTTTGATTGTCTTACTTCTATGAAATGCAATAAGAGACGCTCTATATTTCATGGTTTCATCATACCGGCTATTGTATGGCTTTGAAACACTGAATATAGCATAAAAATACATTTATGGTCCCTTCTGGTAATTTTTTAAAGCTTAACAGACTCAATCCCCCATTTAAAGAGCAACTTGGGTGTTCTACTCTCATTTCATTTTGTGTTGCAAGGAAGAAAGACATATTTTGGTTTGGAATGACATTTTAGTGAATAAATGATGAAAGCATTTTCATTTTTGGCTGAAATATTCCTTCAAACTCACCTGGCAGGAAGGTGATGGCTACCAAGTGCTGTGCTCCCACCAGGACCCACAAACAAGCGCAGACCTTCCTCTGAAACACACACACACGCACACACACACACACACACTTGAAACAGATATCGCCTCCATTCTGCATGCACAAAGTCACGACTCTTCTCTGGGGATACAAAAACCAAATTGGTCCATTTCTAATGAGAACCTGTCGCCAGGTCATCTAAAAATATTATGAAAACTAATAGGACACACACATCGATACGTGCTCTGGCACAGAGACACTTCAATACACCTACTGAGTAGCAGCAGCTACCTGTAAACATTGCTACCAATTAAACAACCTGTTTCTAGCTCTGTTTTTTATTTCTGTTTGCTCTCAATCCAACTTTCAAGTCTGCACTGATGCCGATCCGTCACAAGCAAGTCAGTGGCCCAAATTGCAATTTCAAAGCAGCAAAAATTCAGTGTTAGTGATCAGAATGAAAGATGGAATTTATGAAATATTTTTTGAAAGACAACAATTTGAAAGATTACAATCCCAAGAGATGCTGCAAATGATGTATACAAATAATAGTACAATATAAAACAATTGATTTATAGCAGTCAGAATGAAAGAAAGATGGAATTTATAAAATATTATTGGAAATATAGTGACTAAAAATATGAAATGTTTAGTAATCGTTAATAAGAGAATGAACTTTAATCCCATGAAGCACTGTTGATGTAAACAAATAAAAAAAAAAATGGTACAATATAAAACAATTTTAATCTATAGCCATTTATTATAAGCATAAAATGTAATATAACTGAAGTTAATTGTGAAAGAGACATATAACAGTAAAATAAGATGTTTGAGATTGTAAAATGACTAATTTGATTACATGATTTGCAGTTCTTCGTGACAGCTCAATGCTAAGCTCTTTTGGTGCAGTTCTCATTACTATGGTAACAGCGACTTCTCCGATTGGTGGTTTCAAAGAGTTGCCTGCTTCATTTATAGTTCTTTACTGGGAATTTGGGCATTATACACGATTTAAAAAATTTTTAGTTAAAATTACAGTGTCTTCTATAAAAGCCTACATCAACACTTTCTCAGAGGTGCTTAACATTCATATATTTTTGATCGTCAAACTAAATATAATATGAGCTGTTTTATTTTTTATTTTATATAGCTATTTTACATCACTTACACTACTTTTTAAAAGTTTGTGGTCATTAAGATTTTTTTTGTTTATTTTTGAAATAAGTTTTTGAGTGGCTCAATAGCGCGATATGCGGTATTATCGCCATATATATATATATATATATATATATATATATAAAATATATGTGTGACATTCATATATTTTTGATCGTCAAACTAAATATAATATGAGCTGTTTTATTTTTTATTTTATATAGCTATTTTACATCACTTACACTACTTTTTAAAAGTTTGTGGTCATTAAGATTTTTTTTGTTTATTTTTGAAATAAGTTTTTGAGTGGCTCAATAGCGCGATATGCGGTATTATCGCCATATATATATATATATATATATATATATATATATATAAAATCTATGAGTGTGTGTGTGTTATGATGTAACGAGGTTATATTCAGAAACCAATGAAACCGAATCTAAATAGAGTGTTGAAACAGGAAGTAAAGAAAACAGAAGAGAATGTCAAAATAAGGGTCCACGTAACAGAATATAAACCTGGCTATTAATTGTTAGCCTATATGTTTAACAGTTCATTCTGATCCTCAAATCTGACTGGACAAGAGACTTTCTGCTGATATTTCACCTGCGCATTCTAGACGGGCTGTCAGTCAGTGCAGTTACATTGTTGCAAGGGACTGTCTTTGAGTGAGTCTTTAAAGTTTAAACCATTCATTCAACTACACGTAAAAAAAAAACACTGATTCAAAGAGAGATGTAATGAAACACGCTGTTGAAATCATTTTAATTTTGAGCGCCACTATATTCACAAATATGACTCGGCCTGAAGGACAGACGCAAGTAATCGCACACGGTCAGTCGATCTCTCTCATTCACTGTCTGTTTAGGCTTGTTAAGAGAAAATCTATGGATCCTCTGTACAAATCAGCATGGTACACATTATGTTATCATTACTAACTTATTTAATATTCAGTACATATGCACGAAGTGTAAAACAAGAAGGGCATAACCTTACGAAAAAAGAAAACACGCAAATATTGCGGTTGCTGCAGTTCTTGCATTCCTCTGTGGTTGGCTCGCCAATAGTGCGGTATTGCGATATTGCGGTTATAGCAACATCCTTAAAGGGATAGTTCACCCAAAAATGAAAATTTGATGTTTATCTGCTTACCCCCCAGGGCATCCAAGATGTAGGTGACTTTGTTTCTTCAGTAGAACACAAATTATGATTTTTAAGTCCAGCCATTGCAGTCTATCAGTCGTATAATGCATGGCAATGGTAACAAAATCTATGAGAGTAAAAAAAACATGCACAGACAAATCCAAATTAAACCCTGCGGCTCGTGACGACACATTAATGTCCTAAGACACGAAACGATCGGTTTGTGCGAGAAACTGAACAGTATTTATATCATTTTTTACCTCTAATACAACACTATGTCCAACTTCCTTGAACATGCGCACGGCATCCGATGCGTGAGCTGTGTACGCGCTCTGACGTGGTTTACGCAAGCGCCGGAAGTGATCTCTCGCGCGTATACGTCACTCATTGGTTACACGGTGCACAGTCATTGTAGGTACGACGGCTAATGGTACTTACTTGCGCTTATCCGGATTGTTCAAACCGACTTAAAACTAAAAGATTACGTTCTCTCGCGCGAACTCATTCTGGAGTGGTGACTTTCCACGTATTCCCAACTTCTGAGCCTGCTCGCCTGAAGTTATGGTTGATTGCTCTTCGGCTAGATATCAACACACCCATTAACGTAAACTACGCCAGAGCGTGTACACACCTCACGCATCGGATGCCATGCGCGCGCTCAAGGAAGTTGGACATAGCGTTGTATTAGACGTAAAAAATGATATAAATACTGTTCGGTTTCTCACACAAACCGATCGTTTCGTGTCTTAGGACATTAATGTGTCGTCACGAGCCGCAGGGTTCAATTTGGTTCATTTTTGGGTGAACTATCCCTTTAACCTCAAGCGATGTCTATTAATAAACATAAAGAACCCATTGTTACCTTCAGTGCTGGAGTCCAGCAGACTGTGGGTGAAATCCTGGCTTTGCAAAATCTTCTCAACTACGTCATCGGCATCCACCCGTGTGGCATCCACTCTTTTCAGCTGAGACTCCATTGAATCCTGTTTCACTGGATACCTTGTATATATGGGAAAATAAACCTGATAAATCTACATTTATTTAATTTCCTGAATCTAAAGCTTGATGAATATAGAGCAGGCAGTGGTAGCAGTGTCTGTCTGACCTGTTGGCAGCTCTGTCAGGGGTTGATGGGTGTTCAGGCACAGCAGCGCAGACCCCCGGGGCTGTAGGGGGTACTGTAGTTTGGTCACTCTCCTCACTGGGCTCAGGGATGCTAGCAATGCCGGTGGAAGCGCTCCCGATCGAAGTGTTCCTCCTGTGGGAGAACTCCGACAGACTGGAGGAACGTGAGTGACTTGTACTATAGCCTGAGAAACAACACAACATTGTTTTAAATTATTATTCTTTTTTTTTTTTTTATGAAAAGTTGATCTGCCCTGGTAATACACATCATGCACTTTAAAACCTTCACAGATTAATCAATCAATCACTTTGTACTGAAGGGACATTTAACGCCGCCCCCCCACACATACTATTCAGGTTTCCATCAGCTTTAGAAAGTGATAACGCTAGTATGGGCAGCTACTGGAGGGAATATCCTCCCACACATGTATACGCACACAACAACTCCAGTTTCCAGTCAGAGACAGATATGTGATGAACACTTCTGTTTGCTTTGTGGGACTTTAAAAATAACTACACTTTGAGATGAACTAACACAAAAGGTCAAAGTGAGCAATGTGTAACCCAATCTGAGAGAACAGCTTAATGAAATAAGGACAGAGTGCTGTCTCCTCTCTGGAAGTACTAGAGGAAGTAGTGTTATAAAATTAGATCTGGGACATTTAATCCAGCTACTGTGTGATGGCACTGACTCCTTCTAAAAGCCTAATTTCAAATTATTTAATAAAGCAAGTAGCACTTTCCATAAAAGGGGAACAGAATAGGGCCTGAAGATCTTAAAAATTAAATTTTTTACCATGTTCAGGAAAATGGTCAAAGTAGGTGCTTAAATTGTTGATCATCAAACTAAGACGTCAATATAAATATTATATGAACTGTTTTGTATTATTTTATATGAGGTATTTTACATCACTACCATTCAAAAGTTTGGGGTCAGTAAGATTTTTGTTTCCTTGTTTAATGCTTTTATTCAACAAGGAAACATTAAATTGATCAAAAGTAAAGACATTTATGTTAAAAAATAATTATATTCAAATAAATACTGTTCTTTTGAACTTCTTATTCATCAGACCCGGATGAATGTATTACGGTTTCCACAAAAATATTAAGCAGAACAACCGTTTTCAACACTGATAATAAATAAGAAATGTTTCTTGAGCACCAAATCAGCATATTAGAATAAATAAAGACTGAAGTAATGGCTGCTTAAAATTCAGCTTTGCCATCACACAAATAAATTACATTTTCAAATATATTGAAATAGAAAACATTTATTTTAAATTGTAATAATATTTCACAATATTACTGTTTTACTGTATTTTTGATCAAACAAATGCAGCCTTGGTGAGCATAAGAAACTTCTTTCAAACACATAAAAAACCTTACTGACCCCAAACCTTTGAATGATAGTGTACATCAAAATTAAAATCAATAAAAATTACAATATTTTTAGGCCCCCACAATGGGGGGACAAACAAAATATAATGTGAGCTAATGGATTTGCACACACATTCTCTCTCTCTCTCATATGTGCACACACACATCTTCACTCCATGGCACAGAACAGAGACACATGACATGCAGCCTACGTGCAAAATTACAAAATCTGTTAATCATCATGCAATACCACTGCATCATGTTGATTGACAGCCTGATAATGTTACAGCCAGGGTTACAGAAAATACAAATCAGGCATGCATTCAAGTACAGCAAGACAACAGAATCACACAGACTCATGATTGAGCGATCAGAGAGAAAACAGTGGAAAAGGAAAGCCTACCTGATACTTTGGACTGCTGACTAGCATAACTGGACGTTCGAGAGTGTCCACACAGCCCGAGCTCATCAGGCAGAGAGCCACACTTCCCTGATGTCTCTGTGGACATAATTTCAGATTCAGTTCAGTCTTAATTAAACCTGCTCAATCACTTCTCCTATTTCCAACCTTAAAATACATAATACTGTATATCTAATGTAGTCATTTAGTATTCAGGCATTTGACTATTTAAATTAGGACTGTCGATTAGAAAATGCATTTAAAAGTGTTCAAAACTGAGTAGTTGGCGGAAGTTCAATATAATTAGAGTCCAATATAATTAGCTCATTTTAATAAATATATTTTCATTGAATATTATTTATAATATTATTATATTATTTATTGAATACTAACCATTGTTGCAACTCAAACCTTTAGTCCTCACAAAAAGAAAAACATATTATGGATATTAACAGGAATGTTGCTCAGCTGGCAATATGAAATTTGACAGCTAAATTCAAAATTTGATGGAGGTGTTGAATTGGATACAAAAGCTTTTTGATGGTTGTAACCTTTAAAATTGCTTGACATGCACACAGTTTTATTTCCTGTGTTGGCATATTTCTCGTTAAAACAGGAAGTTAGGACATGACTTTTTTTAAATTAGCCTTCCATTTACATCACATCTTTGAATCATGATTTGCTACTTGCGAAATCTAGTTGACAGCAGGTGGTGCATTAGTAGGAGGGACTTTCTCATTCTTGTAAGCATTTTATTGGCTAGAAATTTGCATATACCAAGATTAATAATTTTGTCATTTTATTTTATTTTTTGTCATTATTCATTTTGATCCCATGAAAAAAAAAATTTTTTTGTACATTTTAAGTATGCCAGCATAATTGTTGTTATTTTTAATAAAAAACACACTATTATAAATTGTTAACAATTAATACAAAAGTAGAAATGTTAGAAAAGTTCAAGTTGAAATACTAGAATTACTCAAACTATTAAAAAAAAAAAGACAAAATCACATAACAAATTTACTAAATCTTAAACTAAAAC
>NW_015544175.1:1645803-1646358 GCF_001515605.1 Sinocyclocheilus anshuiensis
TGTATTTTTGATCAAACAAATGCAGCCTTGGTGAGCATAAGAAACTTCTTTCAAACACATAAAAAACCTTACTGACCCCAAACCTTTGAATGATAGTGTACATCAAAATTAAAATCAATAAAAATTACAATATTTTTAGGCCCCCACAATGGGGGGACAAACAAAATATAATGTGAGCTAATGGATTTGCACACACATTCTCTCTCTCTCATATGTGCACACACACATCTTCACTCCATGGCACAGAACAGAGACACATGACATGCAGCCTACGTGCAAAATGACAAAATCTGTTAATCATCATGCAATACCACTGCATCATGTTGATTGACAGCCTGATAATGTTACAGCCAGGGTTACAGACAATACTAATCAGGCATGCATTCAAGTCCAGCAAGTCAGCAGAATCACATTGACTCACGATTAAGTGATCAGAGAGAAAACAGTGGAAAGGGAAAGCCTACCTGATACTTTGGACTGCTGACTAGCGTAACTGGACGTTCGAGAATGTCCGCACAGCCCGAGCTCATCGGGCAGAGAGCCACACTTCCCTAA
>NW_015544175.1:1647110-1653689 GCF_001515605.1 Sinocyclocheilus anshuiensis
TTGGATTTGTCTGTGCATGTTTTTTTTACTCTCATAGATTTTGTTACCATTGCCATGCATTATACGACTGATAGACTGCAACGGCTGGACTTAAAAATCATAATTTGTGTTCTACTGAAGAAACAAAGTCACCTACACCTTGGATGCCCTGGGGGGTAAGCAGATAAACATCAAATTTTCATTTTTGGGTGAACTATCCCTTTAACCTCAAGCGATGTCTATTAATAAACATAAAGAACCCATTGTTACCTTCAGTGCTGGAGTCCAGCAGACTGTGGGTGAAATCCTGGCTTTGCAAAATCTTCTCAACTACGTCATCGGCATCCACCCGTGTGGCATCCACTCTTTTCAGCTGAGACTCCATTGAATCCTGTTTCACTGGATACCTTGTATATATGGGAAAATAAACCTGATAAATCTACATTTATTTAATTTCCTGAATCTAAAGCTTGATGAATATAGAGCAGGCAGTGGTAGCAGTGTCTGTCTGACCTGTTGGCAGCTCTGTCAGGGGTTGATGGGTGTTCAGGCACAGCAGCGCAGACCCCCGGGGCTGTAGGGGGTACTGTAGTTTGGTCACTCTCCTCACTGGGCTCAGGGATGCTAGCAATGCCGGTGGAAGCGCTCCCGATCGAAGTGTTCCTCCTGTGGGAGAACTCCGACAGACTGGAGGAACGTGAGTGACTTGTACTATAGCCTGAGAAACAACACAACATTGTTTTAAATTATTATTCTTTTTTTTTTTTTAATGAAAAGTTGATCTGCCCTGGTAATACACATCATGCACTTTAAAACCTTCACAGATTAATCAATCAATCACTTTGTACTGAAGGGACATTTAACGCCGCCCCCCCACACATACTATTCAGGTTTCCATCAGCTTTAGAAAGTGATAACGCTAGTATGGGCAGCTACTGGAGGGAATATCCTCCCACACATGTATACGCACACAACAACTCCAGTTTCCAGTCAGAGACAGATATGTGATGAACACTTCTGTTTGCTTTGTGGGACTTTAAAAATAACTACACTTTGAGATGAACTAACACAAAAGGTCAAAGTGAGCAATGTGTAACCCAATCTGAGAGAACAGCTTAATGAAATAAGGACAGAGTGCTGTCTCCTCTCTGGAAGTACTAGAGGAAGTAGTGTTATAAAATTAGATCTGGGACATTTAATCCAGCTACTGTGTGATGGCACTGACTCCTTCTAAAAGCCTAATTTCAAATTATTTAATAAAGCAAGTAGCACTTTCCATAAAAGGGGAACAGAATAGGGCCTGAAGATCTTAAAAATTAAATTTTTTACCATGTTCAGGAAAATGGTCAAAGTAGGTGCTTAAATTGTTGATCATCAAACTAAGACGTCAATATAAATATTATATGAACTGTTTTGTATTATTTTATATGAGGTATTTTACATCACTACCATTCAAAAGTTTGGGGTCAGTAAGATTTTTGTTTCCTTGTTTAATGCTTTTATTCAACAAGGAAACATTAAATTGATCAAAAGTAAAGACATTTATGTTAAAAAATAATTATATTCAAATAAATACTGTTCTTTTGAACTTCTTATTCATCAGACCCGGATGAATGTATTACGGTTTCCACAAAAATATTAAGCAGAACAACCGTTTTCAACACTGATAATAAATAAGAAATGTTTCTTGAGCACCAAATCAGCATATTAGAATAAATAAAGACTGAAGTAATGGCTGCTTAAAATTCAGCTTTGCCATCACACAAATAAATTACATTTTCAAATATATTGAAATAGAAAACATTTATTTTAAATTGTAATAATATTTCACAATATTACTGTTTTACTGTATTTTTGATCAAACAAATGCAGCCTTGGTGAGCATAAGAAACTTCTTTCAAACACATAAAAAACCTTACTGACCCCAAACCTTTGAATGATAGTGTACATCAAAATTAAAATCAATAAAAATTACAATATTTTTAGGCCCCCACAATGGGGGGACAAACAAAATATAATGTGAGCTAATGGATTTGCACACACATTCTCTCTCTCTCATATGTGCACACACACATCTTCACTCCATGGCACAGAACAGAGACACATGACATGCAGCCTACGTGCAAAATTACAAAATCTGTTAATCATCATGCAATACCACTGCATCATGTTGATTGACAGCCTGATAATGTTACAGCCAGGGTTACAGAAAATACAAATCAGGCATGCATTCAAGTACAGCAAGACAACAGAATCACACAGACTCATGATTGAGCGATCAGAGAGAAAACAGTGGAAAAGGAAAGCCTACCTGATACTTTGGACTGCTGACTAGCATAACTGGACGTTCGAGAGTGTCCACACAGCCCGAGCTCATCAGGCAGAGAGCCACACTTCCCTGATGTCTCTGTGGACATAATTTCAGATTCAGTTCAGTCTTAATTAAACCTGCTCAATCACTTCTCCTATTTCCAACCTTAAAATACATAATACTGTATATCTAATGTAGTCATTTAGTATTCAGGCATTTGACTATTTAAATTAGGACTGTCGATTAGAAAAATAATATATGCATTTTAAAAGTGTTCAAAACTGAGTAGTTGGCGGAAGTTCAATATAATTAGAGTCCAATATAATTAGCTCATTTTAATAAATATATTTTCATTGAATATTATTTATAATATTATTATATTATTTATTGAATACTAACCATTGTTGCAACTCAAACCTTTAGTCCTCACAAAAAGAAAAACATATTATGGATATTAACAGGAATGTTGCTCAGCTGGCAATATGAAATTTGACAGCTAAATTCAAAATTTGATGGAGGTGTTGAATTGGATACAAAAGCTTTTTGATGGTTGTAACCTTTAAAATTGCTTGACATGCACACAGTTTTATTTCCTGTGTTGGCATATTTCTCGTTAAAACAGGAAGTTAGGACATGACTTTTTTTAAATTAGCCTTCCATTTACATCACATCTTTGAATCATGATTTGCTACTTGCGAAATCTAGTTGACAGCAGGTGGTGCATTAGTAGGAGGGACTTTCTCATTCTTGTAAGCATTTTATTGGCTAGAAATTTGCATATACCAAGATTAATAATTTTGTCATTTTATTTTATTTTTTGTCATTATTCATTTTGATCCCATGAAAAAAAAAATTTTTTTGTACATTTTAAGTATGCCAGCATAATTGTTGTTATTTTTAATAAAAAACACACTATTATAAATTGTTAACAATTAATACAAAAGTAGAAATGTTAGAAAAGTTCAAGTTGAAATACTAGAATTACTCAAACTATTTAAAAAAAAAAGACAAAATCACATAACAAATTTACTAAATCTTAAACTAAAACGAACATTTAAAATAAAAGCTAGTTCAAAATAATAAATACAATAATAATATATAAATAATACTAAAATAACACTGGCTAGCATATGCATGGCCTTAAATCTAACAAATTAAAACCCTCAATACTCTTAATATTAAAGCTGAAAAACAATTAAAAATATCTACATCAAATCGCTCAGATGCTGAAAGACTAGTTGATCATCCTGACCAATCTCTAGTAGTGGTTGACCGATATTGTTTTTTTGACAGCCGATGCCGATATCTTGGAAAGCAGGGTGGCCGATATAATTTTATTTATTTTAATTAATATTTAAGAAATTTTAAATCATTTTAAAATTTGTTAAAAAATAAATGTGTTAAATAAACATACTTATACTTTAGAAGACAAATTATTAATTACTCAAACTATTAAAAAAAAAAAGACAAAATCACATAACAAATTTACTAAATCTTAAACTAAAACTAAAATGAACATTTAAAATAAAAGCTAGTTCAAAATAATAAATACAATAATAATATATAAATAATACTAAAATAACACTGGCTAGCATATGCATGGCCTTAAATCTAACAAATTAAAACCCTCAATACTCTTAATATTAAAGCTGAAAAACAATTAAAAATATCTACATCAAATCGCTCAGATGCTGAAAGACTAGTTGATCATCCTGACCAATCTCTAGTAGTGGTTGACCGATATTGTTTTTTTGACAGCCGATGCCGATATCTTGGAAAGCAGGGTGGCCGATATAATTTTATTTATTTTAATTAATATTTAAGAAATTTTAAATCATTTTAAAATTTGTTAAAAAATAAATGTGTTAAATAAACATACTTATACTTTAGAAGACAAATTATTTTCACAAATAAATAAATATTTTATAAAAATATAATTAAAAAGGAAGGAACCACTGTAACCAACAGGGCACTCAGTATTCTGGGAAGTTTGTGTGCATTAATCATATTTTTTTAAATAAAGCCAAGGTAACACACATTTTACATACAGCACACAGTGAAAATGACATGAATATGACACTGGGCAAAAGCATGAAGCGCAGCTTAATTTAAAATCACGAGTTTAATGTTTGTCGATCGCTCGTCTCAGTGAAGCTGAACTCTCCTCCTGTCTGCATTCAATTCACACGGACCGACCGTCATGCAGAGAACACGCGATCATGCAAATGCACACTTCACAAGATCTCACAACTGGATCGGACTAAGTTTGCAAGTTCCTTTGTTTAACCGTTCTATCTGATTATTAGACAGGCTTCTATCCGTATTTAGACAGAACCGTTAACGACAACAGTGAACAAGAGGGAGAATGTGAGCACTGTGTGCCCCTTTAAAAAATGCCAAATATAAAATGCGATATATCAGTCGACCACTAATCTCTAGATTAGTCTGCTTCATCAAAAGAGTAGCATTTCTCTGCCAAAATCCCATGCTAACTCATATTTAACTCGAATAAGTCTCAAAACATTTCCCTCTGAACAAATGGTGATACTGATTAATTCATCAGTCGCCTCTAACAGAAAGCCACTTTGGCATCTTGTCTTTTATTTCATTAATATTTCAGATTAAATGGCCTAATATTAATATTAATATGGCTTTAATATTGTTCAATTCTTGAAAATAAAAATCACTATGGAAGTGGCACTGGGACTTGTAAGCTAATCGTATTTTATGAATTGTATGCCTGCTCTACATCATAAGCAGTCAGTCATCATACTGAATCACTATGAAAGCAGAGTCAAGAGCTGCACATGGCTAAATTATACATTAAAGACTGATGCTTTAGCCAGCCTCTGGATAGAAAAGGCACGCAGCATGTATGAGTGCAAAGAAAGGATAAAAGAGAGAGTGGGGGAAGAGAGAGCGCTCTTTCAAGCTCCCGTTAGTTCAGCAGAATCAAATCAAACTTACAGTCCTGTATTTTGCTACAAGACTGGATGCAGAATTAATAAGAAGCTTCTCAAAGAGTATTTGATTTGGACAGTTGATTAGAGTACCCAACATAAAAATACAAGAAATGAAACCACATTTAAGCACACAAAGGACAAATGTTTAGATTTTTTTTTGATTAACTGCAAACACTGCCTGGCTTGACCAATGCGTTTTGTGTGAGGTTTACCTGAAAGACTCGGTTTCTGTGTGTCTCCTCCTTTCCTGTCTTCCAGCAGGCTCTCTGCATCACCCTGAATGCCTATTACCGTTGCGGTGGATGGAGGCCTAATACATGGAGAACACGCAATCAAGAATATGGTTTAGATGGATTTGAATAAACAGACTGAAAAAAAAAAAAGCTGAATTAAAGAACTAAACCATCTGAAACCAAAAGCAGCCCCCAGAATCCCCGAACTCCATACTCTCCCCACGCTCCAACCCACACAGATGTTTTTAGCAGGTTTTTGCCTTCACGCACAGTGTGTGTACATGTGTGGGTGGACAGTGTTGGTTTCCAGTATGCAAATCTGTGTTCAAAGTTCTGATTTCCCCAGAGCGCTCATTCACACTACTTCTCAACATACACAGGTCATTTCTGAGAAAATACTATAATAGCAACTTCAAATGTTTAACAGGAAAAGGTCTCTGTGGGCAGGGCAGGATTTACGGGGCCGGGGGCCCCTGGGCTTGAGGTTATGTTTGGGCCCCATACCTATACTACAAATGCCCTCAACTAGAACATTATTATGGAGTAACACAAAATACACAAAAATTTAAATATGCTTTCAGGTTCATATACTGTATACAATTAATAGGCAACATGTCTAGCCTAGTCAAAGTTTAGATGTAATATTAAATAGTCACTATAATACAATAAACAGGATGTGATCGCTCAGTTGAGAGATCAAAACCCTGAAATAACACTGAGCAGAAAAAAACAAAGAGATGTATTATGAAAATGTATTGTCATATCTGTGTCCTTTTATGTCAGATTCCTAAATTTAATAAATTAAATCTGAATAATAAAACATGTTGGCTATTAACAGTCAAATGAAATCACTATAAACAAAATCCATAGATGGATTTTGCATAAGTTATGTTAAGTTTAAATACAACATTTTAATGTAGAAATATTAAATGATTGCAAAAATTGAAATAAGCTACTTTTTAAAATATGAAACTACAACCGCCAGTAGGTGGCAGCAAGTGACTTAAAGTGTCTTAATGAGTGAGCTGAATCCATAAATCAACCGATTTGTTTAAAATGCTAATTAATTTAACTTAGCAAACGACTGTACTTA
>NW_015544175.1:1654325-1711356 GCF_001515605.1 Sinocyclocheilus anshuiensis
TTTTCAAATGATTGACTTAATCTGATATTCTCTGTGAATTTTTTTAACTCATCTAACCTACATTGTATATTAAATAAATGTTTGCGGGAATTTTCCAAACGTGCTAAACCTGCGAAAATGAGTAAAACCAAAATGCGCAATCCCGCACCGAGATTCAGGACGTGATTAAACATATATTCTGTTATATAGAGATTTGTAAAATAATTTTTTACTATTAAAAAAATAGTTTTTTTTAATAGGCTATTTTTATTTTTTAAAATCGTTTTGATGAAATTTCTGCTCCACTTTGTGTGGTGGTAGTGAGACGGGACAAAGTCCCTGTAAGATATTAGAGTATTCTATAGTCTTTGGACGGGAGAGAGTGCTCAAAACTCTTCAGATTAATTTAGTGGAACATTAGTATAATATAGAATCATCCTCTGTAAAGAAGTGAGGCTTGAACATGTGAGAATTTATCATTATCTATGTAAATGTGCGAGCGCAGACGTGATTTAATACGCGTGTCCTTTTTCTATGTCAAAAAAATCATAAATTCCAGTTTATGCTGTTTGATTATAGCTTCGAAGGTCGTAGTTGGAAGCTGTTAGCCCCGGCTGGCCCGTATGCGCAAATAATTTCCTGAAATGCAGCTAATAATTTCTGACTGGCACATAACTGAACAAATGTAAACGGGTTAAGGCAGGGCCCCCTACAAGATGGGGCCCCTGGGCTGCAGCCCATTCAAGCCCAATGGTAAGTCCAGCCATGTCTGTGGGTCTTCAGCTAAACTAAATTTTAAAAATGCATGCTGTAGAGATAAAAAATAGGGCCTTCTTACAACCCAACTTCAATTCTTTCTCACTTCAGTAGCATCTCCAACCAAATTATAACATATTCAAAAGCATTTAAACGTAACACTCACGTTTTGAAACAGGGGTCCCCAGACATCAGCTGTGTGCTGATAATCACCTGCAGGCAAAGACAAATGACAAAAAGTAAGAAACTGGATGTGTATGACATTTTATTTTTGGATTTTTTTTTTCTGAGAATGTGAGTAGCTCTTGATTATACGAAATTCACATGCATGTGTTGGATGGTTTCCAGGGTGTTGCAAGGCAGTTGCTAAAGTGCTCTGAGTGATTATTAGAGTGATGTTATGCGGTTGCTAGGGTGTTTTGGATGGTTGCTTAGTGACCAAGTAAAAAGAGGGGTATTTTTTTCACTTGTTTTGTTATCTGCCAGGTAAAAAGGTCATTTTTTCCCCCAAAGTTTTTACATGGTTTTACTCCCCTTTAAAATAATATGATTTCAGGTATACACATCTGGGGTTAGTGTTTTTTTCTTAAAGTCGGCATTAAACAAGTTGCAATAGTCTTTTCTTCCCTATTGTGACATGTATCCGAATGAAACGGCTTCTTGAACAAAAAAATGTTGGGGTGGATTTTATTCTGTCCATTGGGAACTGACTGACTGAACCTGATTGAATGATTGTTGAAGTTTGCTACTGCTGCCATCTCATGTGAGTGACAGGTTGTCCCGCCCTTGCACCAGTAAACACGTCATCAGAGAAGAGAAGAGATGCTGTTGCAAGATGGAGGGGAAGTTATTTTGGGGAAGTTAAGATTATGAGGGCACATGAATAAAAAAAGAGAATGATGTGCATGGGGAAAAAAACATTTATAATAAATACTGCAATATTCCATAAAAAAAATAAGAATTGTCTATTTTGATTTCATGGGGATTTTAGTGACCAAAAGGACCACTACTAACAACTAAAATGACATAAATCAAAGAATGCAATAAAGAATAAAGCAATAAAGAAATAGCTGAGAAGACCCTGAAAGGAAGTCTGAGCGGTTCTATACCTTAAGGATGGAGTTGTCCTGTCTAGTGTTTTTGGTGTCATAACCCTCCAATAGACACCTGCGTGTGGTGCTACCCGATCCTGCAAACTCCGCCAGGTTGAGATCAGCAAAACCCAGCTGTACAGAAAGCCAAAGCAGTACAAATTCAGGAAAGACATTTATTTTTGCCAGAAAAAAAATAATTTTAAAATAAAAAGCACTGAAGCTTTAGAGTAAAAAGCTAAATAATAAGGTTAATGCTTTTATGAACAGAAGTGCACTACTCATACACAAACAGAATCACATACAAACACAGTGTTCCAGAGTGATCTATTTTCAGCTGTTCCTTTGCTTTCAATATTTTATAATCCTCTACAGAACTGTCTACTTGATGAATAACCAATGCCCTGTTTTAGTTTCTATTCATGACAGGTAAATTTGTTTTGTTTTTTGCAACATGAAGATTTTAGCTTAAAACACACATGAATGTACATGGAAGTTAGTTTTTTTCACCATTTAAAATCACAATTTAGCTTTTTTTTTATAGTTGATTTAAATAGTCCTACAGAGTGACTAGTATTTTAATCTTTATAAATATTCCACATAGCCTCTCAATTAACATCATGTTGTAAAAACCACTTGTAAAATAATTCCAAAAGAATTAGTAAGCGCTTTTTAAAATAGTATTAGGTGACTTTGCGAATGTCACATGTTGCTTTTTGTCAACTACACAAAAGCAAATTGAATAGTGTTGGTATGTTTAATTCAAAAAGGAAAAAGAAATTACCTTTGCATAAGTCTTTCCACCTTTCAGTTCCTGATACATAAAAAAAACAATCAAATCATTCTCAGTATTTAAACTCCAAACTGTTTATTGTAAACCAAAAAAGGGTGCATGTGTGTTTCTACCTTTCTGACTGAAACTCGACACACACAGGGGTCAAGGACTCCGGTTCCAGCATTAGCGCTCATTTTACAGGGGAAGGAGAATCTTTTTCTCCAGCGTACACAGTTTGCCTGGACCGTCTCGCTGTGAAATGCAAACACACACCGGGTTGTTAAAGCAAGATGTCACTATAAAGAACAGACTTGGCACAAGAGTTTAAAACAAACATCCACGGATCCAAAACAGCGCGAACCCTCTCTCACATCTGCATTTGCAAATTCCAACAGGGGTGGACAGTTCCTGCAGCATTGCTCCTCAGGGAGATTTTGAAACGATTTCACAACAGAATGAGTCACACAAAATCCAGCTTTAATATTCACTTCAAGTCGACTGCATTAAAAGAGTCTGACTCACATTCTGTGATTAATTAGAGCCTGGAGTCAGAAGGCCATACTGACAACAAGAAGTTTAATTAATTTCCCATCTGAAAATGGACCTCCCTGTGCAGGTGTTCTGCTTCCTAATTAGACAGATGTTTGCAGACAGGGCAGAAGGCCATACTGACAACAAGAAGTTTAATTAATTTCCCATCTGAAAATGGACCTCCCTGTGCAGGTGCTCTGCTTCCCAATTAAGACAGATGTTTGCAGACAGGGCAGATGGCGAGTGAGGCCCAGAGGGCTTTTGAAGAGATACAAGTCTATAAAATGAGCTTGAGGGAAATTGTGATGCTATGATACACATCTAAGAGAGTGAACACAACACTGCAAGCATATAAATGTCAGGATGAAGTGTTTTGTCCCTGTTGGAAGTCAAAGGACAGTGCTAACACAAAGATGCATGTTGCAAATGCAAGGTAATGCCCTTTTAAACACTTAACTGTATGTTGCTTTGGCCAAGCAGCACTGCTCATAAAACTAGATTTTCATATTATCTAAATAAAATATCAGTGGTATGGAGGAGTGAGTGTACCATATTAATAAATAAATATTTCATTGAAAGCATATGTTCACTACTGTTCAAAGGTTTAGGATCTGTAGCATTTTTTAAATGTTTTTGAAAGAAGTTTCTTATGCTCACCAAGACTGCATATATTTGATCAAAATACAGTAAACCAATATTGTAAAATATGTTAAAATAGAAAATATTTAAAATTGTAACAATATTTTAAAATGTAACTTATTGCTGTGATGATAGAACTGAATGTTTAGCAGCTATTACTCCAGTCTCTTCAGAAATCATTTTAATACACTGATTAGGTCAAGAAACATTTCTTATTATTATCAACGTTGAAAACAGTTATGCTGCTTAATATTTTTATGTATTTCAGTATTCTTTGGTGAATTCCTGAATAAGAGTAATTTCTTAAAAAAAATAAAATAAATAAAATCGTTCTACTAACCCCAAACTTTTGAATGGATGGTAATGTATATCCATGTATGTCAAAATTCCAATAAATAAATAAATCATGAAACGTGACAGTAATGTATTTATTGATATGATATAAATTTATTTATTGTCAAATTGTGATTTATTAAAATATATTTTATCATATTTATTAATGTTTTTAATGAAAATATTTATTTATTAATATGGCACACATAGTGCTCCACAGACCTACCCTATTATGAAAAAATAAATTTGCATTTGATGCATCATTAATATAATGTTAGGGAAAAGAACAGAGTCCCTCCACATATTCTGTCATCTCCTAATGCTCCACAATGACGTCTTTGGGAAACAGCCAAAATAACACATAATCGGGCACCTCCCATCCAGCTGGGGAGATTCCCTCAACTCTGATTCTGTCACCATAGCAGCAGAGGCCAATGACTTCTCTAAACAATGCTAGCATATTTCTCCTACCAACGAAAAACTGTTTGTTTTCCTTCCACTGAACATGGGTGGTTTCTAAGGAAATAAACAGTGTGAGAGAGTTTCTTTCAAGCTAACAACACAATGACACATGCAAAAGCTTGTTCAGCTGAATGAACTCTACAATTGTTGTAACGCTCAAAATATCACACTTTTTTTACTTACAAAAGCTGGGCAGAGGGAATAGACACCTGCTGTTAATAGAGACCTCAGAGGACTTGAAGTGCTTTAGACTGAAAACCCTCTGGTAATAAAGCACTACAAAACTTTGCTGACTCGCTGTAAACAACCTGTCTTTCACTTAAATTAAGCTCTTGACATGCATATAATAATAATAACACAAAAACACTGACAACAAAAAAAAAGATTAAAATCAATGTGAAATGCATTTCAAAAGCCATTTTACTTCCGTAATGAGACATGTTTCAGAGTAAACAGGATAGCACAAACTGTAGACCAGAACTTGATATTAATATCCTGAATCCCAGTGATGCTTAATCACATGTAAATTAAATTAAATTTTAACTACTGATAATTTCACATTTTAAAATTAAAATTTTACATTTGTAATTTTAGAACCTGCAGTAGCCTATAAATAATGTCTAAACAGCTATTTGGCTGCTGGTTAACAACACTATAACCAATGGCTCACATAACGATGTCCACCAAAAAGGAAAGTCATTTCAAGGCGGATCAAGTTATTAATCAAATCAAGATCAAATCATATTACACTATGATTTCATGTTGATTTTAACTGTTATTTCTCCTTAGTGCTCCATAGTCCAAAGTCCCGCTTTGCTGCCTCTTCTCACCAACACAAAGGTGGCACTGCAAATGATAATAAAAGGAGGACATGATAATGTCAGGTAATATGACTCCTTTCCTGACTGATATGATTATAGGCAAATTACTGGCAGTGAGACTATAAACGAAAAGCTGCAGACTCATAATTCAGACATACAACCCGAGCAAGGCCAGAGCTCTGGTCGATACAGGAGGCCTCCATCTTCGTATTAACATTCTTATTAAATAATAATGTTTGGCCTCTGACTCTCTGATCTAATAGACTTCATTGGATGTGCACAGAGCTTACTGGAACAATTTAGCATCACAATGACTCATTAATACCTTCCCTACAAACCACTAATGATGAGAAAACACAGAGGACATAATGAATTCAGTAGCATTAGGTACTAATGGTATGCGTTACTAGCACAAATGAAAACAATCTACCATATCATTCTGCACTCATTATCTTCCTGGAAAAATGGCACAGTAGTACTATTTTTTCATTGGTCCATCAGACACAATTAGTGCAGCATGCATGTGCTAGAGCCATTAGCATCACTGCTCTTGCTGGAATAACGAGCTGTTAAACCAATGCTTATGCCAAAATGTGCAACAGGCTTAATATTGTAATAAAGAACCATGAAAAGCCACTGGTCTGATTTCCGTATTTGGAAAATATGCCGTTGCCATGGCAAAGTCAGCTGAGCAAATGAGAGCAGGAGTGCTCAGTTTCAGTGTGCTCTTTCCTTAGGTTCTCCCACAAGATGTCTGCAATGAAACAGGAGTTCTTCAAAAGAATCACCACAGGCGGATGGAGGCAAACTCAAGTCTGGAGGGAGAATAAACTCATGAACCTTACCTTAGATACTCCCTGCAAACTGCATAACTGAAAAGAGAAGCACTGATGTAGCCCAAGCTTGATCTTCTAAGCTGCTGTGGTTTTGGTCTACAGCTCTCTTTCTGTTTGGATGAATAAGCATTGTCAGGGAGTTGTTTGAAGGGAATTTGTCATGAAGTTTGACAGACCACTTTCACTGCCTGACACATTAATATTTAACTGTGGGAAGCCTTTGTATTGCAGAGCTCCAAAAAAAAGAGTGAATGACAAACGTTACAGCAAGACAGAAAAAAGGGTTTGTGATATCTCTACTGAGAGGGAAGAGTAGAGACATCCTTTTTTGGTTTTTAGGGCTCGGTTAATCTGACAATTATTTAGAATTGGATATTCAACATCTTGATCACTGCACATTTAAGTCTATATAATCTGCACTATATTGTGTGCAAAAATGTTCAAATATTAAAGTTACCATAATAAAGTGATAAAAAAATTACCAACCCACAAACCTGACCTAACAACAATGAAATTAGTAGTCAGTACTTTTCATTATTGATTTTTATCATTATTAATTAGTAGTTCCAGTCCTTTTTTCCTCTCTGCTGGGTGCTAATGTTCACCCATAATGTTCAATAAAAAACACATGGCCTTTTAAAAATTCAGTCTGTTTTCAACTGAGATACTAAAACGGGGATAGAAACAGGAGTGAGATAATACTCTTGAAGCTCAAACAGCATGATGCTAGCAATGCCAAGATCAAGTGTTTGATTCTCAAGGAATGCATGAACTGATAAATACCCTGAACGCTATGCAAGTCGCTTTGGATAAAAGCATCTGCCAAATGCATAAATAAATCTAGAATAATTTTGGAAGGTGCAGCAATTGACTGTCACATTTGCACCTCTGATGGCGTCATACAAGACATTCATCATGCAGTAATAATCTGTAACACTGCACATTTCTCTTCACTGCTCTACATTTAAATCCACCCCCTCTGATGCATCAACATCCTGCATGCAGGTCAACCTGTGTGCAGGTCTGAGAACAGCGCAGCTCATTTACACATCAAACACACACACATACAGTTTTAACGTGTGGCCTGAAGTGACTCAGCACAAGAACTGCTATAAAATGAAGCGCACACAGCACACAGGATATGCTTAATATATTGCAATTATTAATAAAAGATAAAAAGTAAAAACAGCAAGGAAACTTAGACCAAATGTTAGACCACTTTTGTTTATTCTGGCTAAAAATTAATCTTCATCTATACACACTGACAAAATTCAAGACCAATCCACTTATTTATGCTTATGTTTTTAACCATGCCTCTGACATATTATAATTACTAGCTAATCTTTTACACAAATGGCATGTCAGCTTTCTAGAGCACCAGGCCATTTCCTCTAAAGTAAAAATTAAGTCATGTAGGTCATATATGGTGTACTATTCATACGCTATGAAGGTCTAAACTGTCTTTATAAATGAAAATAATATACATGATGATATTCAAGTAGTTTGGGCAAGGTTTTTGACACCTGAAGTTCTGTTGAGGTTTTAATTTGCCTAGATATTATTATGAAATTAATTAATTTTGAATAAATACCCTATAATATGAACATTCTATGTATAATAACTCGATATTACGTCACATAGTATGAAAAGTCTCCATTGAATTTGATTTGAAATCATCAAAACTACAAAAACACAAAAGTGTTGACTTCAGCCTTGACTGAAATAATGTGCAATTATACACCTTAATGATCATAAAAGACTAATCATTAAGAAACACAGACCAGTTCATCTCACAGCTCTGTATGCGCACCATAACATGTATTGTTTTGGTTATGCTTTATTAAAAAGCAATAAAGAATGAACCCCCAATATCACCCATACCCATAATAATAAACCATTTCCATCCCTCCACATCTCACAGTCTCCTTACCGCGATGACTCCTCCGAGAATCCACCGTCAAGCAGGCGGACTTTACAGAACAGAACTCCGTTGACGAACGGAACCGACGACAGTTCGTCCAGCTCAAAATCAACTCTGAACTTAAACTTCTTTTTCTTCATCATCTTGACGTCGATTCCCACCAGTCCTGTTATCGCTCGATAATGCTTTTGGTCATTCGCTGTGGAGGAGCATTAGTACTTTTGTTTGCTCATCTTTGGTGAACCTCTGTTGTTAGAGCTGATAGCCGTTAGCTGGAATCCCCTTTGCTTAAAATAAAAAGCTAAGCTAACGATGATAATACAGTCATAACGGATCCTTCTATCATTAACTACATCGTTACAATCAAAAATGGTGCTGAAAATGGATATGCAGTCAGTGGATGATAGACTGTTCCGCTCCGCGGAAGCTTGTGTAGTGCTGCTGCTGTATTGTGTGTTGTCGTGTAACGTTAGTAGTGGAAACACAGACGGCGCTTCTTAAAGGACCAGTCAACTCATAAGCTGCGTCCCAAATGACGCACTATACCCTATGCACTTATACACTATGTACTTGTGCACTATGTACTCAACCATTTAGTGTATGAATTATATAAGGTTATTTTGTCATTTATAAACGGAGTCTGATAGCCCCTCCCCCTTCACTATGTAATTAAAGCTGCCACAGTTGAGTGCATGAAGTGTTCAACATTCCACACTTCAGCTGCGTCCCAAATGCCGCACTATACACTATGCACTTATACACTATGTACTCATGCACTATGTACTCAACCATGCAGAGTATGAATTATATAAGGTTATTCTGTCATTCATAATCGGAGTCTGATAGCCCCTCCCCCTTCGCTACGTAACTGAGTGCATGAAGTGTCCAACATTCCACACTTCGTTTTTTTCTGTTATTTAAGTGCATCATCCGGGTATTTAAATTGCACTTTTTCTTTTTGGAATTTTCAGTGTGAACGCACTACTCACACTATTTATACTACAAAATGTCATAGAATAGTGCATAAGTACGCGATTTGGGATGCACCTTTCGTTTTTTCGGTTATTTAAGTGCATCCTCCAGGTATTTAAAGGTGCTGTATGTAGGATTGACACCGAGTGGTTGAACTAGGTATTGCAGTCCAAATTCAAAATATTGGAGGGGTTTTTTTTACCCGGCCCCTCCTCCTCAGACTTGACGCACATGCAGGTTGCCAGATTGACGACACCAACAGGAACTAGCGTACTTGACGATGAATGAAAATAAACTGTGTTTTCCTCAATCTGGCAACCCGGGGTGCCGAAATACAATTGGGTAAACTGGCAGTGGGCGGGTTTCACAAACCAAAACAGATACCAACATTCCGGCCTCACTCACATTTTCAAAGGAGAATAACTGACTGTAGCATTGTTTTTCAGATAAACAAGTATGTTAACTTAGCATGTTTCTTAAATATCTGCAAACATATTATGGTATTTTTATGCTTTAGTAGAGTCAAAAACTTACATGCAGCACCTTTAAAGTGCACTTTTTCTTTTTGAAATTTTCAGTGTGAACACACTACTCGCACTATTTATACTACAAAACGTCATAGAATAGTGCATAAGTACGCGATTTGGGACGCTCCTTTTATTTTAAGGTGTCCTTGTTACACATGTTACATGTACTTACTATTATAATAATAATTAATTATGCATAATTACATGCAAGTAACCCTAATCCTAACCCTAACCTTATAATAAGTAGCCTACATGTAGTTAATTAATATTACTCAGTACTTAAATGCATAGTTACACTGTTACAAGGACACCTTAAATAAAGTGTAACCTAATCTTGATAGTACACAAAAAGAGAAATCACAATAATGTTCCATGTATAATATAATAACGCTGTGACTTAAGGGTACAGTACTCATTTTGACGTTACACAGGGTTGCATGAGAATCAGCTGGTGTCCTTTGATAAATTGTTTTCAGTGTGACTTTTAGATTTATTTACCTACATATTTTTAATAATTTCTCATCCAGAGTTATCAAATTTATAATGTTGTATTATTATACTAAATATTATTATTAGTATGATTATAAATAATACATATTTATAGGAAGTAGATAGGGAAACATGGTGTTCGCATATACAAATGTGCACTTCTGTGAGACAAAATATGCATTAATATTAATAATAATTTAAATAAATAAATATAAATGATTATAATATTGAATAATAAAATGTTTTGTTGTTGTTAACATATATTATTATTGTTGTTGATGATAATACTTTTTTTTTATAACATATTGTAGACCTGTTTGTTTTAACAGTTCATTTGGTCAATATGAACACAGTTTTCTTTTTAGTTACTTGTTTAAGTGACATGGTGTTACTTGTTCAGTTACTTGATTGAGTGACGTATTGGTCACATTATAGCCTACTTACTATACATACTATACATACTATATAGTTTACTGCCACCGGTTCTATGAAAATAAAAGGGTAAACTTGACCACTAGGGGCCCGAGAGAGTGGGTTGATTCTTATTCACGCAGTAATAACATTAATATGGAGCAGCCAGTGTAACACCTGGCACTTTTTATTTTATTTTATTTTTTATTGCAATTGAAAGAATAACAAGTTATGAAGTAACATGGGGCTAACGGACATCACATGAAGTTAGACAAGCTACACAAATTAACAAAATATACCAATGATAAAGAAGAAAGAAAAAAAAAGAAAGAAAGGAAAGTCTTTTAAAGATAGCCTACAATAGACTCAAGAATGTTAAAAGTTTTAGAAGCCTTTGAGTTCAAAGGATTTGACATATTCTTAAAAGAAGTAAAAAGGGACTTTATATCAGATGAAAACATTCTAAAGTTAGGTTTGCAATGAATGGTTCTGGCTTTATGAAGGTGAAATTTACCCAGAAGACAAAGCAATAAAACAATATGTTCCAGATTAATGTCACTGGAATGAAAATCTGACTAAAAAAAACACCTGGCACTTGCATATACGAAAAAGAACGAACTTGTACTGCGTATTTGTATGCATAGTCTTCTGTGTGTCTTCACACACACACACACTAGGTGGCGCTGTAACACTTCGATTGTCATGCGTGATGTTTCTGATCTAGATATACTTTTAGGAACAAAAAAAACAACAAAAGCAAACAGAAGTTAACCCTCTGCACGCATTATGAAATCAATGCTAAAACGCTTATTCACACTTCTTGCATAAAATGGACCCATCTACTAAAACGGATTTAGAAAAATAATATTTGGGGGTTATTGGGTCATTTTTAGGTCCATATGCAATATTCCCTATAGCATCTGCGTGCATGACGTCACTACACAGGTGAGCTCCATACTGTAGCTCAAACACATTTAAGAAATTCCACAAACATAATTCCTAGAAATAGAAGTCAATAGGAAGTGCCATTTTAGCTAAAGGCGGCTGTGGATCCGTGCGCGCACCGTTCAGCGCGCTCAGTGCGTCTCTCCATCCAGCCCCCTCATTTCAGCTCAAATGTCACGTCAGTCCTGCTTCTTCTCAAACCAGTTTCATGCTGGGGACCAGGCACCTGCCCTCAACTGGACTTTACCTCCTCTGGACTTTTGCTAAACCTTATCCCGTTTCGGTTATTTCACCTGGAGGGCAGTGCAAATGGAGATCTGTTTGACGTTTTATCGTGTTTGAAGAGGAAAAAAGCCCGATTTGAACGCACAATCTAAAGTAGCATATGTTTGGAAGGATTATATTGCACACCTTGCACGATGACCGCGATGGGAATTTGGTGCGTTTTATGGCTCCCGACATTCGCTCTCACTTCAGCCGCTCCGAAATCACGCCAGCGACTTCTGGAGAAGACGACTGAACAGAACGACGACACTTTGCAAGTTGAAAGAGACAACCAAGAAAATATATTAAGTCAGGTAAGAATCTCATCACCAGCGCTCGATATGATAATTCCACTTAACAGTTATATGCCTATCTGTGCAGCTTCTGTATAACTTTCAGTAGCCTATTACTTCATGATAACTTTCATTAATAACGTAACAATAATGCTTAACATATAAGTTTCTAATGTAAATTCAAATATGAATAGACTATAAAATATGATAACAACTATTATATAGTCCTATAGAAGAAGTTTTATGACATTTCTAAATTCTAACTATTTGAATGCAGGGTGCGAATTTGGGGGATTTCAAAATAACAAATATATTAAACAGCGTCTAAACAGCGTTTTCAAAGAAAAAGAAAACATTTCAGAGCATATTACATATACGGTCGCGAATAGGCATTGCGTTCTCCAGGCCTTTGGTTCTCGCGAGGAAGTAACCATAGCAATAGTAGGCTGCTGGAGCGATAGAATCGGACAATACACACACACACACACACACACAGAGAGAGAGAGAGAGAGAGAGAGAGAGAGAGAGAGAGAGAGCTGGGTAGTAACTGATTACATGTAATCTGGATTACGTAATCAGATTCCAAAAATTAAGTACTTGTAATTAGATTAAATTACATTTTAAAATACTCGTAATCAGACTACAGTTACTTTTTTATGGATTACATGATTATATATTCATACAATAGCAATAAATTATTCATAATTTATCAATTCTTCAATTCCTCTTTTTCATCTTTTAAATGTTCCTTTCTAAAATATCCTACCGCTTATATACACTCAAAAAGTCTTACATGCAGATTTGTGGACATTCACACAAAGACCAGTCATTAGTCAGGTGGCTACACAACATTTGACCACTGGATTTACAAAAATCATTTCAAGTGTTTCAACGTTGCATCAACCACTGATGAACACATTAATATTTATCTGAATTATCACTCAGTATGGTTTTTTTTGTTTTGCACATAAGTTAATACTGTACATTCGCATATGTAGATACCATATACATAGTCTATATTTCTATTTTCACATTCTATATTTCTACTCTATACTCGCATATATAGATACACATAGTCTATATTTCTATTTTTTTCATAGTCTATATTCCTACTACTGCAGCATAGTTTTTATTATTATGTTTCTTACATTGTATGTATGTATGTATATGTGTATAGTTTGTGTATGTGTGTGTATAGCATTGCACTGTCTTGGCATTCATTGTGGACAGCAAAGTAAGAATTTCATTGCTCAGGGAAACTTGTTTTCCTCACTGGGCATATGACAATAAACGCTTTGAATCCTTGAATCCTTAACCATCTATTTCAATGTCTTTGGAAGGCATTTGTCTTTGAATTATCACTCTGTAGGTTATTTAACCATCTATTTCAATGTCTTTGGAAGGCATTTGTCTTTCAAACACATTAAAATGCACAAATTCACAATATTTGTTATTTACATGTAATGCAGGCATTCCCAAACTTTTTTTTTTTTTTGTCATCTGAACATCTTTCATCTAATATATTTACTTAAAGTACCCCTGAGATTTAAAAATAAATATTTTATAATTAAGTATCACAAGTTCACGGTTCTCTGACGTTGGTTAATGGCCACACGACATGCAGGTAAACAAATAAAATAATTAATTTTTTAGTAAGTGTTTTATTTCTTTTTATTTTATTTTTAAAATGCTTTTTTTAATTGATGTTTTTAATTTCAACTAATGGAATATATTTTCTTTCTTTTTGTTTTTTTTTTATATCAATATGGTACAAGATTAACCTATTTAAATCAATGTGATACGTGAGTAAGGTCAAAATTAATCTAAAAGTAATCTGATTATATTACCTGAAATGTGTAATGTAATGGATTACGTTACAAACTACAATTTTTGTCATGTAATTTGGAATAAGTAACGGATTACAATTTTCAAGTAATCTACCCAGCTCTGCACACACACACACACACACACACACACACACACACACTAAAAAGTAATGACATTATCGCTTCATTGCAACTTTGAATCCTTGAATCCTTAACCATCTATTTCAATGTCTTTGGAAGGCATTTGTCTTTCAAACACATTAAAATGCACAAATTCACAATATTTGTTATTTACATGTAATGCAGGCATTCCCAAACTTTTTTTTTTTTTTGTCATCTGAACATCTTTCATCTAATATATTTACTTAAAGTACCCCTGAGATTTAAAAATAAATATTTTATAATTAAGTATCACAAGTTCACGGTTCTCTGACGTTGGTTAATGGCCACACGACATGCAGGTAAACAAATAAAATAATTAATTTTTTAGTAAGTGTTTTATTTCTTTTTATTTTATTTTTAAAATGCTTTTTTTAATTGATGTTTTTAATTTCAACTAATGGAATATATTTTCTTTCTTTTTGTTTTTTTTTTATATCAATATGGTACAAGATTAACCTATTTAAATCAATGTGATACGTGAGTAAGGTCAAAATTAATCTAAAAGTAATCTGATTATATTACCTGAAATGTGTAATGTAATGGATTACGTTACAAACTACAATTTTTGTCATGTAATTTGGAATAAGTAACGGATTACAATTTTCAAGTAATCTACCCAGCTCTGCACACACACACACACACACACACACACACACACACACTCAAAAGTACTGACATTATCGCTTCATTGCAATTTTCATATCACACGCATATCGTTAAATTTAGTTTAAAATTGTGTTTTGTTTAAAAATCTTTAAGATCGTTTTGCTAATGTGTCGGGAGCGACAATGTTTCGCGAGACGAATGGAGAACTAAGTTACTCACAGTCTGAAAAACATTTTAAAAGTCTTTAAAATATGCGCAATTCGCATACTGTTTGAATGTAAGTTTGTTAATGTTATTAATGAAAGTTACTATAAAATGTTCCAGCTAAATGAACAGACTTTACAACGCTGGTGGTAACAGAAAAACAATAATGCACATTAAAATGCACATCCATATACTGTACAAATAACAACAGTCCAGATGTGTTACAATGCAACAAAGTGCGGTGATTTTGCTGGCTGGAAAATGCATCCGTCCTCTTTTCTTTGTAGCTGCTGGGTGATTATGACAAAGTGAAAGCGCTTGCGGAAGGCTCTGACTGTGGCTGTAAATGTGTTGTCAGACCTCTGAGCGCGAGCGCGTGCCAGCGGATCCGGGACGGTCACGCGACGCCTCAGGATTTCTATACGGTGGAGACCATCACATCAGGACCCCACTGCAAATGTGCATGCATTGCACCTCCGTCGGCTTTAAACCCCTGTGAGGGTGACTTCCGGTTGAAGAAGCTGCAACAGGCTGGGAAAGATAATATTAAGGTGACTAGAACATCTGCAGTTGGATCTCATAGACCAGAATAAGTTCAAAATATGCCAGGATATGAATGCATAACATTTCCTACCCTTAAAATAAAACCAGCTCTTGCCATGACGGAATTTACTTCATCGTTACAGCTGTCAACTATACTGGAATTGCTGGAGGGTTCCTTCTATGGCATGGATCTATTGAAATTGCATTCAGTCACCACAAAGCTTCTTGATCGCATGGACACTATAGAAAAAGTATGTGGTGGTTCCTTTTCTTATACATACGTTTTCTTTTCTTATACATATTAAACACATTATGAATGTGTTTTATTATTGACAGATGGTCTTAAACAACCAGACCGAGGAGAAGTCGAACACAAGGAGTACCTCTCCAAATCCACAGCTGCTCACAACTTCACCTGCAACTCTGCCTCCACAACTGCAGGAGAAGAGGACGAGTCTGAGGGAGCAGAATGACGAGGCAGCTGCTTTTCAGCACATCGAGGTGGGAGGTGCTTTTTAAAACAAATGTTGCATTACATAAGTATTATGTCCAATACGAAACAATGAAACAATCCAAACATTATGTCTGGATGACTGTCTCAGAGTCAAAAGTTACCTCATATTTGCGACTTGAAACTCTCACTAATTTATCCCACTGTCAACTCTTACATAAGTTGGCATGAAAAGAGCCAAATGACTTGGACTATCAAAGATCCAAAGCAGATGATCTATATAATAATCTGTTAAAGGGGTAGTTCACCAAAAAATGAAAATTCTGTCAGCATTTACTCACCCTCATATCATTCCAAACCCATAAGACTTTGGTTAATCCTTATAACACAAATTAAGATATTTTTAATGAAATCTCAGAAATTTCTGTCCCTCCACTGAAAGTCCAGGTACTCTAAACTCAGAAGATCCAAAAATCGTAAAAATAATCTACAGTGGTGTGAAAAAGTGTTGGCCCCCTTCCTGATTTCTTATTTTTTTGCATGTTTGTTGTTTGTTAATGTTTCAGATCATCAAACAAATTTAAATATTAGTCAAAGATAACACAAGTAAACACAACATGCAGTTTTTAAATGAAGGTTTTTATTATTAAGGGAAAACAAAATCCAAAACTACATGGCCCTGTGTGAAGAAGTGTTTGCCCCCCTGTTAAAACTGTGGTTTATCACACCTGAGTTCAATTTCTCTAGCCACACCCAGGCCTGATTACTGCCACACCTGTTCGCAATCAAGAAATCTCTTAAATAGGACCTGCCTGACAAAGTGAAGTAGACCAAAAGATCCTCAAAGAGATATGATTGATTTATATGATGAACAGATTTAATTTAGACTTTTATTTACATTAACACATACGTAGAGCACCTCACATATGGTGTACATGGAAGCTCAAATGTGTCACACCACTGTATATGAATCAAGCGGTTTAATCCAAGTTTAGTGAAGAGATATGATTGATTTATATGATGAACAGATTTAATTTAGACTTTTATTTACATTAACACATACGTAGAGCACCTCACATATGGTGTACATGGAAGCTCAAATGTGCATGTATGAGAACCAATGAGGTTAGTTCTATCGTGTGACACACAAGTGTCTGTGTTTACTATATGTGATACGCTCTATGTATGTTTATATGTGAAAAAAAAACTAAATTAAATGTATTCATCATATAAATCAATCTTATCTCTTCACAAGAGTTGGATTAAACCAGTTCATATGGATTAATTTTACAATGGCTTTATGACCTTTTTGGATCTTCTAAGTTTTGTTTACCTGGACTTTCAATAAAGGGACAGAAACCTCAGGTTTCATTAAAAAATATTTTTAGCTCTTATTGGTTTGGAACGATGTGAGGATGAGTATATGATGACAGAATTTTCATTTTTGGGTGAACTATCACGTTATTGCATAATATCTCAAAAGGCTGCAGTATCACAGTGTCCTATGATGCACTTAACAGAGTAAATATGAGGAAAAGTTTGTGGGAGATCTTCTGAAGAGCAGCGGATCAGACCTAAACAAGGCCGTCGCAGCTTTGCAAGAACAAGAGCGCCAAGGAAGGGAGAAGCAACCAAAAATAATTGTTAGGGGGATCACATACTATAAATCTGACCCAGTGGATGAGACAGACACAGAGGAGAACTGTAAGTATAACTGTGAGTTTGACATCTACATTCAAAGTTCTCAGAAAGAGAAGTTTGGAAAAATTTGCCTATACACTCTTAAAAAATTAAAGTTCTTTATTGGTAACTGTGGTTATATGAATGAGCTTTAACTCCATAGAACCTTTCTATTGAACAAAAGGTTCTTTATATTGGAAAAAAGTGATTAAAATTAGTATATTAAAACGTTCTTTACACTAAGAAGAAAAAAAACGTTCACTGAAAGATTCTTTGGGGAACCTAAAATGGTTCTTCTATGGCATTGCTGTAAAAGCCCTTTTTTAAGATTGTAGTTGCCTATCTAAAATATTTTGTTCTTCATTGCAGTAGATGATAATCAAAGTGGTGACAGCCCAATTGATCTCTTTGCTGACGAGCAGCTCCTTCATCACAAAGCTCGCCTCTTCAGGCCGGTCATCAAAGCGTGGTCTGTCCGACCAAAATCCAAGAGTGAAGTTTCAAAAGGAGGAGATGCACGAAATGGTCTTCAAACTCAATTTACTGGACTGTTGGACTCTGCCTTGCCGATTAAAACGCCTACTGAACCAGTATCTGTTCGAACTCAAACCAGTCGTTTCACCACAGACAGCTCTACAGGAGATGAAAGAACCACAGCGACACCTGCTGTGATGGATAATTTGAAGGTCACCATCCCCAAGGAACATAATAACCCTCAAACCATCGTCAAAAAAATGGAGGTAAGCAATGCTCAAAACATGTTGGTCAGGTCATCCAATCTGGGCCACATAAAAACAAATGAGTTGGCCACAGCAGCTGCTGCTAAAGTGGTGGCTGCACAGCCAACCCTAACAGAGATTACCACCAACGAGACTGTTGAAAAGGAAACATCTGTATCTTCTGTGACTGAAAGTGGAATTGTTAACAAGAAAAATCTGAAAGAAAATGCTTCTCACACTGGTAAACCTTTGTTTTCAATGGAGAGCTTAACTCAAAGCACATTTAGGAGAATAACACCATTACCAACTCCTCATTTGGACACTTTAACAGTCACAGAAAGCTCACTGGGATCAACTGCTCACACAAGAGCTGCTACCACCATTGTGACGTCACCTCATGTCACTGAAAGCAAGGCAGACTCAGTTACCTACTTACCCAAGATGACTCCTAAACAGACATTAACCTCAGTGCCATCTTTGATGACCACTACAAAAACTACCACAACAACAACAACTACAACCACAAGCAAACCTGGCAAACGCAAATATAGCATAAACTGGGATGAAGAGGAAGAGGTAGTGGTAGAGGAGGAAATGGAAGGAGTGAAAGCTGTAAAAACTATGGTGGAAGACAGTGTGGGAGAGGAACCTCAAAGGAAGTCAGGTATAGATTTATTATGTTCTTGTTATTTATTTTCCTCTTTTTTTTTTGGAAGTGCTGATTTCAATTTTATTCTGTACGGTTATTTAAAAATTCCATATATAATAATTACAGTTACACACACACACATATAAAATTGTGAGTATTAATATTTTTAAATATTATTTTTTAAAATAATTGTACCAATTAATTTCTGAAAGTAAAAGTAATAATTACAATTATTAATTATATATATATATTCAGAATGGGATGAAGAATACTCTGCATTGTTTAGCACAAAACTGATTAAAAACACCAACATAACTGTGGTTTTAATTCTGGTTTTGTTTGCAGGAATGTGTAAGGACACCTTGGCCACAATCTCAGAGCCCGTCACACACAATACATACGGTCGTAACGAGGGCGCTTGGATGAAGGATCCACTGGCTCAAGATGACAAGGTCTATGTCACAAACTATTATTACGGCAACAACCTACTGGAATTCCGCAACATGGATGTTTTCAAACAAGGTATCGCTCTTTAATTCAAATAAACAAACTCGGAACATTAAAGCAATTTTTCTAGTCATTTGACTTGTTTTGTTTTCTTTCTTTCATTCAAGGCCGCTTCACTAATTCCTACAAGCTGCCTTATAACTGGATCGGCACTGGCCACGTGGTCTACAATGGCGCTTTCTACTACAACCGCGCATTCTCTCGAGACATTATTAAGTATGACCTGCGGTTGCGTTATGTGGCTGCCTGGACCATGCTCTATGATGCAGTGTTTGATAATGACGACGTGTCTGCGTGGAGATGGAGAGGAAACTCGGACATGGATCTGGCCGTCGACGAAAGCGGGCTTTGGGTGATCTACCCAGCGCTGGACGACGAGGGCTTCTTGCAGGAAATGATCGTCTTGAGCCGCCTGAACCCCAATGATTTAAGCATGAAGCGTGAAACCACATGGAGGACCGGGCTCCGGCGCAATCATTACGGTAATTGCTTCATCGTATGTGGCGTTCTTTACGCGACGGATAGCTACAATCAGCACGACATCAATTTGTCCTATGCCTTTGACACCCACACCAACACTCAGGTGATCCCTCACCTGCCTTTCAGCAACAACTATACTTACATCACTCAGATCGATTACAATCCCAAAGAGAGGGTGTTGTACACCTGGGATAATGGACATCAGGTCACTTATAATATTCAGTTTGCATATGTAGACCCACTGTAGACCCTAACGGCAGAGCAAGTACATCCTTTGCACAAAATAGAAGAAACCGTAAATGTGTTCAAGTGGATTGTGGATCAGTTCACTCAGCTTTTCTTAACTTCATGTAGTTTAATGTACTTATTAATATGCTGTTATGTTTTCATAGTGTAAAAATGGACCTATTATCATTGCATTTATGGTGAAAACAAAGCAAAGCAATTTTCTTAACTGAATTTCTTAACACCCCAACACTGCAGCTAGCCTATATGAGCTTTGCAGTTTTCATTATTGGCCATGTCTTTAGATATTGTTGCTTGCTTATGCACTATGGAAACGAACCTCTTTGTGTGTATAGCTATACCTCTCGTAAGGCTGGCAGAATTATAGTTGAGGTGTTGTATTCTTAAATCCATTAGAATACATTGTATATACTGTAATATAAAAGCTAAAACATGGGATTGATGAATGTAAAAAATACAATTTGTATTTTCATAAACATCTTTTTTAACAACTATCACTTGCATATAAAAAAAAATAAAGTTTGAAATTGTATAATTTCAGTAAAACAAGAGTAGACAAGTGTTTTGGGCACATTTTCATTGTGTTGTTTTTCATCAGCACATTTTATACATTTCAGTACCGTTTGTAATCGTTCTGTGCATATTTTTTGCAATTTCATTTGAGACTCTTTTAGCACTTATGACATTCAAATCTCTGTCAGACTCAGAAAATGGCTGCAATAAAATGAGTTGAAATAAGACATATGGCACTGGTTTTGCTTTCGTAGTGGATGTCAAGTGAGAGTGTGTTCTCAGCACAGGCCTTCTCATTGGTCACTTACTGTAGATGAGAGCAAAGTGTTACACTGTAAACCCCTTGATCCACAGAGCTAAATCTGGACAAACAAAACACATCTACTATAGTTTAACCCGAAAACATTGTTTACCCCAACCTTTGAAATTACCTATAATCAGCAGCACTTTACAGCACCTCAGACCCCACATTTACACAAACCTTCAATTTCAGAGAGCAAATTCAGACTGACATAAGACTGTCTGCGTCCTAAAAACAAAAGATGCACACAAATCACCCACAACCCTGAGTCCAGTGTTTATTTCTTTGCGTTGTTACAAAACATCGCTGTCACTGTGAGAACAAACAAAAAAATCTTTCCAAAAATGCAGAAATTAAACATATTAAAAATAAAAATGTTGAAAAAGGGATTTGATGAAAAATAACTTTCATTTATAAACATGAGACATTTCTATTGCAATGCTAAGAACGAAATGTGATATTTTCTCTAACTAAATACTTTAATATATCATCCTCATTTTGAGAACAAAGCACCGCCTGAGTTAAGTTAATAATCTGTGAAATTCAAATTGTATTTTCATATTCAGTCTGTCTATGAAAGTGAATGCTTCTTTGACAGTGACGACAGGTTGGAAAGAACAAGCTAATGATCACGTTGCTTTCGAGTGAGAACTGACGACAGCATCCTAAACAGGACAAGAAACAAGCACACATCTAAATAGGCTAGAATAATAGAGACAAACACAGTGAACAAAGACAGATGAGGTACAAATTAACATGAATATTTTGTCTCTTCCACGCCTTCAAATTAACAACCAGTATTATGTTAACAGCTGTAATTATGTCAAGCACACCTAATTTAAAGTTCAATTAAGCCAATAAAAAAACATGAGGGCATGAAACACATTAAAAAGAACTGACAGATGTTGCATAAGACCCCCAACCCCAAACTGCTATTTCAATTAGAATTAGTCTAAAATGATTAACCTTCAAAGAACAAGTATAAAGTAGAATTATTATCTAGATACTTTAAAATATCTTATTTTTTCGGATATATATTTACAGCACTGTCCTGAATCCTGCAAGTCAATTATACAAAATGCCTCCTTCACTGACTCCAGAGTAAATAATCAATTTTTCTACTTTTATATTCAATTACAATGTCAAACAAAAAGCAAAGAAAAAAAACAGAAATGAGAAAGAAAAACAAAAACAAAAAAAACAAAAAAGCAAAACTCACTGGCAATGCAGGTTGTTTGAGGATAGTGGTATTGAAGAATATGTTGCTGAATATAACCATTAAATACGTACCAAACAAGTTTGGTACAAATAATAAATCTTCATAAATATTTATTTGAATTAATTTCATAAACAAAACAAGCACAATGCAAACAAAATCAAAGACTCTAAGACGGTTTCCTGACTGCTACCACATATAGCAGCGAACGGTTCGATAATCAAACAAGAACGCAGTTTGGTTTGGGAGATTTCGACAATGAATGCTCCTGTAGTTCAAGCTGGTAGAGCACAAACAAACTGAAAAGATAGGTATATCTGGAATGTGCTTGAAGTCACTTTGTATAAAGCGTACATAAATATAAATGCCTCTGATGACATGTATAAAAGTAGTTGCTGAAATCAATAGCCTGGAATAAAGACTGTAATCTGGATTGAATGGTTTATCAGTATTTAATGGCTCACTTGATGCATTTTGAAGAGGTGCCTTCAAGAGGAATTGTTGACTATTGTTGATTATCTTGGGAATTTGGTAGTTGATTACCAAGATCCTGGTTTGCCACTCGAATAAGAAGAGTCACAAAAATGAACACAAAATGCTTATTATGTAACAAAATAGATTAGCAACTTTTGTGGTTAGTGGATAGCTGAGACTAAGAAGAACCCATGAGGACTCCAACGGGTGCCACAGGCTGGTTGTTGGTGGGGGCCGCGTGATAGAAAGAGTCTGTGTCTGTCTGATTGACCCGCAAGATGGGTGGAATAGTAGACGACTTGATGTGGAGGATCCTGGTGTCCATGACCTCACAGTCGATCTGCATCATCACCTCAAACTCTTTGTCTTTTAGGATGCTCTCTGCAGTGAGACAGAAAAATAATTGTATTAGCAAAGAAAATACAAATAATCATAGAAAATAGCACTTGGTGCTCAGCTCTGTGTGGAAGTAATTGTTAAAGAAATGCAGGTGATGTGCAGGGTGGCCTGAGGAGGTTAAGAGGCATTTTAGGGGCTCCTTTCCCACAAAGGGTTCATTGAGGTCATGCTGGCCTTTATTTTCACCTAGTAGTAAACACAACAGATGATGACTCCCACATGAAAGAAAATGGGGTTAAGGAAAGGTACACTACCGTTCAAAAGTTTGAGGTCAGTAAGATTTTTTAAATGTAATACTGTTATTCAGCAAGATTGCATTAAATTGATCAAAAGTGACAGTAAAGACATTTATAATGTTACAAAAGATTTCTATTTCAAATATTTGCTGTTCTTTGAACTTTCTATACATCAAAGACTCACAAAAAAGTATCACGGTTTCCACAAAAATATTAAGCAGCAACTGTTTTTAACATTGATAATAATGAGAAATATTACTTAAGGCAACAATTCAGCATATTAGAATGATCATGTGACACTGAAGACTGGAGTAATGATGCTTTGCCATCACAGGAATAAATTACATTTTACAATATATGAAAATAGAAGATAGTTATTTTAAATTGTAATAATATTTCACAATATGACTATTGTACTGCACTTGATTAAATAAATATAGCTTTGGTGAACTTTAAAAAAATCTTACCAACCCCAAATGTTTAAACATTTGACTAATTTCTATGATTTTTCTAACCCATATCATACAAGAGTTAACAGGCGATAGCACATTTACACATCAAGTACTTAAGTACCAGATTTCTATCCGATTCATTCAAATGAGGCTGTGTTCTAAAATACGTAAGCAATACAGATCAAGCTTCAGTTTTACTGACAGGGTGGGACGCCCCATCATTCTTTATCTCTGGAAGTGAAGGTCAGGCCGTGACTTTTTTCCCCCCGTGTTCTGACAAACTCATAAAAGCGCTCGTCAAACACAAGCAATGAGAATTTTGTAAGGAACCATTAAAGGCATGATGGTTTACACTCACTACAGCTGTTCTACGGTCTATCTTCCATAAGGACAGCTCTCTATACCAGAGAAGACGAGAGAGCGCTTCACATACATGCACAGCATATGGGCTGCAGGAAAGTAACTTTTACAGCAGACTTGTGCGATTCGCTCCAGCACTGATAAAAGCTTTATAGGCTGAAGAGCATCACGGTAGGTCAATTTAAAACACTTTTCCAGCCCTTACTGGTGAATACATTTACGCATTCTACACTCGATCGTTCTTGACGAGCTCTTCAGCTGCACACCCACAATGATGATCTCAAAACGGGTGATTTACAGTAAACCTAACTCTACGAGTCTTTCTGACGTGTTCCTGAAACCAAAATCTTTCCATCTATCTCTGCTACCACCACTGAACAGTCAATGTTATGGGATAAAGCCTCAATATCATCTCACACAATGCGTATTTTCACAGGTGCTTAAAAAAAAAACTTAGCAGTGCTGCAGAAATCATCATAGATGATGGGTTACAGCAATCATCTCACTGTATTAAACTGCAAGCACTAAAATGACACTGAACTGCTGAGCTGTACACGTCATCGCATATTAAAATACAATCTTTTCCATCCTATATATATACTAAGTTTCCAATATGTCAGAAATGTCATTTTCCATTCTCACAGAAGGCTTTTCGTTAGGTGAATTCCCATTGGATATGTCTGGTACTGTGCCTGACTTTCCAAACACCATTTAAAATACTGATTAAGGCAACATGTGGACTCAAGGGTAAATTCCTGATGAGGTTGTGGTTGTGAACCGTTGAGATTCCAGCCAAACTCACTTTCCCCCATAACTGATAGTTTAAGATGAACAGTTCGCCCAGAAGCAAAATGAAACCAAAAAAAATTGACGAAATATAAATCGAGAACAGTTGAACTCAGTGAGTTGAACTCTGATTTGATATGAATCGTTCTGTCCAATTCATGAACCAGACGAACCAGGTCATTAATAAAAAGAACCGTCTTAAAACAATTAATTGTTCACTGATTTGGTTCTCAAATTGAACTGACTCAATGATCAGTGGTTCTTGAGTTAACGTCTCACTGGATAAAAAGATTGAGTAAATATATATCTTTTCAGCAAAAAAAGCCATACTATGACTTCAAAAGACTTGGAATATAATGCACAAGTAGTATTTTGTTGTATGTCACTATGAACTGGACATAAAGTCTCTTTTTGTGTCCATTTGGGGAGAGTAAATGAGAAAATTAAAATTTTTGGCTGAACTTTCCTGAATTAGGCTTTTTTACTAGGCTTTTTACTATAAAGCAATGCCTGTGACTGCAGAGTAAAAATGTTCATGATATGACTTCGAAATGTGTGCAGTGCACAAACAAACAAAGAAAAGGGAATATGATGATGATCATCATCTCCAACATTCACAAACGATTATAATGCTGACTCAAAACTCCCACAGGGAAGATAGTGAAGAAAGACCAGATTATATATGTACTAACACTGCCAGGCACTGCAACAATAGTTTCCAAACCAAACATGAAATTGATGGAGAAAAATGTTTTTTGTTTTGTTATTCATGTTGTTTTCAAGATAGATGATGAATAACAGAAAAGTTTCTCCTCCATCCCTGCATCACATGTGGTGAAAAACACCCTGACCCAAACACACACACTTGAGCGTGTAGAACAGAACAGAATCAGATAGAGGCAATTTCACAAACTAGACTTCTGTTCTGAGTTGTCCAAAAGTTGTTCTCTTAATAAAACCACGTGAAACCCAACTTTGAACATGCATTTTTAAATCAACACAGGATGGAGCCAGAAAAAACTGATTCAGAGTACACCATGCTTGGCCATCCTCAAGAGAGAATACTTCGACTTAGGTTTCATAAACAATTTAAGTCTATGATATGGCAGGTTTCCTGTTTTCTTTTGAGCTGGTGTGCAAACTGCACAATTAATCTCAGACTATGTGCGTCAATTACAAGATCAAGCTCTTCCCAGACATCACATTCTCTCACAAACTCACGCACATAGCAACTGGAATGTTTATTCTTGCCATTAAAAACATGCACACGCCCTCATTTTTTTGAAGATTTTTTTAGCCCTGCTTCCCAAAACTTCTCTTTCTGACAATTTCATCAGCTGTGGCTCTCTAGCTCGTTGGAACAGTTCGCACACCTGATGACTGGTCGGAAAGATTTCAAACTGTATTTAAACAGGTTTGCAATCTATCCTTGTGTCTGTGATTAGTCTCATGATTGCTTACACTAGAAGAGAGACTTCAATAAGCAACTGAGATAACTACTAAAAGTTAGGGGCATTTGTCCTGATATATGCACAAACTGTTTCTCAAGCACTCAAATCATAGTAGGAATGATACTGACTATACTTCTATCAATATTCTCTTTCAAAACGGCTTAACAAAACATCCTTCACAAAAGCCTGTCCACACTGCAAGGTCAGTTTATCACGTTTCCATTCCTGAGATCAGTACGGGCTAATCTGATACTGTGACCACATCCAAGAAATTAAAGGAAAGAAATGTAATAATAAAAAGAATGGAATATTTACAGAAATGATTAGACACCATACAATTTTAAAACAGTTCTCTCTTTGACTTTCATAAGAGCGTACAAGAATCCCTTGTCTTAACCAAATTACATATATAAAATTATATATATATTGTATATATATATGAACAAATATGTGTATACACATTTTCAAATATGTGTGTATACACAATATTTCATATTAATTTTATACTTTTTATAATTTAACATCATATAAATATAAATTAAAGAATGATATTATGACAATGAATAAATGAATATGCAAAAACTACATAAATCAATCAAATGCCAGAACTCAAACCAATCTCCTGCAGGGCTCATTAATATGTCATTAACTCTGGGAGCTCTTTTGTGCTGGTCCCATGTCAGGGCTCTGAGTGGAACATTCTCACCCAGTAGTTTTGTAATCAGAGGCTGCAGGCCTGCTGTGAGTGGAGACACCATCCTAGTATTAAAGACAGGGATTTGACTGTGATCTCATTAGCACACAGGCATAAACTGCAATGGTCTAATAGCAGGGCAAGTCTGGGCTATGGTGGTTTTCATATAGTGTTGAAATGTAAACTAAAATCTATGTTGCCAGTCAAAACATGTTTTTTTCTTCTTCCAAGTTTAACTACTGTTAATCTGACAAGCCAACTTAAAAAAGCAGTGCTCACTGAGTGACATGCTAAAAAAAACAGTGATACAGTTAATAAGAGTTAATAAAAAACAGTTAATAATTGCCTAGACACACTGCAAAAAATATCCTGTATGAAAGTCATATACAGATGCGTTTCTTTTTTTGATTCAATTCTAATTTTATGAAAAATGAACAGAATATGCAATATCGCCACTTACAGCAAAGGATCTAGATTAATACAAGACCAAAAACAACACAATATAGATTTAATATAAATTTAAGGAATGATTATTCTTATTAGTATTAGATGACAGTTCATTAGAAAATAAGATCATTCACGATTCTTTTCTCTTACCATTGTAATTAATAGCTGGCAGGACCACGGACATCTTGGGGCGGCTGCCTTTGTTGTGGTTGGTGGCGGGAAGGAGGAGGTGATCCTGTAAGCAAAAGAGGAACAGCCATCAGCCAGCCACAAAAACACATGCATGAGGAGAGTTTGTTACATTGCTGAGGACATTGCTAAATTGCTCTGGTCACAGTTTAAGAAGTCTGAAGCATCAATTTGTAATTTATTTTAATGCTTTTAATAAAACAAAAAACTGTAAAAAAAACATAATATTGTGAAATATTGTTACAACTTAAAATGACAATTTTTAAAAAAGAGTGTTCTCCTGATGATGGACTCATAAACATTAACATTAGCCAATGTGAGAAAGGCCTTTAGTTGCTTAGAAGTTAGCCTGCAGTCCTTTGAAACCTGGACTTTTACACGTCTTGCTTTTAAGAGTGTTCTTTGTTGGTCGACCACTCCTAGGGAGGGTAACAGTGGTCTTGAATTTCCTCCATTTGTACACAATCTGTCTGTGAATTGGTGGGGTCTAAACTCTTTAGAGATGGCTTTGAAACCTTTTCTAGCCTGATGAGCAACACAAACTCTTTTTCTGAGGTCCTCAGAGATCTCATTTGTTTGTGCCATGATACACTTCCACAAACATGACCAAACTTTGATAGATCCCTGTTCTTTAAATAAAACAGGGCACACACTGACACCTGATAGTCAACTTTCAGGACTTGCGTGAAAATCTGATGATGTTTTGGGTCATATTTTTGCAGAAATATAGAAAATTCTAAAGGGTTCACAAACTTTCAAGCAGCACTGTACACTTAACATTTGCTAAAGAAAGCAGCCAGTTTCTTTCAGTGCAAGCGAACTATCATTTGAAGACCTAGAAAGTGTCATGCAACACTTCTATAATCAGGTCAGAAATGTGTCTCTGTTAGTCCAACTCGGTACCAATTGGAGACGTTGTCCTGTCAGAACACACACCAGTTGAAGACAGAAACCATACGGAAAGGAAAGCCCACGAGCTGGAGACTGTAATAACATTGTTATTATAATGTCTGTGTGATGGATGGGAAATGGGTCATGGATTTGTGATGTCTCGAATCATGTAGACTTCAGTAAATGTGTTTGTGCTTAATACCATCTGAAAGATGTGCAGGAAATTGAATTCACAATGGGACTCAAATAGTTTACCCCAAAATTAAAATTCTCTCATTAATTATTCATCTTCATGCCATTCCAAATCCTTATTTTCATTCTTTAATTGATTCCTATTCTTGAGTTGAGCTCCCCATTCATTAAAATTGCCCTTTTAACCGTTTCGGAACAACATGATGATATGGGATTTTTAAGACCGTTTTGAGACCAAGAACAAAAAAAACTAAAGGAACAATTTGAAGGCAACACAATACATTAACATATTCTTTAAATGTAAATGTCTAAGGAGTACACAATGAGTTGTATTAGCAAAACTTTTTTTGTCCATTACTTTTTAGCTTAAGGTTTAATACTTGCTCCCAACCAGTAAAATAAATAAATAAATACTTTTTGATAACACTGCAAGAAAGTAATGTTGTTCTTTAGTATTTTTGTCTTGTTTTCCAGTATAAATGTCTAAAGATTCTTAAAACAAACATTTTGATTTAGATGACTGATGGAGGTCGGCTTTGTGCATGCGCCGCTCAGAAGTGACGCACGCGGAAACGCAGCGGAGAGATCAAAACAAAACAACGGTCACTAATTAGAAGTACAAAACGAGGATTTGTAAAGAAGAATGTCGGAGGATTTCGATATAAGCCAAGAGGAGACTGGTTTTCCTTTGCTAAAGTAAGGAAACTTTGCTTCCTTTGCTCCTGTTAACAAACGTTGGTTTTCACGAGACTCACCGGCGCATGCGCAACACTGACCTCCACAGATCATCCGCCCGGAACTGTTTCCAGTGTACAACAGTGAGCGCTAGCTAGATTAAAGTGAATATGGATTTTTTTCTTACAAAAACGCATCGATTCGCTACAGGAGGCCTTTATTCACCCCCCGGAGCCGTGTGAGATGGATTCGTCTGAAAGAAGAAAGTCATATACACCTAGGATGACTTGAGGGTGAGTAATTTATGGGCTAATTTTAATTTTTGGGTGAACTAACCCTTTAAGTTGTTTCCAGATATTTGTACTGGAGCAACATCAAGAACGGAAGAACAACATTACTTCTGAATGATTTTTATGACTTTTTTAAAAATGTCATGATGTGATCGTTCATGATATTGAGAAGCAAAATGACACAAGAAGTCTTATTATCTGAGAATTTGATCAAAATGAAGTGAGTTTTACTAAAACAAGAACAGATAGGACTAAAAATGGGCTAAAAACCTAACTCAGTTTCAAAAATACTGAGGAAGATATTACTTTTTGCTGATTTCTGCTGATTTAAGACAGAAGTAAATGAAGACAAAAATTTTCACTTTTGGGTGTTCAGTTCTGTTCCTGATTAAAAAGATGTGCTTGTCATATCAAATATTAATATCAAATTCATTTCACAAAGATTATTACATTTGTGTTACACCTTATTCTGGCTTATTCTTCCTCTTCCCCAAACCTCTGTGGTTCTCTAGACTAGATTATGACAATGAGGTCTTTTAGGAAGAGCAGTGGCCAAATTCTTTCTTTGTGTCCAGCAGGTGACGTGGAACATCTCTGAAACCTGTGGGTGCAATTCTATGATTCAATATCCTCCAGAGGAAAGGTGGAAGAGAGACATAAAGAGTGAAAGGGCAAGTGACTGTGGAGAAAGGAATGAGTTATACCAATCTAATCAGATAGATATGAAATTCCCGCCAACTCTAAAGTGTGATAGGCTCAAAGGGAGCTACAATCAGAGGATATTATGATTGGCTTACATGAGGATGACAATGGAAACATCCCCAGGGCAGTTTGAAAGTTTGCAGCAACTCTGGGAGATCAGAGAGCTTGATTCAATGGAACAATGAAATAAACACTATTAAGTTGCAAACACAGTCCAGAAAGAGATGGAGGGCTCACTGCACATGAAGGGGAGAAAAGACAAACAAAACAGGACAAGCAAAATCTCAGAGACACATGCCCATAAACCTAGGAAACAAAATAAACACATTTTGAAATTAAAAATGAAGAAAAATATATCAAATGAATTTCCACATTCTTTCTGTTCTCATTTCTAACTAAAGCCATTAACAAACACTTTAATCCTTTATTTAAAAATGGTCTCCACTGTAAGTAACATTCTTTAAGACAATCAGAAGAGGCCTCATTTAACAAGCCAAAGATCAACAGGCACTGTTTAGCAATAGTCCAGAGAGTAGAATGAAGATTTAGACTGGTGACACTTCAAATGCTGAGTGGTCTAGCTCAATTTGAAGGACTGGTTCAACCAAAAATAATGTTTTATTTACTAACACATGTTATTTGAACTCATAATTATTATTTTTTTCTTTTGTATATCAGTAAAGGTAGGTGACACTTTTAATTTTTGGTTGAGCTATCCATTTTTAAGTGTAATACTAATGCTAATATATTGTACTCCTGTGGTTTTCTCCAATACATTTTTTCTTTCTTCAAAAGAAAACTTCATCGTGAACCCCAGGTCCTGTGCATCATTAGAAATGCAACATTAGGGAAAAGCAAAAACAAACCCCCCCCACCTTTTTTTATTTATTTTTTATTTTATAAAGTTAATGCATTTGAGTTTTAGATGGCCAGAATTGCAACCTGATGGGTTAGGCTTTAACCTTTTTTAGGTTCTTTAATGGAGGTCACCATTTGAGGAGGTTTCTGGAGAAGCGGAGTCAATATTGTGAAAGTTTAACTTCCCAAAAGACTGAATAAACCTAGAGAAATAACAGGGCAGTGTCTCAATATGACTAAACCGATCAAACATCTTCTGGCTCAACTCGTGTATGATGGAGCTCATTTTTTGGGCTGAGATTAATGAAAACTAAAAACAATGACAACTTTGATTTTTCAGTCTTTAAATCAAGTTTAGTTTGGAAAAAAAAGTAGTTGGCAAAACAGTCCTTAGCATCCACAAAACATCTTTATTTTCTGATTATGAGTCATCGACTTGATGAGTCATTTCTTTGCTTTAGTTTCACGAAAAAAAGAGAAGTGGAGACCTGTTCGCCATTACAAAAAAAAATCAACATCTACTGTCACATCCCATGCAAACTGCTGAAATGTTTCAGTGTGCTAATTTTGCTTTGGGCCACTGCGATTCGTCTGAACACGGATACGCCCGCCCACCATTCCCTTTGTAACAAAAGAGATTAAAAGATTATTTTTCAAATATGTAGGCCAACATTATTCACATCTTCTGAGTGAATAATCAAAAGCAGGTACTGAGGGTATGAAAAAAAAAACATCTTTAAACATACAAGGAATAAGGAAGGAACTGATGAAAGATGACATGCAATTAGACTGAAACAGAAATAAATGACCAGATTACTACAAATACACTCTGACTCCAAATGAATGACACCCAGCTTGAGATCATGTACATGTGCACAAATATTAGGCCTGAATCATCTGAATAACTCTTAGCTGATTAAGTCTTTTCGCCTATTACAAAGATGAAAACTAGCTAAAAAAAAAAACTAAAACAACCAAATCACAGCTCACTTTTTGTATGTGACGTTTAGGGGTGGGTGAATCTGACAATGTCCAGAAAAGTGGTTACAGCATGTGCCCATGAAATGTTGCGAAGAACAAACAAAAAGTCTTGTTTAGTTGATCTATATAGCCTCAAACAAATCTTAAATAGATTTTGATGATTCTATGCCACTGAATCATAAATGCCAGACTGGAATACCAGACTGAGAGGGATGGTAGTTAAAATTTATTGCAAAATGTAATAGGAAAGGCACATTTGTAGCACATTTCACAGTCAAATTCACAACACAGCTGCAATACTTTAACAATTAAAACGTTAAACTTTGATGATATTGCTGGTTACAGTTCCTAACTGTTTTATGTGTCAACACAGGCTGATAGAGCCATTTTATACCAAAACAAACAAAAACTAAAAATAATCATTTAAAAAATATAGCATTAGACTGCTCAAAATTATTCATGTGATGGTAAAGCTGAATTTTCATCAGTCATCATTCCAGGCTTCAGTGTCAAACGATTGTTCCGAAATTATTGTAATATGCTGTTTTGCTGCTCAAGAAATGTTTTATTATCATCAATGTTGAAAACAGTAGTAACTGCTTAATATTTTTGTGGAAATAGTGATGCATTTTTTAGGTTTCAAGTTCAAAAGAACAGCATTTATTTCAAATATTTTTTTTTTTTTTTTTCAAAATTACACGTCTGTCTCTTTGGACCAATTTCATGCATCCTTGCTGAATAAAAATATTAATTTGTTATTGCCCCCACACCTTTGAATGCTAGTGTACAGCATAATTAGTGAAATATATTTAATTTGTATTCAACTTTATATAGTTAAAAAAAAAAACAACACACAGATCAGCTTACTAAGTTGTATATATTCATTTCAATATCACAGAAACATACCAAATACTAGTGAGGTGGCATTACAACAACCACAGTGTGCTTTATTTCAAACAAGAATGATCGTTTAGAAACTGAAAAAAAACAGAAGTTTATAAAGACCTCCCAAGATCTAGGGACACATGCTAGAAGATTCTCTGACATGCCATTAAGTTGGAAGAGTCTCAAGTGTCCCTTTATGATGCTGTGTGGGCTCTAAAACCAATTAACCACATCCATGTGTGGCCACAGGCCGATGGAAAGGAGACAGATGGACGAACAGACAGATAGGCAGATGGATGTGGAGGTCCACTTACCCGGCGGAAAGAGATCACATAGAATGTGTCCCCTCTTCTGTTGAGTTCATCAAAGAAGTCATTGTAGGTGCGGTGAGGGGCGTAATACACCTGCAGCTCGCTGCTGGGAATCCTGCATACAGGATATGAAAACACTTTAAACTCTGATTTACATTTTGCCATAACAACTGCCTGTGCATGTTTTAATGTTATTACTGCAGGTAAAAACATGAACTGAATAGGAAATGTTATACACGCTGCTTATTTTCATTTAAAAAAAAAACTGTATTTAGTTTACCTATTGTAATAAAATACCATGCAACTTAGAGCAAGCGAAAAGTCTAATTACAGTTCTCACGAATCTCTTGATAAGACACTTTCTTTCCTGTGTGAATGTGGCCTTTCCTCTGTTGTCAGTGTGAAGCAATGGAATGACAGCCATGTTGATTTTTGGTCCAATGCACTGCTGAGGTCAGCCAAACTACAGCAGCCAAAAATATGATTTACCCTGAGGGAGAGCAAGTGGCCCACACAAAAAAACAAAATAAAAAGATAAAACAAACAAAAAAACCATGTAGGAGGATATGTCTGTCAGGTGTAAAAACAGGTTTTTTTTCCCAATAAGCCAGGATAGATTTTAAGTCAACAGAATTGGCATTCATAACTCATTGTACTGTAATGTGACATTTCCAAGTGACTTGATTTTATGCATCTGGAATTGATAGGCCTCTGAAAAGTGGGCGTTTCAAAAGGCAGTTTGTAGTCCTTTGTGGAGGTCTCCTCTCTTAAAACACACCAGCATCCACTTGCAGGGTGGCTATTTGACTGGGACATGACTTGGTATCAGTTTCACCCTTGAGAACATCTCGTATTTATTGGGTTAACTACTGGCAAAATTTTATATTAAAGACTGAATAACCTGCAACAATAGCTTAAAACAATGCCTAAATAGCAATTTGGCTATGGGTTAAATCGCTTCATTATGAAAGATTATGAATAAAAAAAATGAATAAAAAATGTATTCTTGGATGATTGTGCACAAAAAGACCAGCAAAAAAAGAAATCTAATTATGTGTGGCATAGTTTGAAATTCCCCTCAAGCATGACTGGACTTGACGACAGCTTTGAAAAATTACCTTAAAAAAAAGGAAAAAAAAGCTGGGACAGAATTCTGTACCTCTACACTCTTCAAAATTCTGCCAAATCTACCACCTACTTTGGCAGATCATGAATTGGGGTTCAAACTTCACTGTGTTGTCTTGTAACACGTAAATTCAAACTGTCCAGAGACCATTTCTCAGAATGCACATTAGTGAATATTACAACATTTACACAAAGTTTACATTACAAATAAAAGGACAAAAATATATTTTTAACAGTTTTTGAGCAAATACCCCATGAAAAAGGCTATATAGCACTGATACAACACTGCAGACTCAAGAACTGACGACTGACACTCATATAATACCACAATGACAGGGACTAAATAATATGCTGTTTGGCCTGAATGATGTCAAATGAATTCTTCACACAACTTACTTTTCAGAGGAATCTGTGTACTGGATCTGTGTCATGATCTGTGGTACCTCAGCCTGTTTATCTGCTGCTTTCTGTTGGACAAAGAAAATAAAAACTTAACTTTCTTTTACCAAATTATAAAAGCAAATATGAGCTCATGCATATTTCCCTGTGTCTCAATGTGCGTGCTTTAATATCTCTGCACTTGAGCTCCTGTCATTGTATGTTATGCTGATAAAGAACATCTCTATCAGACTGTGTTTAGTTCTGTGCTCTGTGTTGACAGTGTACAGAATCTGGGAAACTGCCATCTGTCAACACACCCATCCATCTTCAATCACCCAACATCTCAGCACCCTGAATGACGACAGAATTTACAGAGTGGCTCAATCCTGATGATGGAAAGCAAACATTGTGGCTTTTGTTGTGGAGTTGTTGTTGTTGTTTATGGTGAGGACATTATTTCTCTGGAGTTAGAAGTTCCTGTTTAAGATTACCAGGTTTTCTGTGCCCGAGATTTTTCCAGATCAGAAGGCCTTTAATGTGGTGGAAACGCATGGAAGGGTTCCAGATTGGGTGATGGGAACTTATTGGTGGAAAATGGCTATCAGTGGATATGTGTGAGCTTGTGTCTGTCAGAGCAGTTTCCCAACATAAGGCAGACCCTTCAAACACAAGAGTAGCTTTTCAAACAATCAACTTGCTGTACATTATGCTTCTCTAAATCATAACAAGCTGTCCATCCAACTGCTTTCACTATTAGTTATCTGATCAAAATAAATGATAAGGAACTAATACAAACAAGTACAGTCTGATTAATTCTGCCAGCATAAATCGTACAGCTTCACATTAAGCCAGAATGTGGCTTAAAGAAAGGTTTCTGGAATTAGTTTAGTAGTTCTTCATTTCTTATGTAAAATTATTAATACAGTTTTGAGGGGAGAATCTGCAACCCAAGCTGGTGAAATTTCTTAAACATTTATGCGACGTTATGCCATAGAAAGCAGTCATGATCATTTACAAGAACAGGCTCTCTAGACTAGAGTAACAGTGCGGTTAAGAGTCTTGCTCAAGTGCACAATGGTGACAGATTACGAATCACCCCTTTTAGGATTTGAACCTCAGCTTCCAGTGCAGATCTTAAAGGGGTGGTTGACTGTTTTTTTTATAGGCTTGATTGTGTTTATGGGGTGCAGTCTAACATGTGTTAAACTTTGCTGCGTGTTCCCGGAGGGGTTTATGTAAAATTCTGGGTTCTTGAGGTAACGGACCCGGGAAGTAACTTGTTGTAGTCCCTTACCAGTCGTTTTTGTAGGCATTAAACTGCCAGAATTTTAAAAGACGATATCTACGTTTGCATTGAACTTTCAGCTTCATAACTTTTTCTTGAGGTAACGGACCCGGGAAGTAACTTGTTGTAGTCCCTTACCAGTCGTTTTTGTAGGCATTAAACTGCCAGAATTTTAAAAGACGATATCTCCGTTTGCATTGAACTTTCAGCTTCGTAACTTTGCAGATATTGTTTATGATCAAACAGCAACATTACACACTAACTAACATTAAAAAAGTGAAATCGCAATCAACCACCCCTTTAAACCACTAGGCTACTCCACCCTCATCCATGCAGCTAATCTCTGCGCTTATATTGTCTCATTGATTTGTGGCTGTTGGTATAACTTGTAACCATTTCAGGAGTAAATATGTTGTATGGTTAGGAAATAAAATAAATATTACATTTTTGTACACATTTCAAGACAATTCTTTTTACAACACCTCGTCTCCTTTCACTCCTTTCATGTGAGTTTAATCAATCACTTTGACTGAGCCTGGACAACTGGACAAACAGAAGTAGATAACTTCATTGTGCCGTTGTCATGGCATTCAGCACTTTCTGTCCTCTGCGCACAGGAGACACACAGCAAATAAACTGAACCCATTCATCTTTTCCCACCATTGTGATTCCACTGTTAATAGTCTGAGGTCAGTAAAATTAAAGAAAAATGTATACTTATATTCAGCATGGACACATTATATTGATCAAAATGACAGTAAATGTCACTAACACAGATGTTAACGATTTCAAAGAAATGTTGTTCTTTTGAACATTCCATTAATCCAAAAATCCTGAAAAAACGTATCATGGTTTCCACAAAAATTATAAGCAGTACATTTGTTTTCATCATTGATAATACTAATAATAATAATGTGAAATGTTTCTTGAGCATCGAATCAGCATAGCACAATGATTTCTGAAACATCATGTGACACTGAAGACTGGAGAAAGAGCTGCTGAAAATTCAGCTAAAATATATTAAAACAAACAAAAGTTGTTTTAAATTGTAATAATTTTTCAGCATATTATAGTTTTTACTGTATTTCTGATCAAACAAATGCAGACTTGGTGAGAATAAGAGACTTCAAAAACAAAAAAAAATGTTACCAACCTCAGATTTTTCAACGGTATTGTAATATTAACATTAATATATAATATTAATTGTGGAAACTGTTGACTGCTGACTTCTATATAGGGCTTTTAAAGCTTAGAACCGTGAGGGTTTCTACACACAATCAAATCAAGTAAAGTTACTGACAGTGGTTTTGAAGACAATCAGACTCAGTTTAGCAATGAAAAAAAAAAAAGGAAATTAGTCTGAGAGAGAATAGACAGATTGACTGAGCAGACTGGGGTAGGGGGCTGTTTACTTTCCCAAGACTACTGGATTATACTTTTAACCCACTCTAAGGAGTGAAAGAGATGACCAGTGTGAGAGGAGAGGGTGCAGAGAGAGGGGTCTCATCTCTAATGTAAACATTTAGAAGATCTATTTAAAGAAAATAAACAGCGTTATATCCTGGTGGTTCTCAGCTGCCTGTATCTGGGTTGGAGGTATGCAACCCAGTGTCTGCACTTGAGCCACACCGAAACAGATGTCATGTTTAAGTTGAAAGAGAAAGAAACAAGGCTCGTCAGTCAGTGAACTGGACAATGTCAAGACACTTAGGTGTCTCTAGTTCAGACAAATCTGATTTGGTTTTCAGATTAAATTTTTAGGATGGATTATCAACAATATCAGAAAGAAAGCAAAAAAATTAAGAGTGATAAATTCAGAAAACTATTCAGCTTTAAAGGAGGAGAAACTAGAAGTTGTTAGGTCATACCAGGATGGTTCTGCCTCTGTGGTGAGTGTTGCTCATGCGGCGGGTTTTGGTCCGCTCAACCTCATGACGATGTACCCAGCCCCTCAGCTCATGTGCTATTCTATACTTATGCAGAGCAGAAACATCACTTTAGATTTCATAAGATGTCAGGTGGTAATATGAAGAATTATGTCATCCTAAACTGTGTATTTTAGTATAAAAAAAGGTATGGTCAATGAATTTTTGCATTGGATTTGAAATTGCAACCAAACTACATCATAAATAAACAGAACAAAGAGAATAATAAAAAAAAAATACTGTTTGGTATTAAAGCAAAAAGTTCAAACAAGCTGTTGCAGTCTCTTAGCTGTTCTATGGTTACTACATACAAAACACACAGCAACAAAAAAAGGATTAATTTTTTAAAAAGCAAAACAATAATTCAAATCATTTGTGCATGATACTGATTAATGAGGTCACAGGTGTGTGTTTATAGAGTTTTTATAACAGCTTCAAACATGGCTCAGCCAATCATAATTAAGGAGCGGAACTGTTTTATAAAAAGCCGGTCTAACGGATGTTGGTTGATCGAAAGACTGCTACAATTATCTTTTACTGTCATTACAACAGAGCTCAGATGTTTATGTACCAGAGCTATTGTTTAGGGCTATTGTAATAAAAATTCCTTTTCGGTTCGGTTGAGATCAGATCAGACTGGCCAAATATGGGGCACTCAGGACCAGATGTTCTGCAATCTAAATCTGAGGAGAACTGGCTTGTCACAGAACTGCCAGATAGTACTAACACGATTAAATCTATATTAAACAGCATCTGAATATCAAAAGGGGTGGGGTAATATCAACTGATGTAAAACATGCTCAGTACTGACTTCATGCACTTGGTCCTGTTGACAGGTGGCTGGCAGGGGGGTGGAGTTCTGAAATACAGAGGATCCTTCACCACCATCAGAGCCTTCTGCTCTGATACCACATCCTCTAACCTATGAGAAAGAGAGAATAAAAACAACATTAAAGACAGGAAAGTGTTAACAAAGAAAAGAATGGAAAATGTGGGCTCAGAATATTTATAAGGATGTTTTAATTCCATGACAACGTAAGGGATTTTACAAGGCTCTTGTTTTAATCATCTCTTGGTGCACTGCTGGCTTAACATCTGAAAAAATACCATGTAGAAGTGTGCAAGCCAAGATAATTCTTTCTTATCTTGTCTACGGGAAAAGACAGCATCTGTAAAATCTATAAATGAACACCGCCAACAACTTGTGACAAGTTCACACTTAGTGCAGGTACATTGCGCTTAAAATAAAGCCAAGACATCATGAACAACAAAATACTAAATCTCCTTGACATAGTCATTTACAGTTCAATGCAATAGCCAAGGAAATATGTGGGCTCTGAAATGACATCTCAAGCACTTCTGGCTGGGGATGAGTGACACTGAAGCTCTGGGAAGCAGGATCTAAGCCTTACAATCTTTGCTGACATAGAGAAGCTCATCCCACAGAAATAGTGAGTGGGAAGTCTGGATTATTTTCTATGGGCTTAAGACGGAAATATATTAAGACAGCAGACTAAACTGTTCTTAATATGTTCAATGCTCAACAATAAAAATACTTTACATAGGACAAACCCTGCGCTATTAGAGAAACAGTCTCTGCACAGATCCAAACTCAGACTGGGATGCAGGCGAATTGAGGATAAAACCTTTTAGGAATGTGATACACATTATCCCGATGAATGACACAGGAGCAAGAGATTTTAAAACTCTTGCAGGTGTTTATGAACTCCCTTTGGAAAAACAACATCTGGATCTCAATCTATATGCTTTCATTCATTCTCCAGTGCTGAATTACATAATTTCATTTCCTGCTTTGCTCCCCAGATAGCTAAAAAGACTAACCATCTCAAACAATCCAACCCTAGGATGTATTTCAAAGAACTAATTACACAGTTTAAGCTGGAGTAGAAAACTTTAGTCCAGCGTAGGAACAGTTGTTAGTGGAAAAAACACAGCAGAAATGGAAATACTAGAGAGTAACGGACAAGGCGAGGAAATAAAAATGAACCAAAAATTGAGCCTTGTGGAACACCACCTGTTTTAGCCCCAAAAAATTCTCACAATCTTAGCAACGCTGGTGATCTTCCCTAACCCAGGCCCCAGGAGGTTTGAAATATGACCCCTGGGAGTGAAGTAACTCAAATTTGACTAGACCCTGCTTGATGAATGTCTTTGAGAAAAAAAACAGACTTTTAAAAGGTTTTAAAAGTAATCATGTCTTCAAATATCTGTCTTTTCATGTGGGTTTTTTAACTCCTATAAGCAATTTTTTTTGGACATGAGAAACCAGTATTGCCTTTCAAAACACTGCCCTGGGTAGATAAAACAACAAACTTAGCTAGCTGTCCAGTCTTAGTGTGGGGCAGAACAAGAGCCTTGTTCTCTTACACAGGCATTTGGACAGAGACACTCAGCACCTGTGCTGACGTGTTTTCCAAAACATAAATGGACTCTGCAAGATTCGATAAGTAAGAGTCTCAGGTGTTTCCAGCCCAACACAGAGCATTGAGCATGACTAGGCAAATGTAGAAAACTACAGAATAGTGTTACCTGTTCACAGGGTTAGAGGGATCAGTCTGAGGCCTGTCTGACACCAGGTTTCTCTCAGACTCTGGGGAAAAGCCCAGCAGGTGTCTGCCACTGAACGCAGGGGCAGCAGGAAATGTAGACCCTCTGTCTCCTCCAAGCAGACTGGGTGGGACAGAAAAGGAAACAAAAGAAAACAAGTCAGGATATTAAATAAACCTTTATATAACACATTCCTTCTGGTTCCTTCAAAACAGATGCATATGGGTTGTAGTCAGGCTTTAGAAAAGGAACCTTCCAATAGGACCACCATTTCCTTGTGCTACCAAGTACTTTCTTATAGACATTTAAATTATTTAATGTGACTATTCATTTACCAATCTAAAAGTGCAATCATTTAGCAATAAATGACCAATTAAAATACAGAAATGGAATAAATGAAAGAATTATTTACCCCATTGGACCCAAGTTGAAGACCAAGAAGACCAGGACTGCCATAAGACACACAGCTCTCCGTTTTGGCGCAGTTGCTTTCAGCACAGAGTTCTTAAGAAAAAAGGAATGATAGTGAATGTTAACATGTCATTTTACCAGAAGAGTGATGAAAGGTCTATAATATGCATTTCGATTTTTTGATATTTTCATGGTGACTTTAAGTGGGTCTGCTAATAATCTAAAATCGTTCTTGAAATTACACCCTGCAAAGAGATCAAGGTAGATATTATGGACACCAACCTCACTCATCAGGCCTTCCACTTGTCTTTTCAATGTGCCGTTTTCATTCATCAGCTTCTCGTTCTCTGACAGCGCCACCTTCAGACGGGCCTCCAGCGTCAGCAAATACTCCTTTTTCTTCTTCCGGGAGAGAGAGGCAGACTCTCTGTTCTTTATCATGCGCTGCTGTCTCCGAGACGCACTTGACTGGGAAAAAAAAATCAGGTCAAAACTAGTTATTACACTAGTCCAGTGATCCTCAAATCTGGCTAGCGAGATCCACTTTCCTGCAGAGTTTAGCTCTATCCCTAATCAAACACTCCTGAGTTTGCTAATCAATGTCTTCAGGATCATTAGAAAATCACAGGTAAGTTTGTTTGATTAGGGTTGGAGCTAAACTCTGCAGGAAAGTGGATCTCGTGAGCCAGATTTGAAGATCACTGTGCTAGTCTATGCTCATAAACTGTGACACACAGGCAAGGCAGTTTGTTGTTGAACTTCCCCTCCGCCACACAAATGAGACCTTTGTATCAGGCATTTGTACCAGACACAGCCCAAAAGTTCCTGCAGGAAAACTGTGTCACGACGACTGAAGTGATTGCGGATAGGATCTCCGATTTTTGCACTAGCTGTACCTTTTGTCAAGACAAATTGAGCGTGGCTGGCCATCCATATGTACCCATGGCCCCTATCCACACACACTCCACCTAAAGATAATAGCAGACAGGACCATCTGGCATACTGTCCAGTATAGAGGAATGTGAAGAGAGAGACAGACCTAATTTCTATTTTCCATTCAAAGCCATAAGAATGTTTCTGTTGCTCATTACAGGCTGGAATTATGAGTGGAAAAATGATGAGGAAAAGTATTAGCAAAAATAATGACAAATATAAATATATGTAAATAATGATAAAATCCATGATACCATCATAAATTAGATACACTACTGTTAAAAAAGTTTTACTTTTTTTTTGTTTTGAAAGAAATAAATACTTTAACTCAGTAAGGACAAAATATATTAATCAAAACATTTGTAATGTTACAAAATATTTATATTTTAAATAAATGCTGTTCTTTTAAACTTTCTATTAATCAGTCATAAACTGTTTTTAACATTCATAACAACGATAATAATAATATAATAGTTTTCTAGGAATGTTTCATAAGCACCAAATAAGAATATTAGAATGACTTCTGAATGATCATGTGACACTCAAGACAGGAGAAAATTCAGCTTTGCCATCACAAATAAGTTACATTTTAAAAATGTATATATATTAAAATAGAAAACTTTTTTTTTTAATTTGTAGTAATATTTTACAATATCACTGTTTTACTGTTTTGATCAAATAAATACAGCCTAGACAAGCATAAGAGACTTCTTTTTAAAACATGTTAAAATATTACTAACCCCAAACTTTTGAACATTAGTGTATATATTTTATTGGTGATTGGAAGTGTTACTTAAATAAGCTTTAGTTTTGGGGGATTTCAGCTTTCTTTATTCAAGTATATAGCAGATGTAATTGGATATCACTCCTGCACTGCTGTTAGTCATACAATATTGCTCTGACAAATAAATCAAAACTTTAAAAAACAACCAAATTTTCTAGCACAGACATAACAATGAGCCAGTATTCTTACAAAAAAAAAACCCTTAAACTAAGTGATGCATTTATGTGTGCTCCATATTAAAAATGTTCTGGAACAGGATTAAAACTCTTACCCAATTAAACATAGTTAATTAAGCTTACATAAGCAAGGTCAATCAAACCACCACCCACTCCTGACAAAACTCAGGGATCAGATGCTTGCAACAGACATGTTTGAGAACAGACCACACCCTAAAGAAAGAAGAAAGACGAAGGTGAACAAAAGAACTTTACTGCAATAGAATAAAGGGAAACCAAGACCACTAGTGGGGTGGGGTGGGGTGGAGAGTTCTCACAGCCAGACCATTTTAAGACTGGGGCCTAATAGCACTGGTGATTAAACCGTTTGGATCTCCATGTGCCTGTTTGTGCTCCCATCTCATGAGAAAGCTCTCCTAAAACCGGGAACCGGGCCACGGCCAGGGCCTGGGAATGAATAACATGTTTGGTTACAAGAGTGTGGGGTGCCATCACCATGGCGATCAAATCGGGTGGGAGGAGAAGGATTGGTGGATGCTGGCACAGTTCACCAAAATTAATCATTACTGAGGATTTGTGCAGAAACAATGTTGATGATATTTCAATCCTATATAGGACTAAGGAAGTAATTCCTTTAATCAAAAGCTCAGTATATTCAAACCATATGTCTATCACCCACCACTCAGACTAATGGCATCCACTTGATAATGAGCGTACAACTCAAGGGAACCTTAATAGCAGAGCCAGGTAGGCTCAAAACATGTCAAACCATCTTTTAACCAACTAAATTAACCAAGTCTCTGACAGATTCTTGGTGAATTTATTTGTTAGCTCATGGTTATTACCCAAATCCTCAAAGCCCATACAGCAGAATTCTACCAAAATGATAGTGCTGGGCGGTATACCGGTTCATACCGAATACCGGTGTTTATTTTTGTTATGATATGACTTTTTAAAATACCGCAATACCGGTATATGTCACTTAAACAACGTTCGGAACGCCACACTGTTTGAAAGGGGTCCCTTTTCACTGGTGCACTGTGGTGAGGCCACAGCTATACTCACTCATCATGACAGTAAAATAGGGCATTCCAAGTCAATATACTGCAGTATTTCCTCTCTCAATCAGTAGAAAATATGGTTAACACCCGGTCATGCATGAAAAAAAAAATACTGTCATGTACCGTGAAACCGGTATGATTTTGAAAAATACCGTGATATAAATTTTTGGTCATACCGCCCAGCACTACAAAATGACTGCTGAAACTAAGCTTGAAAGCTGCTTTGTTTGGCATCGTCTTCAGAGATCCATCATCACAGTATATTTTACCCTAAGGACTCCACTTTAGAAAAGATGTGCTTATAAGTGAGTTACTCATAATGTCGTGAGAAAAAGAAAAAAATATATTTTACTATTCATTTATATGTGCTTAGAAAAGACAAACAAACAAACAAAGTTCAATACATTTGCTTGTTGTGTCCAACTCACAAGGATTTTCAAAACTTCACCTAGATCAAATAGTCTCTAAAAATCTGCATTCTGGAGCAATATCCTAGTTTCTGGATGGCATACACGACCAAACTATAATTAAAGGAACAATTTACCCAGGAATGAAAATTGTGTCATTTTTAACTCACCCTCATGTGTTCCAAACCCATACGTTGTTATTTTTCCATGCAACACAAATACAGAATTTTTACAGTATCTTCTCACATTTCCTTTCAATACAATGATAGTTCATAGTGACCAAAAAGTACTATTAAAGCACCATAAAAGTAATCCATCCTTTTTATGTCTTGGCTGGTATGTAACTATCTATTAGCGTTAAGTAGGTGATATATAACTTTTATTAGGTTAACAGTCTGACGATGGGGGTAATGATCTGATGATGCGGTAACCCAGGATTACAGAGTTGCTCAGATCATACTCTTCCACATTATTACGTAACTGCTAGTTTAATCAAGGCAGACTGTGATTATCTAATATCTAGAGAGGAGTGGTCAATGTTAATAACATAATTTACTACATTTACTACAATATAACTTTCTACATTTTCTAAAGACAAATGGCCGTGGCATTTTTTAAAGAAATTAAAGAAATTGAAAGATTACCATTTCAAATAAATGCTGTTCTTTTGAACTTTCTATTCATCAAATAATCTTGAAAAATGTACCACGGTTTCCACAAAAAACATTAGCCAGCACACCAAATCAGCATATTAGAAAGACTTCCGATGGATCACGTGACACTGAAGACTGGAGTAATGGCTGCTGAAAATCCAGCTTTGCTATCACAGGAATTAAATTACATTTTAAAATATATTAAAATAGAAACATTATTTTAAATTGTAATACTTCACAATATTACTGTTTTACTGTGTTTTTTTTAATCAAATTCTTGGTGAGCAATTACCAAATACTGGTCAATTAATCAGCCAGGTAATATATTGGTTTACTAAGTGTGTAGCGCATGACTTTTTGCATAAGGAAAAGCCTAAAGAATCTCAGCCTACAGTCTTCTGGGGCAGGAAACTGAAATCTGCTTGACGCTGCACAAACTGTCTTGCCAAAGATAATTAATCTTAAACTGCTTTAAACAAAGCATTACATACAATCTGCTACACCGTCATCAGCATTCAGCTGTTTCAAACATCCCACGCCGCAATAACTCACAAGCAGCCATACATAAACACACACTCTCAAAGACACCTGCCAGATTTACTGTTGCACTGCAATTCCTCCTAAACCCCCTCAAACCCAAAATCTCCCCTGAGGCCAAACCACAAGCAGCCCTAGTTAAACCACAGCTGTGCTAACCCTCAACAAACACACACACCTACTCACACACTCAACAACTCTCTATGGGCTGTGACAGTTTCAATGGGCTTCACATTTTACCACTGCACAATCATGACATTAGCACAGGAAAAAAAAAGACAGGAAAGATAAACATAGACTCTGACATATTTTTTAACTACTTGACTTTAAACTAATTTATTGCCATCAAGTGATTGTGTTTTTTTTGTTTGTTTTTTGAAAATACCATTTTCTCCCATTAAACCTGTTGGCTTTTAATTGAGGGATACAATCCACTGAATAAATATTTCTACAGAACAGTTAAACAACAATCCTTACGTCACAGTCTGTGACAGAGCGGATTCTCCGCAGCTTTCTCGCCTCCGCTCTATTGCTATGATTCGTCAGGATTATAATGGGTTCTCAGTGATTTGCTGGTCTGCGGCAGATTTAGTGCGCGAGGTAAGCTGTTCGCAAAGCGCTCGCCCAAGCCGAAAAATGTGCTGCTGCTGTCAGATCTTGATTGCCGAGAATCACATTGTGTTTGATGCAAAACCAACTCTACACATATAAACATATACATACAAAAACATACACATGTATTAATGAATATATGTGTATCATAATGATTCATCCTAATGATATATAAATGTGTGTGTGTGTGTGTTTCACTAAAATCAAAAGAAAAAAAACATTGTAACTGTATATTTGTTTTCTCAAGCAAAGCAAATTTTAAAAGTCCACTGAAAACATATCTTCTAACATTTTTGGTCATAGACAAGGCATGTTGAAGATATTGTTAACGTTATTGCCTAAGCGGTAAATTAAAACAATATTTATAAAATATATAACATTTTAATAATAACAAACATCATATTGTTCCCTTTGTTTTGAGTATACTCGTGTCACTTACAGTTAAAGTCCTTTCCTATTCACTGGGAATAAAAAAATAATTTAGCCTAGCTGATGCAGAGAGACATATAGAGCGGGGGAATCCCCCCCATCTCCCCACCCTCGGATTATGTATCATAACGTAATTACGTGTAAACGTTATTTGGCAGTTTTTACTTGGAAAACCAGCTATATTTTTCTAGCATTAGAATAACAATGGGTGAACCTGAAACGATAGAAGAAGGATTGGAGATGAATTCATTTACAAATAAGGTAGGAAATGTGTATACTTTTAAATCGACACCTGCCACGGTGTTTCTTATTTGTCATCTGTGATCCCTTTTGAGTGTTATAAAAGCCGATTTGTGGGGGGCGGGGGGGTCTTATCACTCAGCATACCCGGTTAAAAAAAGTCACCGCTCGCCACTGATACATATATATCAGGAAACAAAGCAACCTCGGCGTCCGATCACAGGCCTTCCGCTCCTTGAGTTCTCTCCAGCGTTGGAAAGCTGATCCCTTAAGCCTTTTTTTGTTCCGCAGACGTTTTCCTCTTCTGTTTTTTATCCGCCATCTCTATCTTTCTGTCGCTCAGATCGCTAATGTCAGTCCTGTGCACTGAACGCTCTCTTCCCAACATCATGAGTAGACACGCCCTTTACTACTGATTGGCTACAAACTTGTTTTGCTGCTCGGCCCGAATCAGTTTTCTAAAGCGTTTTTGAAAAATCGCTTACTCCACCTTTAATTTCGCCGGCGCCTGCCGCTCAGTCACATGATCCATAGAGATCTCCAAACAAACCAGCGATGACAATACAGTTGAATGGTATACGTAGGATAGACGACAGCTTCATTATACAGGTATTTGCAGCAATTTTGGGTAAACTTTACAGCATATTATGCATTGATTATTATGTCGATGATGACATTTACAGTATCATTTTATTCTGGAGAGTGATAGAGAGGCAACATTAATATGGTTTTCTTAACCCTCAGGTCTTGCTTACTTATAATGTGACCATACAGCTTAACTATTTTTCAGTTAAATAAGTGTTGTATATTTTAGTTCAATAATATGTATTTAATATTTTGAGGATATCTTTTGGTACTAAATACTATTTGTGCAATAATTATGGTCCATTAATGACTTAAAATATTTTTTCTAATATGTCTATTACTTCTATTACAATTAGTGTATTATTTAAGGTTAAAATAGAGAAAGGGGTTTTAAATTCCAATGCAAAGAGGCAAATTAGAGTCATTTTGTGGTCAGAAAAAAAATAATTTTCATTTGTATGGTTTACCCACTAGGTACCTGTATGGCTCTTTACTAAATATATCAAGAATATTGCAGGTCATACATGCTTAATTTTTTTTAAGTTCTTCATTTGAATAAATATTTAGACATGATTATACACTAGATTTTTAAATAAGAATTTTATAAGAAATTAAAAAAGTTAAGCATAATTACACACAATGAATGCAAGCAGATACTGAATTTAAATTTAAACCAAGTTTAAAATGGTGCTAAAAAGGCATTCAACTGCATTCAACAAAAGGTTTTTATCCCCTTTATTTTTATAGTATATACACATGAATTGATATTGAATCGAGATCGAAATCCCACCCCCCCTCCCAAAAAAAAAAACTCACTCCAAGCTGAACTTAAAAGTTGGCAACCCGTATGTGTGTGTGTGTGTGTGTGTACATGATCCTACAAGCAGGAAAAAAAATCCTCATCCTTGAGCCCGATTACATAAGATGTATGAAATGCATAAAAGCATCACTCCATTTTTCCCTTTCTCTTTGCTGCAGAGAGTGGCCTGCTTGAGTTTGAGGGTTCACGCATGAGTATGTGTGTGTGTTTGCCACGTAGGAGTACAATACCCCAACCAAGTGTCTGGAGCTCAGAATAAAGGACAAATCAGAAGCAGGAGAGAGAGTGAACATGTGGCTGCGCTCTGCTAAATAGTTTTTTTTCTGAAAGCCAACAGACGCTGAGACTACAGAGGCGAGTCTTTCATATTCCCCTTAATGTCAGATCCATCTAGCAGTCGTTGCTTACATATTAAACACATTAGATATTTTTTACACTTTAAAGCCAATTCACAACTCCAAACACAGCATTTATGTCTACATTTGAAACTTATTTTGGAGAATTTGATATTTCTAAAATTACATCAGGCGATTTATAATGACAGACTACAATAGAATCTGAAACCTGCAGAATTGCAACATGCAAAGATGATGTGGATTTTTACAAGGAAACCACTGGTAAATATGGAGACAATAACTGTTGCTATAAATGTGTGAACTTGTTTTGCTTCTCTTTCTGCCCCGACATTCATAACCAAGTCTAAATGACAGCTTGTGTGAACTGAATACATTGTGCATAAAATCACACAAGACATGAACTACCACATAAATGTGCAGATGGGAATGAAATGCACATGCATGAGGCTGCTGCACAGCTGATACAAATCCACTAAATAATGATAAAATATGGATCTCTGGAATAATGCTTCTGTGCACGCAAAAAAAAAAAAAAATTAGGTATGGATGGATTGATGGATGGATGGAGCAGACAGCTGCAATGTGATATGGTAATGTAGTATTCATTTTTTTCTGCCATATGCCTTCAAAGTGCCTCCAAGTGCTACATAATTATTGAGATGTAAAGTGAAGTGAAGTGAAGTGAAGTGAAGTGAAGTGAAGTGAAGTGAAGTGAAGTGAAGTGAAAGTGACGTCTAGCCAAGTATGGTGTCCCATACTTGGAATTTGTGCTCTGCATTTCACCCATCCAAGTGCACACACACACAGCAGTGAGTAGTGAACACACACACACCATGAACACACACCCGGAGCAGTGGGCAGCCATTTTTGCTGCAGTGCCCGGGAAGCACATGGGGGTTCGGTGCCTTGCTCAAGGGTCTCACCTCAGTCGTGGTATTGAGGGTGGAAGAGAGCGCTGGTCATTCACTCCCGAGACTCGAACCTGCGACCTTTGGGTTACAAGTCAAACTCTCTAACCATTAGGCCACGACTGCCCCTATATCCCCACATAGGTGGTGACCAGTCAATGATAATGAAGATGAATCATTATGATAATTAAAATGCATCATTATGATACTTAAATTATTTTAATTAAAACATACTGTTGTCAAAAATCAATGATGAGAAAAAAAAATAACACTACAAGGACACAACACAAAAAAATATCTGAATACCGATGTATATGATGAATATACAAATACATTCAATATGCATATTTTAATATCCTAAATAGTCTTAAAAACATGTAAAATTAATAAGCTAGAAGCTAATACACAAAGCAAGAAGAATTTACAAAAAAGTCTTAAAAATAGCAAATACTTCAGTATACTCATATTTCAGGAGCTCAGTTTTCATATGCTGTATAAAAATGATTAAATCAATGTTTATACATGACTACATTTTTGAAAATTTGTGTCATTTTAGACAGTCGCTAAAATAACCATTATATTTGTTGACTAAATTTAGTATATGCCATGTGTCAACAAACATGATGATTGACTAAATTTAAGTCACATATTCATTAAAAGACAAAAACTGAGTAAAACTGTAAAAATCAACATTTCACAGTGTAACAACTATGCTGTTGACTTAAACATAAAATATTTGAGAGGGGTTTTATCTGGCTGACTGTGATTTCTCACACAACTGAAGTTAAAAAGTCTGATGTTAAGCAGTAATTTCTGACATTACCCAGTGATCGCCTGTGTTTATCAGTACTTCTATGGAGGTCCGCTCCCTCACCGTTCTCTCCCAATCAATGCCACCCAACCTACAAATGAACCAAATTATGTACACACAGGTGCTGTTTTTTTGTTTTTTTTTTAATTCAGAGAACTTTAAAAATTTAAAAGAACTGGGAATGAAAGCTGTAATAACCCTAAAAGTGGAAAAGACGGCACTAAATGCACAGGAATTTGAGACTAATCCTGAACTCTATTTAATTAATCTAAGGTCAGTTGAATCTACAGTATGTCGGAACAAATACTTTAATGGAAAATGATGAGAGCATGAGCTCACTGTTGGTCTGTTGCTAAGGAAACAGGGATTGATACTAACAGTAAAAACAATAACATTGCGAAATATTATTACAATTTAAAATAACTGCTTTCTGTTTTCATATATTTTAAAACATCATTTATTCCTGTGAGGACAAAGCTGTATTTGTCACATGATGCTTCAGAAATCTACAATTACTATCACTGCCAAATCCTAAAGAAAAGGGGTTTTCAACAAGAGCTTCATGACCCCTAGGGAGTCCACAGCAGTACTGCAGGGGTTTACCAATTACTGTTTAACCTCAAATTATTTTTTGTAAAAAAAAAAAAATGTAAAAAAAAAACCGTGACAAAATACAATAAACACCTTCATGTGGTATATTAAGACAACTTAAGATTGTATTTTTTAAGTAAAAAGATGATTCTTTTTAAATGTAAGCATCATATACATATTTAAATACATCAATATGGTACTGCATGTTAATTTAGGCCATGTTTTAAATGCAACACTCAATTTGATACAATATGTAACAGGGGTCCCTGCTTTGCCTCTTTATCCAACGTCATCCTTACTATATGTCCTCTTCTCACCTAGAGATCCTAATGTGTGTCTCTCTCCTATTTCTACCATAACACCCCCTCCTCCTCTCTCAACTATAAACAATCTAATTTTTCACATCTGCGTAGGGCTTTTTGCTGATGTCAGAACAACACATCTGGAAGAACACATGCTTTTGATTAAGAAACCATTTGATGAGTAAATACTATCAAAGTAAGACCAGATCCATGGTAATTCAGGTTCCCTTTCTATCTTTCCTGTTCTCCATATTTATTTAAAGTCGCAGTGTGTAATTCACACAACTAGCACTATTAAACAATAAATATTATTATCAAACAGGTTTCCAAATCACCCCATTCCACTGTACAGAAAAACAGGAAGTCCAACTGCAAACTCATGCTATTGGTCGAGCCAATGTTGCCATGTCTAGACACCCAAACAAACAGAGCAATGTGGAAAGTACAGCAGTCACACTTTTTGGGAATGTCAATCAATTTAAAATTCAAAGTACGGTAAATTATCAGGCCAAAAATGTTCTGTAACAAGGTACTCCGGATAAGAGCATGTTTTTGTAGCAATAACTTCACTGATAGCTGATATTTAAAATTCCTCTTGAAGATTATTACAGATAATTCACAATGAGGCCAAGCAAAAGTTATTGCTATAAAACTTAAATATTTGCAAACACTTCAATTAATGTTTGCACAGAGATTATTATGACTGCAAACCCATCAAATCTACAAGGCAAATCATGTTGACTTGTACATCCAGTCCATTGCCAACAAAATTGCTGCTCTTCTGGTCTCTGTATTTCACAGGTTATTCGACACCAAAAACTAATTTTATGTGGAATACCACCAAGTCTTTTACTTTCACTGTCAAACATCTGGCTTTCTGAAAAACTATATCCTAATAGCAGCTCTTGTTTTGGTGCAGATCTGGAAATTGGAGAAGTGCATACTAAACAGGGATGTGCAAAACTACCAGTACACTACCATTAGGGCTGCACAATGAATCGAATTTCTAAATCGCAATTACAATTATGGATGCCACAATTACGTAATCGTTCAAAGTTCATTTATGTTATTCTGCACGCTTAAGATATGTTTTTTTCTTTCTACATGTTATCTTAAGGGTTTTTCCATTGTTTTAGTTTTAGTATAACATTATAATACCATTCATATTTTTACTTTTTTATAATTTAAAGAAGAAACCAATCCAATGTATATTTCACATTTGAAGCTTAATACTATAGAAAAGCACTAAAGGTTTTTCAGTTAGTTTTCAGCTTGTTTATTTTCATATAAAAATACGGCATGCAGTTGCATCAAACAATGGTATAAACATCATTCAATGTAAATTGTGATAATCGTAATTAATAATCGCAATTTCAATTTCAAGGGAATAATCGACAATTATGATTTTTGTCATAATCGTGCAACCCTAACTACCATTCAAAGGTTTAGGTCAGTACACTTTTTTTTGTTTTATTAAAATTGCTTAAAGGTGCACTAAGCAATTTTTGCCAAACGATGTTGATATTTGAAAGCACCAAAACAAACACACCCATACCCCAACAGGACCTCGCCCCTATTTTGATAACTCCACCCCACACGTACGTTCACAACTGGCAGCGACGATGGCGGAATATGCTATGCCTTCCGGCCGCAGCATATTCAAGCAAAAGCCAACACAGAAAAGTTGTGTGAAAAAGCAAAATCAACATAACTCACCGATCAAGAAGAAACAAAGCAACCTCGGTGTCCAATTCCCTTCCGCTCCTTGAGTTTTCTCCATCGCTGGAAAGTTGCTCCAATATTTACACGGTCCTACCTCTTGCCTGATCGTAACCCTTCTTTTTAATGTTTTGTTCCTCCGAAATTTTCCTTTTTTTTCTTCTGCCATCTCTCGCTATCTATAGTCGATCTGCTAATATCAGCTAATATCCGTCCTGCGCACTCACTGAGCGCTCTCTTCTCCCTATCATTACTAGACACGCCCCTTACTGCTGATTGGCTGCGAGTTTGTTTTGGGACTCGGTCTGACACAGTGGTCAAAAGCGTTTTCAAAAATCACTTAGTGCACCTTTAACAAAAATACAACATTTATTCCTTCACATGAATAAATACATTAATATTTTAAATTTGAAAAAACTAAAAATATTCCACAACATTTACTGTATTTTTGAACAAACAGAAGCAGACTTGGTGAGCATAAGAGATTTCTTTACATTAAAACAATCTTACCAAATGCAAATTATTGAACTGTAGTGTACATTTTTTTAAAACAACTAGTTGGTGAGTTGCCATGAATGACTTGGCTTAGCAATCTTACACAACTTCTCAAAAATGGTGCAGTCTAAAATTGAAGAAATGCAAGCTGTCAGCACATTAGCACTGCTGCTAAAAATATCAAAACTAAGCCAGTTGAACTCCGTTGGAATTAGCTGAATGACAGCTGACTGGAAACATTTGCAGTGATGATTTAGAAATCACAAACTACATCAAAAGCTCCCTTAACCATTTTAATACCAATTGAAAGGATCATATTGACAAAGGGTGCATCTCAATCAGCTCCCTAGCTCCTGAGCTCATGAATCAGTATATCGTGTGCATGAATTGGGACAGTGATTACTCAATTTCCAGCGACATGACTACATTGGACAACATTGTAGAATGTCACCGTTGGAATTAATCAACAACAGGAAGAACCAATCTCTTTTTTATATATTTTTTTATTCTCTTTAAACACATTGTACTGTTACATGTTACAACATTTCAGCCAAATATTAATTATAAATGTTAACTAGATGTGTTCATTACCTGTCTAGCGATGTGTGTTTATGCTGAAATATATAAAAGAAAAGAAAAAAAAATAAGTTTTTTCTTTTCAAATCAGAGTTGGCTCGTGTGGTTTACGTTTCGCGCTTTAGAAATGTGACGTAATTTTCGGTAAGGGAGCATAGTGAGCATCGATGCTCCCTAGTTTTTGCAGAACATTGCGGGATTTTTCAGGGAGTGAACGTTCCAGTGCACTGGAAGGATTTCGCGAATGAGACAGCCCTTAAAATGGCCGACTCCCTGATCAGTGCCTTGATTACTGAACTAGGGAGCTGACTGAGCACCCAAAGTGTTTTTGCATTTGTGTAGAAACTTACATCATCCTCAGGGGTGGAATTCTGCATTGTCATGGCGACCACAGGAGATGCTGTTACCGGCCCAACAACAGAGATGGATCTGTCCTGAGTCAGTGTTGGCACGGTGACTACATGTGTGGGCACCACCTGAGGCGTCTGAATTTGGACAACCTGAGTAGGCTGAGATAGCAGCATTCGCTGACCTGCAAGAGAAACATACACTGTTTAAACACTTCACCGTTCAAATTAAGAGATGTGTTGAGTCCAACTTGTTGCTATATTTCTTCACTTTTACAGATTTTACATATCATTAATCCTAAGACTCTGAAAGTAAAGTTTTCACAGCACAAACTGGTTTAATAACAATAAGGAGAGAAAAACTGTTTGAATCACAAAGGAAACAGTTGAGCTAAGCACCATGCTTCACCCAGACCCAAACACGTCACCTCCAGAAAACATGGACAAACAAAATTTATCAGGCATGACGGGTTGCTGTTGGTGTTGAGTTAAATGAGAGGAATTTGCGGTGGCTCCCCGGCAGGGGTCATTCCGAACAACTTTCATTCTCTCAGCCACCAACTGACTTTACAATTAAACTCACATCAAAACTCTGCGGTTAGCCAGAAAATAATTACTGTAGCAGAATGCAATCAGTTCAAAGTGCACTTCCACAATGTTTCACACATATGGATTCAATAGATATATAAGCAGCTTGTGGCAGTTCTCTCTTTTCACAAAAGGCTCCTACTAAGAAAACAAGAAAAATAGTGTAGTGCTTTGTGTGACGTAACATTTTTAAACCAAACTGTACAGAGACACAAGACCTTATTCTGAGAAACCGGTCACACAGTTCTCAAAATATTGAGTGAGAAGTGATTGTTTGGACACACTGGAGTACAGTGATCTGTAAAATCAAGTCTCTAGTGTTTCAGATAAGTGTACAGGATAAGATTTGAATTCAGGCTGCTCTTGCCTTCTGCTCCACTTGTGTTTTCAGGTGTGTGAGGTAAGTGTTTATACTACGCATGAGGAAACGGATACTGAAGCATGCTGATTCCTGACAGCCCTATGGCATTTAACACACAAGACATTAAACAGAGTCACCCATTTCATCAGAGAACTCAGAAATCTTTTTCCTACTGTGTTCAATCACAATAAATCAAGGTTGACTTCTATAGTAAGAATGAATGCACTAATTTAAATACAAATAGAGTAATTAGCAGTCGCCCTAAGAACATTCCAAATGAATAAAATAGTGTATGTATTTTATTTTATAATTTATATATAATTTTACAATATAATTTCATATTTTTACATACACATATATATATATTTTTTTTTATATTATAAAAATTTTATAAATCTTATTAGCATTATTAGCATTTTGTTATTATGGTACTATAGTTACCATGTCTTTGCACATAATATTAAAGACAATATTTCTCATTTAATAAAGCAACTCCCAAAGTTCACAGATTTCATGGCACTGGATATTTTTTAAGATAAAATATTTAGTTTGAAGCAAATATGCAAGGATAGCTAGCTTACTTGCTACAACTAACACTTTTTATGCATATTGGTCAATTACCCACCAAAATGTCACATAAAAACAAGCGTCAAGAAATCAAAGTGTGATTGGCGGTTCAATAACTCAGTCAGGCAGGTCCTTCATATCTACTTCCATTATGTTTTTTTCTAGGGCAAGCTACAAGGCAGACTCTACTAGGCCTTGGCGATAAAACGGTATCGATATTTATCGACGGTACACCTTCTTCGATATCGATAGAAAACATTTTCGATATAGTGCATGATATAGGCACGTGCTATGAGTGACGCAGACAGCACACACAAAAACGAACACATGCTGAAATGAGTGCTGTGCCTGCCTGTGATGAGGAGATTGTGAATAGAGAATTAATATTAGTCGAATTAAAATAAACATTTGCATTTGAATGTTAGGTGTGCATCTGGGAGCATCATCAGTGGCTCGAGATGCGGTGATGATGATGTAAGTGACGTTGTTGCATTTGAATGTTTTGTTAGTCATAACAAATTAGATGCGCCGCTGCTGTGTTATGCATTCAAAATATTAGAGAAATACAGAAGCACAATGCGGAGAAGATCTTGAATAGGTTAAAACCGAAACCAAGCCATTCACACAGAACGCATATTCAGCGCATTTTTAGATGGACAAATATGACTGCTGCACTCTCACAGAAGCGATGTATAGAAAGCCATGCAAAGTTAAAACAGTTTAAACTTTTAGAAAACATGTCACGAATTTGTGGAGGTTTATTCCTTTTCACTGCGCCTCATATGTTTTTAAATGCAGTCTGTGTGAATGGCACTTCGGCTCTTTGGATTAAGCAATGCATAAATAAATGATGCTGTTTTGTTCATAATTGTTCATGCAATTTACGAAATTATATTAAATTTTTAGTTAATTTAGACAATGCACGTTTTTATAGAGTTACTTGCTAAATGAGTTGCATTATTTTGCTCATGGCGCCCTCCTGTGGCCTCGGGAGACAATTAGACCTATACAATAAAGACCTATTTAATCTGCATATAAAACATTAGAAATTAGATAT